>NC_141024.2:35280833-35626666 GCF_052040795.2 Danio rerio
TGGCATTTTTTGCACGTGCGAGTTTGTTATTCTCAATGTGCAACTGAAACATCGCTTGTGAAAGCAAACTGATGCATGCGTACAGAAAACCAGCAACTCGCACATGCTCCTGTGTGAATCCCGGTTGTTTGCATGCACGCCGAAAAGTTAAGCGTCGTTCATGCGCCATGAAACCAAATTAACAGCCTTTTGTGCAGAAGTGTCAGCACACAGCGAGTTTTGCATAGTTTATGTAAAGTGTATGTAATTTAACGATAGTGTTACGTTCACTAAGCATGGCTATAAAGCAGAAAGGAGGGATAAAGAGTCAGGGAGGTAGGACAGGTCTAAAGGTCTAAGACAAAAGATAATTTGGTTACACTTTACAATAGCTACACACTACAAACCATTTATTATGCATTAGCAAATACTGAATTCATTATTTGTTTAGCATTATCTGTTTAGCATTAACTCTAAATTAATAAGCGTTATTAAACAGTTTATAACTGCAGCTACACATGCTGTATTCCTGACTTACAACGACATTTATAATGTGCTTAATAATTGTACTTTCATACTTTGTTAAGGATTAATTTCCTATTACTAAATTAAGTATGGGGAGTGAAGCGCAATGTTCATGATAAGTGGGGGCAGAGCGGGCCAGAATCACGGTGGCAGCAGGTCAGATGACTGTCAGACCAAGGGGAAATGTCCCTATGTCTCCCTATGGCCAGTTCGCCCTTGAGTTTTACTGTTTTTTTATTGTTTATTATTCCTGGTCATTTCTCCAATAATTGTAAGTTCTAAAACAATAGCATATAAGATCAGGTCACTGCTATGATATGATTGACAATTTATGTATGTCACTGTTTGTCATTGTGCTCTGTTTATTCTGAGAGCTGAGGCTGAGTATTCGAGAGCTTTTAACTCTTGAAATTATTAACTCCGCGTCATTCTAACACTGAAGAAACAGAATCCTGTGTTATCTGTAATCTCCTTTCACACTGTTCATGCTATACCTGATGTTCATTAACAGACGTTTCACAATCACAAACCCCGGGTTAACATTTTTATTTGTATATTTATGTTTTCAATGTCCCTGACTGGATGAACTGCAGGTCACCTTTTTAGATGGCATTTCTGCATCTTGTCGGGTTAACAATATCTGCAAATTAGGAGAAATACTAGCCTTTTGGAAAGAAGCTATTATTATACCAATACCTAAACCAGGAAAAGATCATTCAACTAATTATCGTCCAACAGCACTTACCAGTTGCCTTTGCAAAACAATCGAATGAATGATTAATGATCGATTGGTGTGGATTTAAAAAAAAAACAGAAGATTAATTAATATCAGTGTGCGTTTAGAAGAGGGAAAAGTACTCTTGACCATCTTATACAATTAGAATCTTTTGTACGAGATGATTTTATTAAAAAAGAACACATATAAGCAGTTTTTTTTTTTTTTTTTTATCTGGAAAAGGCCTTTGACACTACCAGGAGGTATGGTATTTTAAAAGATTTTCACGAGATGGGTGTTTGAGGAAATTTGCCTAATTTTATTGCAATTTTTTTTTATTCAATAGAGTTTTTCGTGTGCGTATGAAAACTATATTATCTGAATATATGAACATATATAGCATATATGAGAATCAGAAGTGCCCCAAGAAAGTATACTATCAGTAACACCATTTAGTATTAAAATTAATAATATTGTAAATGTAAATGGGTATAATATATTTCGTAGTCTATATGTAGATGATTTATGTATTTGTTATAAAGGGTAAAATATGTATACAATCAAGAGACAAATTTAAATATGTATAAATAAAATATATGACTGGTCAGTTTTAAATGGTTTTCATTTTTCTAAGTCAAAAACTGTATGCATGCATTTTTGTTTTTTAAGATCTATGCATTTAGATCAGGAGCTTTTTTAGATAGAGAAACTATACAAGTTGTGAAAAAGGTAAAGTTCCTAGGAATGAGTTTTGACAATAAGCAGTGTTTTATTCCTCATATTAAAGTATTATGAAAAAGATGTTTTAAAACAATCAATGTATGAACTTAATCTTAAAAAGGTAAAATAAATAAATAAATTAGGACCTCTGTAATGAAATCCAAGTCTTTGTATAAATGTGTACACGTTAATGGACCAAACACAATATGATCTGATTTATTTTACATTTAATTTGCACCAAAATTACAGTGTGTGTAGCCAATGTTTCCTGTGTCTTCTCACTTTTCAGCTTTTGATGAGAGTTTTTAAGACTTAATGAAAACTGTTGTATTTATTTATTTCAGACTTAATTGAAGTGAATGAGGGGAGTAAAGAGGAGGAACATCGTGTCAAAATTGAGGAAAAAAACTATTTACAGACTGATGGTATTTTGAAAAGGAGAGACAAGAACCATTTCATCTGCACTCAGTGTGTAAAGAGTTTTGGAAGAAAAGACGATCTTAAGTTTCACATGATGATCCACGCTGGAGAGAAACCGTTTACATGCACTCAGTGTGGGAAGAGTTTCAACCAATCATCATCCCTTAAGATTCACATGAGGATCCACACTGGAGAGAAACCATTCACATGCACTCAGTGTGGGAAGAGTTTCAGCCAATCATCATCCCTTAATCTACACATGAGGATCCACACTGGAGAGAAACCATTCACATGCACTCAGTGTGGGAAGAGTTTCAGCCAATCATCATCCCTTAATCTACACGTGAGGATCCACACTGGAGAGAAACCATTCACATGTCCTCAGTGTGGTAAGAGTTTCAGCCATTCATCACATCTTAACTGTCACATGAAAATACACACTGGAGAGAAACCATTCACATGCCCTCACTGTGGGAAGAGTTTCAGCCAATCATCACACCTTAACTGTCACATGAAAATACACACTGGAGAGAAACCATTCACTTGCCCTCAGTGTGGGAAGAGTTTCAGCCAATCATCAAACCTTAACTGTCACATGACAATCCACACTGGAGAGAAACCATTCACATGCACTCAGTGTGGGAAGAGTTTTACCTGCTCATCACACCTTCATCAACACATGAGGATCCACACTGGAGAGAAACCATTCACATGCACTCAGTGTGGGAAGTGTTTTAACTGTTCATCACACCTTAATCAACACATTAGGATCCACAGTGGAGAGAAACCATTCACATGCACTCAGTGTGGGAAGAGTTTCAGCCAATCATCACACCTTAATCAACACATCATGAGCCACACTGGAGAGAAACCATTCATGTCTAATCATCTTGTTTAATCCCGCCCCTTTTCGCAGTGGCGTACAACAGAATTTCGCATGCTCAATAGTGATGGGAAGTTCGGATCATTTTATTTACTGATCGAGATGAACAAATCTTTTTTCGAGTCATTTCGTTCATTTGGTTCAATTTGCCAAAATATTATTAAAATGTTACGAATTGCTTCCAAACACATCTACAACTAGCCCAGAAGGTTGATCACACGACAAATAAGTCATAAATAGAATACTATAAGAATGAGAAAATAATAATTCAATGTTTACCTGCTCTTTTGTCTATAGGCATTGTTGTCTGTTTGCTCAGCTCACCTCTTCATGTATTCAAATGTCAGTGGTGCGTTCACGTTACAATGACAGTCACATATAATTTTAACCAATGTACCCAGTCTGAGCCGATTGGAGCCATGATAATTAGTTCACCTTTCGAGTCTTCTGGTTGTTGAGTCGTTCGTTCATCACGTGACAGAATAACTCAAACCCGAGGACTCGAGAGGTGAACAGATCAATTCTTTTTCTGGCTCTAAATGCATATGATTGGCATATAAATGCATATGTTTGGCTGTAGTCTTTCATGTGGTGAACGAACGACTCGATAGAGGACTCGAAAAATTAACTGATCTTGTCTCACACTATTCAATTCAATTCAGCTTTATTTGTATAGCGCTTTTACAATGTAGATCATGTCAAAGCAGCTTCACATCGTGCACATGAGCGAATTAATGAATCTTTTAGTTAATCCGAGTCATTCATTCATTTTGTCACATAACATGAAAGAAAGCATAAGAAATGAATTATTTAATAAATCAAATAGTCTTTGTGAATAGTTTTCTAACATGATGCTGCCAGCATTAGACACTTAAACACTGTTTAATTGTTGTTTATTGTTTTATTATTATTATTATTTTACCAGAAAAGCTTTCATAACAAATCAGATTACTTTATAAATCACAACAATAAAATAAGCAAAAGAAAAACAAAATAGTGTACATCAAGCTAGGCTTTATAATAAATAAAAACAAGTAAGCTTTAAATTAAATAACGTGTTTGTGCCATAAAATCTTTATATGAAATATGGCAACTCTTCCCAGTAGATGTTTTTATGAAACAGCAATTTAAGTGAAAGATAATACATATAAAAATACAAAAGCCACAGGGCCTAATGAGCTTAACAACTTGACTTGAGAATAGAACAGTCCATTTTAAAAAAAATTAAAATTAAATAAGCTTTAAAACAACATTGTGTGGCTTTACTTGTTGGACTTGGCTTAAGGTTTGTTAGCATTTAAAAACACAAGCTCTGAACCTTTAATAGGCTGAGTCTGTTTCTTCTTTTGTCATTAGTTGTTGTCGCAGGATAAAAGCTGCTAAATGAGTAAATGCAAATGCAATCTTTCTTTATACAAATATTAGACCAATACATAAAGTCTGCATAGAAAAACATTATCAAACAAAAATGGGGTATAAAAGAACAAATTACAAATCACTTGTAATTGTAGAATTTAATTAATTTATTGCCTAGCTTAGTGTTTGTTTTCTGATAGCAAGCCAGCAAATAGACAAATCAATATATATATATATATTTAAAATATATATACTAGATATAAACCACATATCCAGTAGAAAAAAAGTAACAATAACTTAGTGACAATAGGACAGAACTTTTTTTTATTTCTTAGAAAATGCTTTTTAGGTACACATTGTTTGATGATTTTATGAAAAGTTTAAAATATGATCATATGATGCAACAAAAATTCAGTTTTACATAAATATTATTGACTGAGGTTCTCGTTGCAGTGTACAGGGGAACTACAGTTTAAGATTAGATATGCACATAATAATGTAAGGATGGCTATATCTCTTCATAATATTAAAATCTGCAAACTGTTATGGAACTCCACACGAGACAAGACCATGAGAATGTTCAGGCACTAAAACAATAAACTTTCTAATTTGAGAAGAAGATCAGCTAGAAAACCAGTTGTTCAGGTTGTCTCGATCATGCATCCTGAGCCCCCCTCTTTGCCCTGGACTTTACCTTCTCCACCAGAGCAGCTCACTCACATTCCACACAGAATGTTTAAGTTCTTAATATGGTGTATCTTGTGGCTTTATATTCATGTTTGGTGTGTTTTTAAATGTCTCTGTGTGATTGGTAAAGTAATTTCACTGTAATATTTTACAATCTCCTTTATATCAGTTAATTTGGGTTTTGACTTTGAAAAGATCTTTGCCAGATGCTTCACTCCAGGCAAAATGGTCTTCGCATCAACTCATGGCCAGGCAAGAGTCTTGGTGAAGCTTTGTCTTGAATTTATAATGATTTGAGTATTTAGGCAAAGGGTGCAGAATTGTCCGTGGGATCCTGTAAACAGGATACTCCATTGCAGGTTGTGAGTCTCTGAGCTCTGCATCAGGATTTATATGCTGCAATGTATTTCTTCATGGTCAGGTATTCCTCTTTAACTCTTAAATGTATCTTTGAGTAATTGATGTTGTACAATCTTGATTGGCTTATTTTGTTTAATTATGTGAACTGCAATGGAAAATCTTTTTTCTGACAATTAAATGTAAAATTCTTGTTTAACTTTAATATCTCCTGAAATTATTTAAATCGAGTAGATTGTTAAGGCTGATGTTTCCGCAGCCTACAACCAGGATTAGTCATACAATCAGACTCAATGGATAAAGCATAGGCACAGCATTAGAGACTTGTTGATTTCTGACAATCACTGATGATATAATCTAGGGGTATGATATAATCTAGGGCAGTGGTTCTCAAACTGTGGTACGCGTACCACTAGTGGTACGCGGGCTTCCTCCTAGTGGTACGCGGAGGAATCGCCAAATAATTAAATAAACAATTAACATTTTTAATCCTTTGATGTGAACTATATTATCGATGTGATCAGCTTTGGCATTTTTGTGAAGCGTACGATCACAGCGCTGTGCTTAGAATGTTTATTTTAGTGCAATTTGTCATAAGCTGCTGAAAATCAGTTTCCGAATTGATTCTGAAGCGTGATTTGACTGACATGAAAACTGGCCAATCACAGTCGACCTTTTTTTTGTGTGTTTTTGCGTGAAACGTAAGGGCGGGACAAAGGCTTTCTGAGTCGCAGAGACAGAAAAAAACAACTTAAAAACAAATGTTTTGTTGGAATAATACTTCTCGGATGTTTTCACTATCGAGATGTCTTGCAGAGTGATTAAACCGCGGACATATTTCCTGCCTATTTGATGATCTACATACACGTTTCGCTCTCCAACAGCGAGTCGACTCGCCACTGACCTGTCACTCCTCTATACTGTCTGAATGGCGGCGCGGGAATAGAGGTATTGCGCAATTACTCATTTCTGGAAATGTGGCGAGTGCTCTATTTTAACACGAGAGAGCTCATTCATGTACGCAAATCACTAAAACAGATAACGTATGCGAGCTCTTAAATAAGCTTTTTTCAAATGAACTGCAAGTCCTGTCATGATCGCCTGTGTGCTCAGATTGAACACAATCGCGATCTGTTCACTATTAAAGTAGACATTATTTGTCTTTGTTACTTGACTAAATTTAGTCAAAAGTATTCAAAGTTATCAAGTATTTAGAATTAGATTGATGCATGATCGATGACAATGCTAATGGTCTTCTTATTTGGCTGTATTGTAAAGTGAAACTTACTTTTAGCAAAGGTGGAACTTTTTTTATTTCTTTACGACAAAATAATTATGCTGGAAATGTTTCTGGATGAGGTATTTGTGTGATTTATACATTTAGCTGTATTCTGATCTGTCTTAAAGCATTACAGGTCAAAGCAATCCCTTGTTGCTAATTGTTTATTTAAAAATAACAATAAGGCTCTTAAAGCACTGCTTTGATAAATGTATTGTTGTCATATTTCAAATACCTCAAGTAAAATAAAGTCATTTGTTTTATTTTTTACTGAAAGTGTACTTGTGTTTTTTGTAAAGTTTGTATTTAAGTTTAAGATCAAGTGTAAAATAACATCTACATGTGATGTACAGCTATTTAAGAAACAAATTTGCCATATTGTAAAGAAAAATAGTGTAAAATATGTAAATAAAAGGCTAAATTTAAATCTTTTCATCATATACTAAATAAACCTTTCAAAGGTTGAAAATATTGTTTTAAAAATGGGCAAAAAGTGTCTCTATGGCCTTAAAGATTATTTGTTAGTTTTACCAGTGCTATTGAAAAATATTAATTGTCATGAAAGGAAAAATTGACTATACTTTCTTTGTTTGTGCAAATTCCTTTACATATAGCTTTGGGATTTAAGCAATTAAACCATTCAATCAGGTTTACACTTAAAAGTGATTTCATAATGAAAATCTGATTTTGTTTTTTTTCAAAAGTAACCAACTAGTACTTATTAAAAGAGTACTTTGTACTTTTACCTAATATTAGTTGTATTTACTAAAATGTGTGTTATTTTAGCAGTGTAATAGTATTTTTACTTGAGTACAAAAATATTTCATAAGCATTTAGTGCAGGTTTATTATATTATTAATATATGATTAATAATAATAATAATAATAATAATAATAATAATTGTTTTTATTTGTATCAATTCCTATGCAATATTTTATGGGTTGCTGAGAATACATTTCAATACATCTTCAATACATACATCTTCAATACATAGCATGTCAGTCTTAAAAGTAAAAAAATAGCTGCTGGAAAAAGTGCTTAAAATTTCTTGATTTTCATTAGGCTGTGCCTGTATGAACCCTGTCATATGAACATTTAACATATATTTAAGATTTGTCTGAAAGTGTATGAATATGCCATATAGCCTATATTTATGAGGTCCAAGCAACATTTCCAGCTTTTGATGAATAGGCTCCTATGAATACTTTAGATTTAAATACAGCAGTTTTCCTTTTACTTTATATATATATATATATATATATATATATATATATATATATATATATATATATATATATTTTTTTTTTTTTACCTGCAAACAGTTAATGTTCAGACTATTTAAAATGTTTAAAGTGACTGACAATTATACATATTCTTAATAATAGGAATTAATCTGCCTCGTTTTCAAACTCTGCACAGCTGTAGCTGCTTAATTAGGCCTACGGCGCAATTTTTTTAATACTGGTCATTATGGTGGTACTTGGAGAGACAATTTTTTTCTAAGGTGGTACTTGGTGAAAAAAGTTTGAGAACCACTGATCTAGGGGCTAAATCAAACTTTCTATAAGTATGAGCAAGCATGGGGCGGCCTATTGTTAATTAAAGGAAATTAGCTTATCTGCTAAGAATCGGAACTGGAGAAGATGTGTCCGTGAGCAGATGAAACTGGCCAGCATACTGACTCTAAGTGACTTTGAGTAAACGATGAACCATTAATTGGGAACAAGGATTTATTAGGTTAATCAATCTAAATTAGACCTAATCACGACCTATAAGGTAATCAGCTTGAATTAGATGAATCTAAATCTAAAATTATTATAAATTGGAGTCAGATTAAAATTCAGAGCTAGAAACAAATTAAAATAAATTATAACAAACAAAAATATTTATTTTCACATGTGCTAAAAGGTTTACACGCATTCACCCATGCTGTTAGTTCAGTCATGGGACTAATAGATGGACCCTCACATGTGTGTGTATTTATATACACTGTTAGACCTTACCGGGCTTTTTTACAGTAAAATATTGGCAACACTGTTGCCAGCTACTCACTGTAAAAGTTTGGTTATAGTAAATAACTGGCAACAGTGTTGCCAGTTAATTACTGTAACTGAACCATTTCAGTGAGTAGCTGGCAACAGTGTTGCCAGTTAATTACTGTAATAGAGCAGTAGTGGTAACTAACTGGAAACTGTGTACAGTTAATTAATGTACTGTAGTGTTACATCTCACAGCATTATATTGCATACAAATTAATAGGATGTCATATATAGTTATTGTAGTGTTACTAAAATTAATCAGTATTCTTAACTGTTATTAAAAATAGAAGGCATAATAAATTTTTAAGACAAATGTATTTTATAGTTTTAGCAGCAAACAAATATACAATATAAAATGTCAAACAAAATTAAGAATTCAGCAGATATGAATATTGTCTTACATATTACTGAGAGCCACAAGTCTGCACAGTAAGGCTGTGGTCACACTAACGTTTGAGCATGCAAAATTCTGTCATATGGCACTGCGAAAAGGAGTGGGATTAAACAAAATGATTAGAGCTTGAAAAAGCGAGCGACTGGTCCATAGTTTAAATTTCTGTCCAGAGAGGTCATGTTTTGATTTTTGATTGGTCTCAAGCAGTCACATGATGTGATTTCGCAGGTCAGAGATCTCCAAGCTTGAACTTTCCAATGCTGCGAATTATGAAATTTGTCGCATGAGCTATCATTCCAGGTCTGCAGTATTCACATGCGTATGAATGGAAGTCTATAGGGAGAAAAGTGCAGTGTGACTGGGACTTTAAGCTGTAACTCTAATTAAACACACCTGATCAAACTAATTAAGGCTTGTTAGAAATCTACAGGTAATGTTGAAGCAGGGGTGGGTACCAAACTGCAGTTCTTCAGGAATTTGGAGTTTGACCCCCATGGTATATTCAGTAGCATACTTTTATAGCAACTGCCAACATTTATCACAATCACATATCCAATAAAAAAGTGTTTGTCAAACACTGGCACATACTGTGTCAATTCTCAATAAAAAGTCTAAAATAATTATATAAAAAAAAATTTAAAAAAGTCGGCAACACCGAAAAACCAAAGGATTCAATCTTTTATTGCTATAATTATTATTTACTTTAAAAATCTCATGACAACAAACTTGTCTATTGTCTCTAATATAAATTCATAGGTGGAAACACTGCTCTGAAAAATACTTAGCAACAAACTAACAATCTGGTGTGTGTTAATCAATCAGTGTGTATTAATGTCTAAATCATTATTTTCTGTCTTTAAAATGCACATCTCTATAAATAGAAACATAAAGCATCAGAGTAGATGGGACAGTGATGGGTAATTTGTCATTTATTGTCAGTTACTATCTGTAATGGGTACAAAAACTGTAATTTATTCTTTGCACTACTCAATTTCATACAAAGTCTACTCCTTTTACAGTAAAATACTGTTTCCTTTCATCACAGCAAGACACTGGCGATTTTACAGGTATTTACTGCATAATCTACCGAGTAACAGTGCAGTTATACTATTTAAACACAACTGATCAAACTAAATCTAAAGGTAGTGTGTTGAAGCAGGGCTGGAACTAAATTCTGCTGGGCTGCGGCCCTCCAGGAGTTTACAGCCCTGGTACATAGCATATTTTCAAAGCAAGTGCCTACATTTATCACAATCATGCACATATTGTTGAATAAAAACAATAAAAATATACAAACTTCATCCAAAGCAAAAATATAAATAAATAAATAATCTGATCCTCATGTTTTTCCAAACCTGTAGTAATAATAATAATAATAATAAACAAATAACCTGATTAATACATTTAGGAAAGTCTTTATACTATACTGTTAATGCCATTTTTACCTACTTCATTTGAAGTTTTCCAAACAAATTGTGACAAACAAAGAAATGTATGTACGTGCTGTTTAAGATATTTTTAATTTTATTTTACTAGGCAAATTAGATTAATTATAGAAAAGTAAACAAAGTTATAAAAATGGTTGTGATAATTTGGTTGCTCTGTGTGAATATTTTTGCCTTTAAATGCATCTCGTCGATATCTTTACCTTTTAATTAGCTCTGTGACATTGACATTGGTTGACTCCTGATACTCAATGTTAAAAACATAAAAGGAACCAAAGGAAACACAAAGATGGCTGCAGAGAAATTTAGCTTATCATCAATGCATTGTCTCACTTTCTTGCACGTTGCAGCTGGCTGTTGGTATGACAGGACACTTCCAATTTGAATTTTTCCGAAGGCAGAATCCACCCGAAAATCCTAACTCGACATCCCAATTGTGGTGACCAAAGGGGCTGTAGAACTGGCAAAGTCTTTTTAAATTTCTGCCACTTGAAGGACTGAAAGATCAGACAGCTCACTGGTGACACCTTTATAAAGTGTACTTAATCAAGATTTAATTACTTAGTTCTAAATTTGTTGTCCTATTCACATTTTATGTAAAACCATATTCATCTTCTTGAGTTTGAGTTTAAAGTATTTTTTAAAGCTGTTGTATTTTAAATCATTGGTTTGACAAACATACATGTAAAATAGAATTGAAAATAGAATTTACAAGTGTCCCACCTTAATCCTTCAGCAAGTTTCCTCTCTTCGGGCCTCGCAGACAAAATCACCATATTATTGACTGGACCTGGCTCGACTCCCTAGGGATACACAAGGGGCTCGTTAATAAAAACAATAATAATAAAAAAATAATATGAGTATTAAACGCCAATACTGATGTTCTAATATTATTATTATTATTCTTATTATAGGACAATTAAGCCATTTCTGACCACTGTCCTGATTAATTACTGCTCGAGAAAAAAAAAATATATATATTTTATTATTTAATAATGAAATTGTTAATTATTAAACTCTTACTTGTTTGTGCATTTCTCTAGCTCTTCTTGAAGCTCTTGATTTTGTGTCTTCATTGATCTATATTTTCTTGAAGAAGAAGAGTTACTACTTCATCTTCGCTGTCAGAAAATCTGTGATCTCTGTCATCTGTGGGTTTTTTTTTGGGGGGAGGACCCATTTCAAAAAGTGGGGCCTCTCCCTCTCTGTCTTCTAGAATTTTTAGAAGGGTTTTTAAAACCTTAATGTTTTCTACAAATCATTGATAGAAATGTAATTAATGAACTGTACAGAATTCTAAAAAATCACCAGCTTTCTTTTTTTTAAATAAATGCTTTATTGTCAAATATACAAAGGTAGAGGGAAACCTCATGGGAAAAAGACATACAAGTTTGGAACCATGCTAAGCAAGATTAGACATTAGAAGACTTTTTTAATACTTGATAATTGTATAATATATTCTAATCAATGCTTTTAACAAAAGTTTGAATTCTTTAAATTGCTAGCAATTCATGATAATGGATCAATGACTTATATGGTCAAACATATGAAAGATCATAGTTCACGATGGATGGTTTTGCTTTAATATTTATATATCCTGTATTTTAATATATTTAAAGTTTTAACAAATAAATCGAGCTGAATTCAAAATGTATGAGTGTTAATACTTTAAAGGTAATTAATGTCGTAAAACGATTTAAAATATTTTTAAAAAATTATTCGTACAATGAGAATTAAAACTCTGTATACTAACTGAAGAGCGTGCACGCAAAGTGTTCGAATAAACCGATTAGTGACGTGACTTTTACTAAAATGACTCCATAATCTGATTCATTGTCAGATAGATAACAAACTGGAGTGATTTGAGTGATTAATATGAACTGCCAGTGATTCATTTGACAAGCAGAAGTTTCAGTAAGAAGACGAAGACCACAGCAATCTATGAGGTACACTGTTAAAAATTGTCCCGTTAAAAAACAGTAAAATACTGGCAGCTGCAGTTGCCAGCAATGTACTGTTATTTTACAGTATGTTGCTGTAAAAATACATGGACTACATTGATTTACACAATACTCAAGTGAACTCATTTTGCTCACTGAAAGCAACTGCCTCAACTTGGTCAACTGCTGAATGAGTTTATGAAGTAATGTTCTATATATGCTTAAAAGCATACTTGTAATGATAACTTATTTTAGTTAATTAGAAAAGTTCGGTTTAACTCTAATGTCTTATATTTCACAACAACACACATACATGTAAATCTGGAATCACCAGAGAGATTCTGACTGCATCAGCAACTAAACAGGCGCTATCTTTAAATAGAGAAACATGCAGAATAACATCAGCAGTTCATTGTTCATCTTTAACTCATACACTGGCTCTACTCTCCTCCACAACGGTGACAGACAGAAGAAATTAGCTTCAGGTTTTACAGAAATATACTGTTTTTTCCTTGATTTAACAGTAATCTACTGGCAGCTGTGGTTGCCAGCAATCTACTGTTTTTTTACAGTCTACTTCCGTAGTGTAAATTAACAGTATATTACTGTTAAAATACATTTTTACACTGTGTTTTTACCTCTCACACCTTTAACCCTTTAAACCCCAGAGCATATACTTCAGTTTTAATTGAAGTGTCCACACTACTGAGTGTTCAAGAAACATGTAGCAAAGCTGAAGTAAATTCATTAATTAACTGACTAATTAAATGATAATTGAGGATTAACAATGAACAAATGAAGAAATACTGAAGGGAAAAAACAAGAACAGAACATACAAAACTTTAGTCACAGCTTTATAATGAAATAACCTGAAGAACAACAAATGATTAAATCATTTAAATGATCAGCGGATGATTAAACAACTCTCATCATCACCATCATCACCAGCTACACTTATTACTTAATACATGTATTTTTGTATAACATCTACTAAAGTTCTTCTTGAGAAAAAGTTAAAGTTTTACGTCACCATCATGGAGAACAGAGTTTGCTTTAGTTGGGCTCTTAGCCCTGTCATTTTTAACATTTATATATCTTGGCTGCTGCAATTGTTAAGAACTTTGTTTAAAAAAGCTCCTTTATTGTGGCAAGCCAGCCAAAAACCTTAATAAGATCTGGTGATGTTCATGTTGCTATTAAATGGCAGAGTCTGTTCTCATTTAGTATAATAAAATTTACAGCTCCTATTCAATGTTAATTCTATTGTTTTACATTATATGCCTATATATGGCAATGATTTCTGGAAGTTTTTAAGAATATCTTGGACAATAACTGCTCTATGGTGTAAATCGCACTCAGAGAGACATCAATAATCAGCATATGAACCTCAATAATGGTGACAACTAACAAAATTAAAAGTTTAACTCACAAACAGGCAACTAAAAGTCTAAACATAAACAACAGCAGAATCAAACACAAATAAAGAAAACTGTTAGACCATTATACAACATTTATTTATACCGCAATGCATGCTGGGATATTTGTACAGTGCCACTCCCAGCATGCATTGCAGCATGAAACATTTGAGATGTTACCATTGTTGAGATACAAGGTCAGATTCATGAGGTCTGAGTGTGTATTTGTCATACCTGAACTGTTTTTGTATGTTATTTCTTAACTGTTAAGTAATTACGGAGGTATCTTTTCTGTTTCCAATTCTCATTAATTAAGTTAATACCTGCAACTAAGCATAAACTCTATTGTATGAGGCCCTTCTTCCAGATTTATACCAAGAACTAATTTCAGATAAACAGATTTCTTTATTTATTGACTTCCCATCTTTATTGCTATAGTACGCACGTTTTGTAAACTCTGTATTACAGCAGTTGGAAAGTCTTCTTATATGAGTTCAAGGGTGAAGAGCCCAACTAAATCAGCCCCTCACTCCATTACGGTGACACAAAAAACACCTTAATTTCTGTTGGATCTCAATGAGAATAGTATGGAAGTCAAATCAGTCAGTAATAAGTGTGTCTGCTGTTGTTTGTGGAGTTGTTTATTGATCCTCTGCTGAGACTGAAGCTGTTTTATTTTATTTGATTTTATTTAATGTTGTAACTCAAGTCACTGTTTGTATTTCTTGTTTATTTTCTTCAGTAATTGTAATTATTAACAGCAGGTGTTCATCAGTGTCTGAATTCACTCATTAGTGTTCATTAAAACTGTCAGGTGAACTATATTAGTTAACTAGTGTATGAAATAGTGAACAAGGACACAAAGCGTGATTTCAAACACAGACTTCAAAACATCGAATCTGAACTCTGTTAGCTCACAGTTTTCTGCAGTTGGTTACTTTCTCGAAAACAAAAATGTTACCCAGAAAGCACTGTTTTTAACAGAATATTAATGTTTTAGTGAAAAAACATTAATTTACCGTAGAATCTGACCGTTTTTTAACAGCAATTTTTTACAGTGTAACATTCAGAGGTTTAGAATAAGATTTTTATAAATACGTTACGTTTTTCTCTTTCAGAGCTCCTTTTTCTTTTTCAGTTCCTTTCTCGTCCTATTCTTCATCCTGGTTGAGGATTTTTGCTGTCCTTATCCGCTTGGACGGGTTAGCTAATTCCTCCTCCATCTCTTCAGGGGTTTCTGGAAGGTAAGTTAAGTAAGTTAACAATATAATGTTAACAGGTATAAATTGGTAGGTTCTGGATATATTATGTTAGCAATGTGCTAGTTATTACTAATATGATCTCGACTTTAAAAATAAAATAAGCATTTGTTTTGATGTTACAAAGCAATTTACTGATTTAACGTTAAAACAGAGCAGTAATTAGAGCACTTTAACAATAAAATAACTTAAGAAAAGTACTTTACCTTCAGAAGACGGTTGGTGACAGTTGACTGACAAGCATTCGAATCGGCAACGTGAAGCGATTCAGTTCTCAATGATTCAAATCTTTTTTCTGAATGATTAATTTTACCATTTATAATGCAAACCACACTGTTATGCCACTAGGTGGCAAAAACAAGCGTCTTTTTAAGTGTGATAAACTATCTGTATGAACCTGTAAAGCTGATTTATTAAAACACAACTATTCCACAAACAATGAATTTATTTTCTTATAGAAAAAAGTCTATAAAGAATGTTTGTTTTAATGTGTCTACTCAAGTGCATTTTGCCAAATAATACACCCACACACATATATTAGTCATTATTAACTTAAAATATTGTAATTATTATACTTGTATAACATAGACCAATACAATATTGGCAGCAGTGTCTGATTTTGCTTTTATATCTTATTTTTTTAAATGTTTATTAAATGTTTATAATAATTTACTAATTAAATTTACTCTAACATTGCAGAAAACACATTATGTTTACCCATCACACTAAGACTAATCCCAACCCACTTCTTTTTAAAGGATAAAAATGAACTATAGAGTTTAAGAGGCACCAGTTCCAGCTGTGTCAATGGACACATAATAAAATAGGTTGCTCAGGTCAAAAAGACAGAGAATCAGGGATAACAGCAACAAACATTTTAAAAGAAAGAGGGAGACATTCTGTTGAACTCATAACATGAGTTACATAAACATCGTTTAACATGTGTCTACCTCAGCTCTTGCAGGTTTTTTTTTTTTTTGCATCCAACCAAAAAGATGAGAGATTGACATTTTTAATAAATGAAAAAAAAAAACCTATAGAAATGAAATGTAAAAGTGTACAGCTTGTTTGTTTGCATAACTTGAATGGTTTAATGTAATGGTTGATTTTTATAATTGCCTATAATCTATTCGTATACTTTAATTTATTTATGCATTTATTTTCTTATTTTTTGCTTGTTTGTTGTATTGCTTATCTGTTAGAACTCATATTGTATTGCTATCAACAACAAGTGACAGAATTTCTTTCTGTCATTCCAATCACAACAAATAACTAATGCAAGTCCTGCAGGAATTATAAAATTCTGCAGGATTTGTCACTTGCTTGGAACCATTGTAAAGCCTGTAAGAAATTCCTGCACATATCGTCAATGTGTCCTACAGGACTTTATAATTCCTGCAGGACAGCCGCTTTCCTGTAGGGAAAAAAATATCATTCAGGATTCCTGTAAAAAGTACTGCATGATTCTAAAACCTGTAGGAATTGTCTGCACATATTGTCAATTTGTCCTGCAGGATTTTATAATTCCTACCAGATACCAGCAGGTTCCTGCAGAAAAACAAAGAAAAAAAAATTCTGCAGGATTCCTGTAGGCTATTTTTTTAAGGGCCTGCACTTTTTACAAATAATCTGCAAGCAGAAAAACAGGAAACAAACCTCAAATTGTGTCAACCCTCACTGTAAAAACTAATCTATAGAATTTACCCAATAAATCTGAGGTAACAATTTTCACAGACTTTGGTTGGGTAGATTTAATCCCATATTTTGAGTATTAACTACCTGAAGTAAAAAGTTATTAAATACGTATATTAATTGGGTAAAAAATACCTCACATTTAAATTTAACAGCTACTTATTCGGTAAAAAATATCTTTTTAAATCATAGTTTATTCATATAATTTACTTAATAACAATTACTGTTTCAGAGAAGGTAAAATGTACCTCTAAAATAAAGACATTCAAATGGGTTATCAACTCAATGTTTTATTAAATAAATAAATAATCCTAAAACACACTCAAAATATAGTGCAGCACAACAGCTTTACACAACATTTCAAGTAATGAAGCTGTTTTATAACTCACTGATCTATTAAATGTTTCAATAATGTTGGATAATAAAACATATACCTGTTTTAGGAAATCGAGATCAGAGCAGAAAAGAGAAAGGAGTACAGAAGGGAGCAAACATTTTTTTAAATGATAGGAAGTGAGACAGTGGAGCAGTATGTAGTGCTGTTGCCTCATAGCAAGAAGGTCGCTGGTTCGAACCTCGGCTCAGTTGGCGTTTCTGTGTGGAGTTTGCATGTTCTCCCTGCCTTTGCGTGGGTTTCCTGTGCTCCGGTTTCTTCCACAGTCCAAAGACATGTGGTAAAGGTGAATTGGGTGAGCCAAATTGTCCGTAGTGTATGAGTGTGTGTGTGAATGTGTGTGTGGATGTTTCCCGGAGATGGGTTGTGGCTGCAAGGGCATCTGCTGCGTAAAAACTTGCTGGATAAGTTGGCTGTTCATTCCGCTGTGGCGACCCCGGATTAATAAAGGGAATAAGCCGACAAGAAAATGAATGAATGAATTATCGATGCTGTAAAAGGTCCCTTATGAAACTGTAAATAGTCACATAACTTGTTCGTCAGAAGATTTCTGTGGCTGAACAACACTTCTGTGCATATAACCCATTCATAACAACCCAGTCTACATCAGCTCTGCTCCTTGATTCAGGATTTGTAAAAGTTTTGATTCTGCATTTGTTTTGACCGTGGCTTGTGTAAACGCTCATCAGTGGGTCTGCGTGGACATGTGCGCAGTAGTTCAAATCTACATTTGTTCACAGTTTGGGCTACTTATCAGAATAATGGGAATATTCGGCCTGATATTTTTTTAATAAGATGAATTTTTTTTTGTTTTATCCCTTAAAAAACAAAAAGAAATGCACGTAAATACATTTAGATTTGCATTTGAGTACTGAAATTAGCATGTAAGCTAACAAATCACTCATGTTCTCATTCACAATAGAGACACTGGGTTTCCCATACAATGATTTATTTGTAGTAATGTTGGAGTTTCACATGAACGTATATTTAAAGGCAAGCAGTTGTCTATTGAAAGTTTAATTTCTTCTTTTAAGTTTAATTGTCTTCATGAAGAAAACTTGTTTCTTTTCTGAGATTAGTCCATCAAAATATATGTGTAGTGTTTTGAAACCAAAGTCTTCATTTGTTATCCACAGCACATCAAGATTTGATCAAGTCAAAATCTCATAATCTGACACAAATCTCATCTGTCGTAACTGACAAATGGCATTGTGTAGTCTGAACAGGGCTTTAGGGAGTCTAAAAGATAACGATGAAGATAAAAGAGGTAAGAATCTCTTGTCATTTATAGGGAGTCAGGAATCATCTGATTGGTGAATCATGTTTTAGCTAATGCTGGACCAGTCGTGAACAATAATAAGCATGTGATCCTCTCGAAAGTAGTTTATAAATAAACTTCATGTCAATGAACAGCCAAACTACATGAAAAAGCTGCCGTTTTCAATATACTCGTGTTTGTGTGGAGAAGGTCTCAATGTTGAGGACTTTGCTCTGCATTGTGAAGCTTCATGTGAGCGCTGAGGTTTATTTTTTGTTTAAAGCTCTTTCCACACTCACTGCATCTATAACGATCCTCTCTTGAGTGAGTCTTCATGTGTTGCTTAATGTAGTCTTTGCGTGTGAGACTCTTTCCACACTGATCACATATGAACACTATGATTCCAGAGTGACCATCCATGTGGTTCATGAGGTTAGCTTTACATGTGAAGCTCTTTTCACACTGATTACATGCAAACAGCTTCTCTCTGGTATGAGTTTTCATGTGGTTAATGAGTGAGCTTTTACATGTGAAACTTTTACCACACTCTGTGCATGTGTAAGGTTTCTCTCCAGTGTGGATCATCATGTCGGTGTCAAGCTTTTGTTTTTGAGCAAAACTTTTACCACACAGTGTTTTTCCTCCATTGTGAGTTCTAATGTGGCCTTTAAGGGTGCCACTTTGCTTAAAACTCTTTCCACACTGTTGACATGTGTAGGGCTTTTCTCCAGTGTGAATTCTCTTGTGCGCTGCAAAGTTTCCTGCATAATAGAAGCTTTGTCCACACTGTTGGCATGTGTACGGCCTCTCTCCAGTGTGACTTCTCATGTGGCCTTTAAGTGTGGCACTTTGCTTAAAACTCTTTCCACATTGTTGGCATGTGTACGGCCTCTCTCCGGTGTGTATTCTCATGTGGCCTTTAAGGGTGCCACTTTGCTTAAAACTCTTTCCACACTGTTGGCATGTGTACGGCCTCTCTCCAGTGTGAATTCTCATGTGGGTCTTGAAGCTTCTCTTTTTACCAAAACTCTTTCCACACTGTTCGCAAGTGTAAGGTTTCTCCCTAATGTGAACTCTCATGTGATCACCAAGGTTAAGCTTTTGAATGAAACTCTTTTTACACTGTTTACTGCTGAAATTACACTCAGTTTTGGATTTCCGAGGTCTTCCGAGTGATGAAGTCTTTACAGTCAGTGTGGGTTTTTCATCAGCTGTTATTTCTTGGTGTTGCTCTTCCATTTTATTCCATTGTTGAGTCTCTTCCTTCAGCACTATCAGGTCTTAAAAAAAAAAAAAAAAAAAGAACTTTAGTATGAAGGCACAAAGCGACAAGCATGAAATGGATGTTTCACCCAAAAATTAAAATGACCTTAACATTTACTCTGCGTCATGTGGTTTTAAATATTTCCTTTCTTCTGGAACACAAAGTAAGCCATCATTTTTTCACAATATCTTCTTTTGTGTTCGGCAGAATCAAGAAACTCAAAGATTTAAAGCCACACGAGGAAGAGTAAATGGTGAGGCTATTTTCATTTCTGCGTTAACTATCCCTTTAAAGGGTTCCTATTATGAACCTTTTTTACAGGATGTAAAGTAAGTCTTTAATGTTTCCAGAATGGGTCTGGGGTTTCAGCGCAAAATCAGATCATATACCTTGCAGAATATTTCATTTTGGGGGTCAGAGGAAAACCAAGCTCTTTTTGTGCCTGTGGCTTTAAATGCAAATGATCCAATGCACTCGCTCTAGATTACTCCTGTTGTGTTCCCTCATGTGTATCTTCCACTCAACATTTTTAACTTGCTTGGAAGACCTGGTTGAGACAAATCCTGCATGTTCATAGCAATTACGGATAATTCAGCTTATATTTGTGAGTTTGCATTATTGTATATAACTTATGCAAATGTTTCCCTCTACTGGGTTGCAGCTGGAAGGGCATCCGCTGTTTAAAACATATGCTGGATAAGTTGGTGGTTCATTCCGCTGTGGTGACCCCTAATGAATAAAGAGACTGAGCTAAAGGAGAATGAATGAATGAACTTATGCAAATGCTTAATGCCACATTTGCTTTAAACTGTAGTGATGAGAATATGGCAAGATGACATACTTTGCTACTTGTTTTCATTCATTTGTACTTTTGTCTCAGTTTTCTTGCCTTTGTGCATGTCCGGAGGCTTAGCTGAAGACCTATATGGTGACATTTTATATACTCGACAAGATGCAGAAATGCCATTTAAAAAGATTACCTGCTGTTTGTCTAATAGGGAACAGTGACAATGTAAATATACAAATAAAAGCGTTACCCCGATGTTTACCAATGTTAAACGTCTGTTAATGAACACCCAGGATTATTTTATAACCCCTAGGGGCTGTTTCATAAAAGTGGTTTAGTGAGCCAAACTAAATGTCCACACTTTAATTGGTTCCATAACAGCAAGTTGAAGATCATTTGATGTAACTAATCTGAGTTCAGCTGAAATAATCTAGATAACTACTCATGCACGTAACTGTCATGAAACCCTGAAGGTCGAGAACAGATGCATCATTATGATTATGTTGTATGCTACCTTGGCAACTACGATGAATGAAAGAGCTCTGAAACAAGACACCACAATGTTCACAGCGAGGGCATAGCATTTGATTCAAATATAAGTTCAAATATATAATAATTTAAACAATCAAAAAGTACGGCTTGAAACAAAGCAAGAAAGAGGGCTGACAGGAAACTGCAGATTTTAAAATATAGGTCATTATTTAGGCCTATTAACGTTAAGTTAAATATTTGTCACAATACATATAAATATTTGCTTGTGCGCAAGAGAGAGAATACACGCTCACTGCAAATTGTAGCTTGCAAGGAAAAGTCTTAATGCATTGGAGGTTTACTGTAACATTCAAAATGTACTTAACGTCAGCACAATAAGTTTAAAATAATGGCTACAAAGAGCCGTGCACACACAAGCAGTGGGATGTGTTATTTGCTCTTGAAACTGCTGCAAATTGCTGCTTTCTATTTAAAAACATTTGTTGCCCTTTGAAAACATTTGTTTATTTAAAGTGCTGTCAAAATTAGAGCGTTAACTCATGCAATTAATTTGATATATATATAAAATGTTTTTAAAAAATGCATGCAGTTGCTGTTATACTTCCTGTTGTAGTCATGCAAAGAAATATGCATAAGACCAAGGAAGCACTTTTAGAAGGAACGTTTCAGTATAAAATAATTAATGAAAAAAATGAATGCTGCATTACCAGGCTTTCCAGCATTACATCTAATTTAGTACGTTTCATTTTTAATCTTTAGACTTTTGCTGTAATAGAAATTTATACCCCATACCGAACGGAAAGAAAAACCTCCGCATTTCGTGACTCGGTGTTCCTTTAAGGTAATAAAAAAAAAAAAAACAACTGTTTACATGGTAGACTCTTAATAAGAGTATTAATCATATTAAAATGGGAGTATTGGTGTCCGTATAAATGTACTCAGTGAAAGTGCCAGATAATGCCTCGAGCTGTCCAAGACATCTGCATTCGTCTGCCTTTAAGATGATTCCATGTGCGCTCAAATGATTTATTAAGTTTGATGTGTTTCCTCCTTAAGTGCAAATTTTGTACAGCGCCTGCTTCACGTTGCTTTGTCAGAATCCTTGTGAAATACAGCCATACTTAAGAACACATGGTTTAAGCAAATTTGATGAATGCGAACGCATTAGTGTAAATGGGGCCATAGTAGTGACCTGATCTCATATGCTATTGTTTTAGAACCTCCAATTTAGTTGCCTATTGGAGAAATGACCTGGAGTAATAAATGGCTACTTGCTCTACAAACAAATGTGTTCATGACTATTCATACAAAGAAAAATAATAAAATGAGAAAATACGACTTTGCAACATCAAGCAGCATTAGGCATGGGCCAGTATTAGATTCTGACGGTATGATAAGCTTGGATATAAATATCACAGTTTCACTGTATTGTGATTACTGCTCTAAAATTTATTCTTTTTAATCTCTGGGTAGAAAAACAAGAACTTTTTTCCTTTGAACACAATATATTTTCTTTTAAGAATCTTTGAGGCTCAGTTTCACAAACAGGGCTTAGATTAAGCTGGGACTAGTCCTTAGTTAAATTAGGCTATTTAAGCCAAATTTATAAAAATGGCCTTAGTAAAATATATTACTGGTGTGCACCTGGAGAAAAAAATACACTGATGTATTTTATCTCACGGAAAGTTATTTTGAGTTGAGACCACTCAAACATGCAATTTAATCTTGACTAGCCTTAAACCTTGTTTGTGAAACCGGGGGAGAAAGTATTATGGGGCAGTAAACATATCAGGCTGAATCATTCAAATGAATCATTCGTTTCAAAAACACAGATTTCTTTACAATTTAAAATGGCATCTTTGGATATATTTTTTGCTGGAGATACTGTTGTCCTGAAAAACTTATAACAAAATGTAAAAAAAAACCTTTTATATACTGTCGTACTGTGGTATACCTTGAAAACAGTTATCGTTCCATACCTAAGCAGAATAACCCTGTTTTAAGGATCTAAAAATAAATTCTTTAAAAAAAAAGTCTCAAGCAAAAAGATTCCAATGGCGACGCCTGCTGGTACATGAAGAATTTGGTCAATACTGACAAACTTCACACTAGTCAGTGCAATGCTAAATGTTATTGTTCCACTATATTTAGTTTGTTTTGTCTCACGTCATCCCACAGCAACATCTTATAGCTTAGAATACTGTACAATGTTTTATAACAATTATTGTAGAGTCCATTTCATTCAGCATATTTAATATTGGGGGCATCCACATCATTTGACAAACTGTAAACCAGGGTTTCTGCAGGTTTCTTTTTATGACATTTTTAAGACCATTATGAACGAAATTTTAAACCCATAAAGGGATAAAGCTAAAGAATTTTTCCAATGGTCTAGATGGAAAAGATTTTTATTTGCCCCATTAAAAAAAAAAAAAAAAAATATATATATATATATATATATATATATATATATATATATATATATATATATATATATATATATATATATAAACACAATAATAAATAAATAAATAATTTTTTATATGTATTTTAGATATTTCTAGCTAAAGATTTTAAATTTTTTGTTTGATTTTGGATCTTAAGACATTTTATGACGCAGCGGAAACCCTGTTTAAACACAATAGCCCTAGTAATTAGTTATTGTAGTAATGATGTACTTCTAACTCAGATATTATCTGTGAGAACTAGTAACAACTACTAGAAACAAGTTTAAACTCATAAAGAAGTTGATGAAAATAGGGGAATTGTGATCAACGTGACGTATGCAAATGGAAAGTACTAAGCCAACACTATCACTGAGAATACTGTAGGGTCAAATATAATCAGCTCAGTTTAACTTTTTTAATTTATTTTATAAAGCGCCGGTGCTCAAGGACGCTTCACAAACAGCAGGAGAACAAGAAAAGCAATAACCTTAAGAAGGTACAGAAAATGGGAGACTAATAATACATAAAATAATGACAAAAGACACGAGAACAAGTAATGAAAGAAACTCATTTCTGTCTTTCAATGAGTGCTTATGTGCATTTAGGAGAACTAGGCAGCACACTCAGGGTTGCAAAATGGATTAATTTAGTATTCTTATTATTAAAATATATCTGAATGAGGATCAAATGACTGAGTTTTTCTTTGAGAATGAAAACCAACCTGTTTGTTCCTGCAGATCTTCCTGTTTGACTGTGAATGTTTCTTCAATCTTCACATCTTCACTCTCGTCTTTAATAAACGCCATCTTTATAACAGTGTGGAGATCAGTCGCTTCAGCAGGAGTTTTTCTCTGTGTTTGGACACTTTATCCTGTTTAAAATGAACAAAACAATAAAAATGTCCTGTTGAAAATTTATAAAACAATGAACAGAAATAAAATAAATTCTCTTCAACACTTGCTTCAACAGTTTATTTTAATCAGAGTAATTAACAAAAATAAATCAGGTAAAACGTTTCATTAAAACTCTTATTACACACTTTTCTGTTACTTTAGTCAAACAATAGCCCTCCATTACTGAGAATAAAATAGTACTACGTTGTATAAAGGGTTAAAATAATATTTCCAACAGCATTAACATAATTTAGCATCGTATAAAAACCCTAAAACTTTAGAACTTTAACTTTAAATCGGGTTATATTTGTAAAACTTTTTAAGCAAACCTTTTTCCAGTTGAATCACCGCGCTGTAGCGGCGCCGCTTGATGACGTCACGTCACGCCAAAATAAAAGTCTTTTGTTTAGCTTTTTTGCCACTCTAGGCAGGGCAAACTTTATTTATAGAGCACAATTTTACACAACCGTGGTTGATCCAAAGTACTTTACAATAAAATAAACTACACAATAAAACTAAAAAACTAGTATTAAAAATACAAAAAAAATGTATGTTTAAAAGTAATACTAAAATACAAATAAAAAATAACATGCATTTGTCACTCAAAGGAAAGAGAGTAAAAATAAGTCTTTAAGTTAGATTTAAAAGCATCCAATGATGTAGCAACCCCGATGTTCAGAGGGAGACTGTTCCAGAGCCATAGAGGTAAAGTTGGTTTTATAATCGCACATTCTGACTTTCCCCTATTATTTTTTTATAAAAGTATTATTTGCAAACTCTAAATAGTAAAATCATATTAGCAGCAAATGACTATCAAAGTACAACATTGTTCACAATCAAATAAACAGTGTCAATGTTGTTTTCAAGCCACACTTGCATGCTCATTCCAATCTAATAGTCATAGTAACATGGTAAACAAAACAGAGACTTCTAAATGAACGAATGTGTGAATATAAAACTTTACCTCTATCACAGAAAGCTCTATCACCTTTTGATTTGCAGCGAGACCGAGGGACAGACAAAACAGACATGCATGGGACATGGAACATGGGATTTTAACAGTCTACAAGCTAAATAAAGTCTAATAAGTTCACTTCACTGACATAGGCTAGGGCAAAATTGTGCGCAGCTTTTAATTAACAAAAAGAAATTGAGTAAAACGTTTCATTAAAACACTTATTACACACTTTTCTGTTACTTTATTTAAACAATAACCCTTGGTTACTGAGAATAAAATAGTACTATGTTGTATAAAGAGTAAAAATAATATTTCCAAAAGCAGGAACATAATTTAGCAAAAGTTTTTTTTCTTTACATTTTTTTCCACTTACTGTTGCAGTCATCATGAATTATTGATACATTTCTCCCATGTTTTTATAGAAGTAAATTTGGTTTTATATTCGCACATTCGGACTTTCCCCTTAATAACATAATTTCATAAAAAGTGTTATTTGCAAACTCTAAATAGCAAAATCATATTAGAAGAACAGGCGTAAATCTGCTGCATTAGTTACTTAGTTATTAAGTATTAGGTATAATTAAGTATTAGCTACTTAAGCTAAAGCCGTTTCCCATGTGTTGTTTCATTTGTGAAGACTTGTCATAATGTTAACTTTACATTAAGGACCACAATAAGCATTTTGTCTAGCGGTGTATTTGCTTAATGAGCACTGTGCTACGTCCAAACTAACCCCACTGTATTTTTGTATAATCAATTTCTTTTCTGTTGTTAAGTGACTCAATTAATTTAAAATTAAAATGTGAAAAAATGTAAACATTTTTTAATTCTTTGTGATTATTTTTGTGATTATTTTAATAATAGTTTTGCATTCTTTATGTAAAGCACTTTGAATTACCATTGTGTATAAAATGTGCTACAGTATAAAGAAACTTGCCTGGCAGTTTCATGTATTGGATAAAATGACAGAGAAAATAGACATAAGATCATGTTTCAGTGCAACTAAACCCCAAGTACAAAAAGTTCACAAATTAAGCAATTTGGCTTTAAGAATGAGTTGTTAAATTCTAATGTCACATTATCAATCACAGCAGGGTCGACCCGTGGCATAGGCAGTATAGGCAATTGCTACGGGCGCAGTACGGCCAGGGGGGCGCCAGAAATGGGAGAAGAAAAAAAAGTAACTTCCACTATGCCTAAAACAAGTTGGTATGAATTCAGAAAAGAATAAGCCCACATTAATATAACTGCATAGTGCATAGCCTACTAAGTAGTAGTAGTATAATAATAATAAAACCTACTCGCCTAAGACGCCCCCTCTGAATAATTAGACTGTACCTGCTACGGTGTTCATTTTTTTTTTTTGATGGGTCAACATGCTCAATATGTCAAAACGTCCCAAACCCTCTCAAACAGTCTAGTGCGCAGGGGAGGCAAAAAAAAAAAAACACAAGAAGAGGAGGAATAACGCAACAAAGACAGAGGTAATGTTACAACAAAGATGATTATTTTACTGTATCCGTGATCGATGACGCCATTAATTAGCTAGACACATACTTGTCAACTCTCCGGTTTTCCCAGCTATCATCAAGTTTAAGTATTTCCCCGTAGTTGCCCTGTATGTTTAAACTTTCTATGAATAGTGAAAGTACTGTCAAAACAGAGCCGATCTCAAATGTGATATACATTGCAAGAGCTGTGCAAGAGAATTGTACTTTCGCTTTATTTTGGCTTGAAAGAATGTTAATAAAAATGTCTGCATTCACTTTTTTCCCGTTAAAGCTGTGCGTCGATCGACGCAACCCCTGAATCAGTGTATGCATGCAGTCTGACTACTGGACGTGCTCTGTATGATATACTGTTCCCAGATCCGCTTCTGTACACGCAATTTAAAGATGAGCGAAAGTTTAGCATACTTTGGGGATTTATGTGTGTTTAAACAGACACATACATTTAATAATATGTAAACATGTTTGTACTGCTTGTATTATTTTTAAAAACACAACATTTTTTTTTCTTAAATGAGCACAAACAGTTACTAAACTAATCGAATGCTTTCATTAGCCTATTGATCTGTGCATTCTTATGCCGAGTTCAGACTGCATGATTTTCAAAGTGATTGTGTCACAGATGTTTTCACACTGCATGACTATCTGGGCTAGCGTTTCGTTGCTGCTTTGTTTACACTGCAAGATTGATCGGCGACTGGGACATTCACATTGCATGACTTTACTATAGGAAGAATCGCTGACAACTTCGTCCAAACTACGTCTCAGCCAAAAACACGTAGTATATCTTTTGTTATTAACTACATAATGAGAAAGAAGCTTTTAATGGGGTAGAGCATGTACGTGTTTGCTCACCTGGGTTTAAAGGGAATTAGCCATTTCTCCTTAACGTTGATAATAAACTAATTTCTTTCTGTATGAAATGTCAAACAGACAAGGTTGCTCCTGAGTCCTGTCAAACCTCCACTAGTTTTTCCTCCATTTCGTGGGTCCAAATAAACCGAAAAAGAGCGCTTTTAACTTCTCCCCCAGCCTCCCGCTGGCCTGCAGCAGGTACACACACGCACACACAAGTGAAAGCTGCTCTCTCATTGGCTGTAGGCGAACGCTGATGTTATTTTCAGTCAAAACTCAATTCAAACGGCATGATTTGAATCGCTGACAGCTCCAGATATTTAGCATGCCAAATATCTCGCAGGCATCGGCGACTCATCGGCGATTCTCTCAGATCGCGTCTTTGATAGTTCATACTGTGTGATTGTCACTCACGTGCACGAGCGGCGATTTGCCTGTGATTTCAGGCATTTGTCGGCGATTTCTCAAAACCTGTCGGCGAGCCAAAATCAGGGCTAAAATCACGCAGTCTGAACTAGGCATTACAGTGACACCTCTGTTATCAAAAAACAAAATAAGAGATTGCTGGCTTAAAAAAAGGCTCGAAGGCAACCTGTGGTTTTGGGGAAAAGTGACTGCCACCTATTGTTGAGATCACGCCTTTTGGGTTTGTCGTACAAAACCCTCTTTATGCATGTGCAAAGTAACTGAGTAGAAAGCACAGTAAATTTTGCTCCCCCCACTGTCTTAGATGAAACTGCATTTTGGTTTTTTCTTTTAGTGTTAAGACTAAGTTGGCCAGAGCACCTGTCTTGGGAACAGCAGGTGCTAGGTTCAAATCCAAAATGCACCTTTCCTTCAGATTATGGGAGAGTGGCTTTCTGATCTGAAAATCTTTCAATGGCCGATAGCATATGTTTGTCCAGATTTCCATTTTCTTTCCATCTTGTCAGCATTTTCTGCATCCTGACATGCTGGTTTTTGTGTTTTATTGTTTTTTCTTCATCGATTTTTGTTATCGGGCAAATGTCTCTTACAGTTAAACAACCTCTTTTGGTTGCCATTTTAAGACTTGCTGTCTTTTTTTAGTTTCTTTGTGCAAAATCATCTTTCCCTTTTCAGCGTTAGCGCTGCCGCTTAGTTGGTCAAAGTGCCTGTTTAGTAAACAAGACATCCTGGGTTCATGTAGTGCCAAATGTACAGGTGCCAGAATTGCTTCTTCTTAAGAGTTACAAGTGTTTACGTAGCGAGCTGTTTAGCAGTCTGTTTCTTAAAAAGTATACCCCTTCTCCAAGCTATAGCAGATGATGCTTTTCGTGACTGGATTCGCCATGCAAAGTGACATTTCCCCCGCTGCCTGGCCAGACCAGACCAAAACAGAAAAGAGGATGTAGACCATGTTATCTGCAACTTTGTGTTGGTTGTAATGTACACTGTGTACACTATATTTATGGGGAAAATACAGTTAAATATATTTGTTTGTTTTGTATAAAAACAATATTCTGAAATATTTTACAAAGCACTTCTGTAGGCCTACTGTCTGTAGTACAGTCTATTCCAATTGTTTACACACAATTACTTGTACTTCAGACACAATAACTACAACGTATAACTGATGCAACAAACCCCATGAACCAACTCTGCTAAACTACAAGCACAATTCCTGCTTTACATTCAAATTGCAGGTTTAAAACACCCTTTTTTTAAAACACTACAGACAATTCTCTGCATTTTGCACAGTTTTCATGCAGAAAATCTATTGTTTTCACAAGGAACACACTGTCATTCACAATTCTAAAGTCAGTTGTCCTACTTTGCATACTAACTCATCACATGAGTAAACACCTGTCACATAGAATTACAATTCAGAAATCAGAGCTCATCTGGTTCATAACTGGTTCTCTGCCAACTCATTTTTTTTAGTTGTTCATCTCCCTCTCTATATTCTCCATTCCTCAAACCTATTGAGGATTTTTTTTCTCCCTGGAGATGTGAAGTGTATGACCGAAATCCACACACACGTATACCCCTTCTCCAAGCTATAGCAGTTGATGTTTTTCGAGACTGGATTTGCCATGCAAGGTAACAAGTCAGAAATCCTCATTTAACAATTGAGTCAGAATATACCTTAAAAAGCTGAAGCATTGAAGCAGGGCTTTTGCTTCATTTGGACTCTGGACTTCTGCAAGGGTTCATCCAGGATTTGAACCCAGGAGCTCTCGCACCTTAAGCGAGAATCATATCCCTAGACCAACAAGCCACTGCAAGATAGCCACCGTACATGGCAAAACTATCTGCTGACAAACCAGCATTCTCAGAAAAAGGCCTCTGTGTAAGCCACAAAGCCTTTACAAAACAGCGGACAACTGTAAGGGCTCAACCAAAATTTGAACCTGGGATTTCTCACGGCATGATTGAGAATCATACTCCTAGACCAGCAAGCCACTATGCAAGGAATGATATATGTGGTGACACTATCTGGGGTCCGTACTTCGTACCTCGCTTAAATGATCTAAGATGATTTGGCAGATCCTGGATCTTTTTATCTCGATAACTGATCTCTTGCTAATTTGGTTCTTCAAACAAGTTCGCAAATCAGATTAGAATGTCTGGATGAACTGATCTGAGATCGCTGCATGTGTTGTGAAGGACAGATCTATCGATCCTCGAAATCATGATCAGCAATGCCATGATTGGCTGATGGCACATCAGCGTATTGACATCATCTGATTAGTATTCAATTATCCATGTGAGCAAAATTACATCAAACTAGCAGTAAACGGTTTGTTAAATTTGAAACGCAATAACCTTCCACATTTGTTGTGAGCTGCTGGCTTTACACTTTCATGTGTCAAGACAAGAGTATTCATCATGTATTTTAATGCATATCAGTGTATTTAGTTCTACATTTAGAGAAGATTTTCTTTATTATAGTAGCCGGTTTTTTAATCAGTGTAAAGAAAAACTGGTTGTTTACAAAAGGATTTTAATATTGATAAGGCATCTGCAACTTTTGTGAAGCATCAAATCACTGGCATATTAACTGTCAAAACATGTTCATGACTGCATAAATGTATTATTGCTTTTAAAAAAGTCACATATTGTGCATTTCTATTATACACAATTTGTACTAAAGTAATTAAAAAAGTACATGTCAATACATTTTCTCTTTGCACCACCAGGTGGCAGTCTTTGTACTTTTATTTCGAGGGTGTAGATTGCATAAGTTTTATTAATATGTATAACTTCATTTATTGTATTAGTAACTATAAACTATATATATATATATATATATATATATATATATATATATATATATATATATATATATATATATATATATATATATATATATATATATACATAGTTAACCCTTAAAGACCTAGAGGTATTTTGTGGGCATGTCACTGGCCTGTATTTTTATTTTTTATTTTAGCTGCCTTATTCTAATTTTACTAGTCAGCCTCAAATGTCATATATCATTTTAAACAGGAGAACCTGAAATTTCAATCTGTATCATTTTAGTTTCTTATTTGTTTTTTTTTTTTCTAAAAACAGACAAACATAATGGATTTTTTTTTAAATTTATGAAAAACTAAATAATATTAATTTAAAAAATCAGTTATTGCAAACAAACTCTCCTGAAGTTTTTTTTTTTTTTTTTAGAAAGTTATATTAGGATGTTTTAAGCTTCCAACATAAATTCTTTCTATACACAACACTTCCTGAGCAAGTTATAGCAATTTATTTGAATGTTATTCTAAGGCGTTTTTCATTGAAAAACTGGTGCATTCTATTTATTGACAAAGTAGATGCCCAAATGACCTGTTTTTTTTGTGTTTTTCTTACTTATTTTAGCAGTCAGCATCAAGTGTCATACATCATTTTAAACAGGAGAACATGAAGTTTGAGTCAATATCTTTTACATTTATAATTTTCTTTTTTGTTTTTTTAAAAACAGACAAACATAAATACATTTTTGTGGAATAAAAAAAAACTTTTTTATTGTTTAGTTATTGCAAACAAACCCTCTTGAAGTTTGATTTTTTTTTTCTTTAGAAAGGTATATTAGGATGTTTTAAGCTTACAACATAGATTTTGTCTACATCCAACACTTCTTGAGCAAGTTATATCAATTTATTTGAATGTTATTCTAAGTCGTTTTTCATTGATAAATTCTATTTCTATTCTCATTCTATTTACTGACAAAGTAGATGCTCAAAGGTTCAAGTAATGACATATACATAAACATAGTTTGTGTATATACCTAGTTTGACCTCTTTATAAGAAATTTATTTTCAGGTTATTATAAACAACAATGTCTTCAACAATAAACAAATAAAAAATAAGACTCAAAGAAAAAGAACAAGCAAATTGTCTGTAAAAACTATATACATATTTATATAACCAAATTGGAGCTTCCTGAGGTTTTATGTACAGGCTTGTGACCCTCTGCTGCTATGCCACTGACCAAAACAGTTTCTGTGGGCAACAAGACATAGTGCTACATCGCACCGTGCACACTTCCAGATTGTGCGCTTCTTGCACAGCTTGCAGTACTGCCGCCCCTTTGTTGCAGAGTCTGGTGTCCTGCTTCTCTCCCACTGGCTGTCTTCATCTTCATTCAGAAATGCCAAAGATACAGGTAGGAACTGTGCTCCTCTTAACGCCACATCACTGTGTTTTGGGACTCCACAGAGCTCTCTGGACAACTCCTCCATGAACTGCCCATGAGACATTGGCACACTCTGAGATGACAGGCACATCTCCTTGTGAAGTATATAGCTGTTGGTAGTTGCTATATCTATGAAGTGGTACAGTAGTGTCCTGTACCACCTGTTGGACCTCTTGTGCACAGAATAATACTGGAGGAGCTGGTCAGACAGATACACCCCCCCCCCCCCATATATATTTGTTGTAGTCCACCACACAGCGAGGTGACGCGATGTTCTTTGCCTGCCATCTCCCAGTGTCTTTGTTGAGCACATTCCTGCTCACAGTGTCACCATCAAAGGCATTGTGGATGGTTGAACACACTGACACCTCCCTTGTGTCCATCCATTTTACAAACAATAGTTCTTGCTGTCTGATCCATCGAATTGAACCCCTGGGGCTCTGGGAGGTGAGTGCATTCTGCTTTGTTTGGGGAACATTTCTGCGGGAGTCCCTGAAAGTACCACAGGCAACAAAACCACTAGCATACAAGTCCCTAAAAAGTTTTGGGCTTGTATAGAAGTTGTCCACATACAAGTGATAGCCCCTCCCTAAGTATGATGGATCCATGAGGCTGCTTACTACATCATACGAGAGACCTTGACCTGACATGAAGCGACTTTTCCCAGTGTAGATGTTGAAGTCACTGGTGTACCCATTGCTGGAGTCAGCAAGCACAAACAGCTTCACACCCCACTTTATTGGCTTTGCCTTCATGTATTGCCTAAGTGCAATTTTGGCTTTCGTGGCCACCATTCTTTCATCGATGGAAACATGCTTCTTTGGCTGCCACATTGACTTGCAGGCCTCTTTCATGGTAATGTAAAGAGGCTTGAGACGATGGAGGGGGTCATATTCTGGAGTGCCTTTTTTTCTGTCATTTTGGATGTCGTCCTCAGGGTTGCTCATGTGGACAGTTCTGCTTATTGCCATGAATCTGTCTCTGGTCATGACAGAAGCAGGGAAGTGTATGCTAAGGTGTGAGTCCCTCCTCCAATAATCTCATACTTTTGGCAGTTTCAGCAGTGCCATGAAAATCAAAAGACCTATATATTTCAGAAATTCATCTGATGTCAGCTCCTCCCAGATGAACTTTTTTCCTTTGGACTGCTCCTTTTCAGCATTTTTATTGGTGTTACAACATAATTTTTTTTTACTGCTGCATCACTAAAAAAATGGCTGAAAATTTGAGCAGGTGAGTATGCAATACCCACAAAGCCTTGCAATCCAGGAGCTCTTTTCGGGAAAAAGTGTGGAAGCTGATGCGCAGTGTCTGCCACCTCGGGTCCATTCCATCCAGACCCATGGTCTCCTAAAACATGCATGTTTGCAAGTTGCCTTTCAACTCCACTTTCTCTTCTTTCCCCTCTTCCTCTACCTCTTCCTCTCCATCTTTCTCTTTCTATTCCTCTTTCTCCTTCTCTTCCTCTCCCTCTCCCTCTTCCTCTCCATCTTTCTCTTCCTCTTTCTCCTTCTCTTCCTCTCCCTCTTCCTCTCCATCTTTCTCTTCCTCTTTCTCCTTCTCTTCCTCTCCCTCTCATTCTTCCTCTTTCTCGGTCTCGTTCTCTCCCTCTACCGTATACTGGTTCCCTTTCTGCTTCTCGTCCTGTCTCTTTCAGAGGAGATGGTCTGGAGGACGAATATGGTGTGGGCCTCACCTGGATACTTTGGCCCATCTGGGCATCCCCTTCAGCCTCAGAAATCCTGCTGCCACTGGGTAGTGCATTTTGTCTCTCATCCTCCTGACTAAAATAAAAAAATGAAGATTGTGAATATACATGTGAATAATAAATAATACATAAAACAAGAACTAATTTCATTGTTATAGTTTTTCCCCCCTCACTACACATACAACACACACAAAACGCCACAGGGGAGTATAACACACAGGTACATAGCAGGAGATCAAGTATTTTTAGGAAAGTAGATATTTTGTCATTATAAAATATATAAATGTCTGTCTTTTGTATCAGAAAATCATGACTAGACAAATGTGTGTTATGTGTTTTCAACATAAAGCCTATTCTAATTCTGCTGTAGTATATATTCATGTATAATATTTATTTCCACGTTTTGGGAGATGTTTTTGTCATCAACAACAACAAAAAAACATACACACACAAAAAAATAATAATTTTCAGAATTAGTGCTTTACATGAGATTCGAAACTAAACACCTGTGACTTATAGCGCATCGCACTACCATTTGAGCCACAGAAAAGCATACTATACTATTACACCTATATACACATATCACACACATTGTACACAACGATATTACTCACATGTTGTCCTCGAATGGATCGATCCCCTGGCAATAATTCTCCTCACTGCACCAGGTGTCTGCGCCAGATTCAGAATCTGACACTGCTGGATCACTGTCATGAGAGTCATTTGAGAACAGCAACTCCAGTACCTCGTCTTTGCTGTACCTTTGTTCTGTCATTTCTGTCAGTTTTTGTCAGTTCTATCAACATTGATTTCTCTTATATGAAAATTATATTATGCAAATCGTTTTTTTTTCTGTTGTTATTTGTTTTTTGTTCGTGCATATACCCTATAATGTCACTGTTCAAATAGTTGATTGGTGCTTTGCAAGACAAAAGTCTATGTTTATTGGTTGAGTAGAGAACAGTTTGAACCAATCTTTGCATGGAGGAGGGACAACGCGTTAGCAACCACGTCCGATTTGCCAAGAGACACAAACCGAGTCAAACCCTTTTGACAAATCAGTGTTGTCAAAATTTGATGACGTATCCACACTTACCATGGAGCTTCCGTAAGTCCAAAGGACTTGCTTTACATCACCGTAAAGCTTAGAATCCCTGCTTCACGCCAGTTTTTAAATGGTAAAGATTGCATGTGCGGATCAAAAGTTATTGAACATTAAATAACAATAGTGATTTTTAGCCGCGGGCGGTTGTCTCGGTCTTTAAGGATTAAAAATATTTACCATTTTCCCAAGTATATATCTACTACTGTAAGAAAATATTAGAATTCGGTACTTACTTTCTGTATTATCTTTGCTTGAACTGAGCCGATCTAATCCTATTTATATGAATTTAACCTGCTTCCGATCAGGTTTGACCTAGCAGAACTGTTGCTATGACAACAACTCTTAGATCAACTTTGAAGAACGAAACGATCCTGGATCGTGTTAAATCGTCAATATCTAAATACAGCTGAGTAATCCACTTACGAAGAACGGACCCCTGCTGACAAACTGGAATTCTTCGAAAGACGTTTTTATGAAAGACATAATGCCCTGTAAAACGCAGGACACCTGCAAGGGCTTGTCTGGGATTTAAAACCCCGGACCTCTTGCACAAGAAACAAGAATCATACCCGGGGGTGTCCAAACTCAGTCCTGGAGGGCCGGTGTCCTGCATAGTTTAGCTCCACCTTCCTTCAACACACTTCAACTCCATGGAGCTTTCTAGTATATTTAGAAGAGCTTGATTAGCTGGTTTAGGTGTGTTTAATTGGTGTTGAAACTAAAATATGCCGGACACCGGCCCTCGAGGACCGAGTTTGGACACCCCTGCCCTAGACCAACGAGCCACTAAAGTGTTCACATTTTACATGGCGTCAGAAGTATCAGATAGTCAGAAATTTTTCTCTAACAAATCAAGGGCACCCTAAGCGAGAATCATACCCCTAGACCACCGAGCCACTGCAAAACAGCAACTTTACATGGTGACACTATCTGCCGACAAACTGGCAAAGCCACAACGCCCTTACAAAACAGCAGACAACTGTAGGGGCTCAACCGAAATTTGAACCTGGGATTTGTCATGGCATGAACGAGAATCATACTCCAAGACCAGCAAGCCACTTTGCAAGAAATTTTTTATGTGGTGACACTATCTGCTGACAAACTGGAAATCTTTGAATCTTTTTTATAAAAGCCATAATTTTGAACCCAGGACCTCTCGCACCAAAAGCGTGAATCATACCCCTAGAAAAACAAGCCACTAAAATCTGAAGTTTTCACATGGCATCAGAAGCAGCAGATAGTCAGAAATCAAGTGCAGAGAATTTGTAAGATGGAGGAAGTGAGTCTGAAACAATGGTGGATAGTCTATTGGGTGAGAGAGATCGTAGGTTTCTGCGAAAGGCAACTTGTTTTGGAGTGTATGGTGGCTCAGGAGTCCTGTGGATGTTGAGAGACAAAAGGAAATATTCCGATGTGTGTAGTGGAGTTACTAGTGTTTAATCAGTGAAGCAATGTCGCGTGTAAATAAGATCAGTAGCAGAAGTAGGTGCTCTTTTGAGGTCAAAAGAGGCAAGCAGAGTCTGGAAGTCAGTAGCTTGAGGTTTTTCAATGTGGATGTTGAAGTCACCTAGCACCAACAAGGGAGTGTCATAAACAGAAAAAGATGAGAGAAGAACATCCAGTTCATCTAAGAAGTGACCTAATGTACCTGGTGGGCGGTAGATGACAACCACATTTATGTAGAAGGAGTGGATAATGGTGGCTGCATGGAATTCAAAGGAGCTGATCTTTGCCAGTGACTATCTTTGAGTAAATTTCCATTCTTTGGAAATCAGTAGTCCAGTTCCACCCTGTCTGACGAGGAGTGTGGGAGAAAGAGAAATTAGCAGAAAGAGTAGCATGTGTAGCAGTGTCCTCCGGTCTCAACCAGGTCTCAGTTAGAGCCATGAGATTATAGTCAGAATGTGTAGCTATGGAGGTAATAAAATCTGCCTTGTGAACAGCAGATTGACAATTTCAGAGGCCCACGGAGAGAGTTGTGAAATAGCAGATGCATGTATTGAACGAAGGTTGTGATAATTATGCCTGCAGCTTACCTCCCGTGCTTTGCGAGTGTTAGTAACAACAGGAATTAGTTAACACATAATAAAAGTGCAATGAAAACAATAATAAGTGCAAAGATTAAGTAAAATAAATAAATAAAGTACTCAGGTGCTTTGTCAGTGTCTTTGCTCGGTGGAGTCGCACAGGTAGAGTCAATGGTCTTTACACTCGTCGGTCTTCACACGCAGTGAGACTAGCTGCTTATATACACCCCTGAGCGCTTGCTGATAGAATTCAGCTTGACATGCCTCAAGAGTTCCAACAATACAACAACAGAAACTGAGGCGAGGGGTGCAAAACCGACCGTGATCCACACACAAGCTCTTACAGTAACCAATGAAACAGTGAGTAATATTTCTAGCACTACACACAAACAACTGAAAACAAGTCTAAATGTACTTACACGCTGCTGGTCTCGTTGCTAAAGTGCTTCTCCTTATATGGTTGAACAAGCCATCCTACTTCCCTTACTTACTTACATTGTCTATCCATCCATCTATTTATTCATTTTGTTTAGTAAATGTGTTATTTTTGAGGCTGACCTAATAAAAATATAATAATTTTACTGCCAGAATTTTAGGTGCAGGCTAGGACTGTCTCTGCCATTGGCAGATAACGTAGTTTTTTTGGCTTCATAGGACATGGACTTTCAGCATGCAGTGGGACGGTTTGCTGCTGAGTGTGACATGGCAGGGAAATAAACAGCACCTCTGAGTCAGAAACCATGGTGCTTGACTGATAAAAAGGTGGCCATCTCCAGTTTGGAGAGTCTTTACCCCAAATGGAGTACAAGTATCTGCGTTTTTTTTTTTTTCATGAAAAATGGAATGTGAGATTAAAAGATGGATCAGTGCAGCAGCAGCAGTAATGCATTTGATGTGATTGTCTGTTGTGGTGAAGTAGCTGAGATGAAAGGCAATGTTCTAAATTTACCACTCAATCTAGGTTCCTACTCACATCTATGGTTATGACTAAAAGGACAAGATCTCGGTAACAACCGGACACATTTTGCAAAATGTTATGACCTGCTTGTTTGAGTTGCACCATAAAAGTGAGATGAGACAACAAAATAGCCTGAATGCAAATGATTTATTATAAAATGTAACTCAGAACAATCAATCAAAGCAACCAACAAATGTCTAGGCATAATAATGAAGATAAAGAACTTAGGATATAAATCACAACAACACTTTAACTACATGATATAAGTAATGCAAAACAAAACCATAAAGTTAAAGAGTCAATGAGATGGCAGGTCTTGACATGAGCACTCCCGAGTAGCCACAGCGTCCAGGGGTAGCTAGCACAGCAACTTTTATATACCCATTGATGAGTAATGCAGGCATCCAATCAAAATTTACCACATATTCCAATCTGGAGTCTTGGGATTATCACAGTGTATTAATATTGTAAAACTAAATACTTGTCGCTCTGCCAAAATCATCAAATATTCATCAAGTTTGTATTCTACTCAAAACAGTAAATGTAGTAAACTAGAAATAATTTTGAATCTAAAAGTAAAGAAACTTTACTAATAAATAGATGATTTGTTTCTCATTCAGGGAGTCAGACAAAGAACATCATCGAAAACAACACTAGCTACATGAATACACTGAAGAGTAGAGTACAGATGTATCCACACCTGTACAATCGCTTGCAAAAAGATTTTAAGCAGCAGAGATGCTGTTTGCCAGATGTTTATGAAACTGTTCTTCTCTCAGTTGCCATCATTGTTTACAGTAAAGGAGCGCAACACATTTCTACAAAATTTTCACAGAGGCACAACAAACACACAGACGCAGGGGAGAAAGACAGTGACTGTTTACATGGACATCAGTAACTGACTGTTTAATGACAGTGGAATGTTTGATATCGCACATTGTATAAGAGAAAAAAAACTGCATTTCTCGATAACTGAGATGCACTCGGTATGTCAGAAAGCCATGTGCGCGTGTAGACTATCCTGTCAAAAAACGCGTTTACATGTTTACACTCAAGAGAGCAGCATTTACAGCAGATCCTTCAGTCCATAATATTGTATTGATATTAACGTACTGACTTTAAACAATTCCTCTTCTCCCACTTGTTTTGGCAACCCAACTAGTCGTCTCTCTGCCGTCTGAACACTCTATCAGGTAAAACAGTCTTTAAAGCTATCATACATATTAATGAAGTTGCCCCAAATACACAATAGAGCTCACTGATTGGTTTGAACAAAGTCTTTCTCATGAATGAATGCAGTACACTCAGAGACAACATGAAATACTCCCAGATACAGACAGACAGTCTACATGCTGGAATACACGCAAGGAAGTGTATGGGTAGAAAAGTCCAGTATGACTGCAGCTTAAGTGCATGTGAATGGTTTCTTTCCAGTGTGGATCCTCATGTGTTGATTAAGGTGTGATGAGCGGCTGAAACTCTTCCCACACTGAGTGCATGTGAATGGTTTCTCTCCAGTGTGGATCCTCATGTGGTGATTAAGGTGTGATGATTGGCTGAAACTCTTCCCACACTGAGTGCATGTGAATGGTTTTTCTCCAGTGTGGATCCTCATGTGTTTATAAAGGGATGATGAGCAGCTGAAACTCTTCCCACACTGAGTGCATGTGAATGGTTTCTCTCCAGTGTGGACCCTCATGTGGTAATTAAAGTGTGATGAGCTGCTGAAACTCTTCCAACACTGAGTGCATGTGAATGGTTTCTCTCCAGAGTGGATCCTCATGTGTAGATTACGGGACCACGATAAGCTGAAACTCTTCCCACACTGGGTGCATGTGAATGGTTTCTCTCCAGAGTGGATCCTCATGTGTAGATTACGGGACCACAATAAGCTGAAACTCTTCCCACACTGGGTGCATGTGAATGGTTTCTCTCCAGTGTGGATCATCATGTGAATCTTAAGAATGTCTTTTCTTCCAAAACTCTTTCCACACTGAGTGCAGGTGAAACAATTCTTGTCTCTCCTTTTCAAAATACCATCAGTCTGTAAAAAAGTTTTTTCCTCAATTTTGACATGATGTTCCTCCTCTATACTCCCCTTGTTTTCTTCAATTATTTCTAAAATAGTAAAAAAAATAAAACATTAGTTTTCATTAAATCTTAAAGGGCACCAAGGTTACCCCTTTTTTCAGATTTAATATAAGTCTTTTGCGTCTCTAGAATTTGTATATAAAGTTTCAGATCAAAATACCCATCAGATTTTCCATTATACCTTTTACAAGATGGTGTTTTATACTGATTTCCAGCAGGGGGTGGTTTTGTCGTACTGTGCCTTTAAGCCAAGTTCTGCCCCCCCACTGTTTCTACATGACTCCTCCCTCAGCTGCGTCAGACAACAGACAGACTTAAAGGAAGAAGGTCTCGCGTAGCGTTTGTGAGAAACTACAGTAAGAACTAACCTTTACTAATCAGTATTGTGAAGTTGCCTTGATGAGTCACACACAATATCGTTACAAAGTTAACGCGCGCGCGCACACACACACACAGATACACACGCAGACAGGCAGGCAGACAGACAGAGCGCACTTAGCTTAGTTAAGGCTAACCTCAAGTGTGGATATCTGTTATGCTAATGTACAAAATAAACCTGATTTAACTTCCACAAACCGGGATTGAAGCGTCTTCTTTTATAATTGTTCTGACACGCGGCTGTGCTGATGAAGTAAAGCTGAAGTAAAACGCTGTAATTAATTACACACATATTCTGTTTTAAAACACTTTAAACATGTGAAACTTACTCTTAATCACATTTGATGATGATTGCTGATCCTGGCGAACAGAACAGACCTTTTATTCCCGGTTGCTTTGCGTATGTCTGTCTGGTCTTGTTGAAATGTACACGTGACTACCGGAACATGTTAATGCGCGCAGCTGTCAATCAATTCGGTGGGCGGGGGGAATCGCACACCTACGTAATGGTGCGATCGATTTGAAAACAGCTCCATTTGGCCGACAATTTTTTGGTGGTTAAATTGAAAAAAAAGGACTGGGTGTGTTCATATCACCCCAGTATGACGGTCGATACACTATACCAACACACAGATCTGTCCAAACAGCTTGAAAAGTAGATTTTTTACCATAGGTGCCCTTTAAGTCATCCTTATTTATCTAGTGCTTTTACAATGTAAATTGTGTCAAAGCCACTTAACATAGAAGTTAAAGTAAATTTAAACTGTGTCAATCCAGTTTTCAGAGTTTCTTAAATAATTGATCATAAAAGTCATTTTGGTCATATTGATCAGACACAGATTTAAAAGCTGTAAATGGCCTATTTTTATTCCTATATATTCACAATTACAACAAAATGTTTTTCTAAAATGTGTAAAGCAGACAGGGAATACTTGTATATTCTGTGCCTGACTGGTAAACACACCAGAAAAAAAAGTTATTGCGTAACAGCTGAACAAACAGCTGAATTTTTGCCTTGCAGACATGAGACATGCCTGTCAGCATCTGCAAAAAGCAGGGGTTCTCAACCTTTTGCAAGCTGGGCCCCCCCAAAGCCGGTTTATTGCAGCTAGGGCCCCAGTGACTCAGAGAGGGTACAAGGACCTTAAATTTTTGAGGCTTGCTTAGCTTCTCGAAGAGAAATCAAACAAATGAGCGCTTTCTAAAGTCTATGAGCACAGCACACACAAATAAACTAAATTGACATACTGCAGTTATATTTCGAAATGTGTTTTTTTTAATATTTATAACATTTGAATACAGTTCAGCAACATACATCACACAACCTGACGACAAAGGGAGCTGACAATTGACCATCACTAAATTTACCATCACCTCAAGATTGAAAATTTTACACTGATTTCATACAGGGTTCATACAGACACAGCCTAATGAAAATCAAAGACTTTTAGGCACTTTTTCCAGCATCTACTTTTATTTTCGAAACTGACATGCAATGTATTGACCACCTGAAATGTATTCTCAGCAACCCATAAAAACATTGCATAGGAACTATTAGCAAATTATTGTTATAATAAAATAAATGATGTAGCCTTCCCAGTATAAAATAACAGTAGCAGACCTAACTTTATAGCTACAGCTCGGCAGAGTCAGCACAGGTATAAAAACAGGTGGTTTTATTCCTGATGAGAATATTTATTGTTGTCAGACTTCACTCTCACATAAATACACATAAATTTTTCACATAAATAAATCAATCAAAACTCATAGCTAATCAGGATAGCCTGTGCGTGTAGGGGGAGAGTCAGAGGAGGGGAAGGTCCGTAAAAATTAGCATAAAAAAGGGAGTGTCAGTTTTGGGCACGTGCTGATTTTCACAGAGGCAAAACAAACACACAGACGCAGAGGAGAAAGTCAGTGACTGTGTTTACATGGACATCAGTAATCGAATTATTTGCCAAATTATTAAATGGTAGATTTTAATTGCAGTTTGGCTCTTTCATTCAGGAATTTCATTCGTGCCCGGTGACAAACGAGATATTTGATTCGAGGAATTGCTGGAATCGTGTATCTTTCATGCAATGTTTGTTGCAAAAAAAAAAATCCTTCACATTTCTCTGTAACTTAGATGCACTTGGTAGGTAGTGTCAGAAAGCCATGTATGTTATTCCTGTCACAAAATGTGGGTGTAAGTTTAATTGTGGTGCTATCATGTTTACATTTGGAGAGCAGCATCATTTATCGTACGGTAAACTTTATTAACTTAGAAACCATTTGACTAAGGTCTGTCTTTAAACACTGAAAGAGTACTGCTGACGAACTAACATTGCCTCTGAATAAACAAACAAAAACCACTGGTCGCTCACTTAACACATACTGGAGCTCTGTCTTTTATTAAAGGAGACGAGCAGCAAATCTGGATTTCACCATTTTCAGATGAGAAAAGCTCTCGGGTAAAAAATGTTCCTTAGACACACGTTTCTGTCACGCGTCACGTGCAGCATAATCCACACGCGAGTCCAGCTACGCTATCATAGAGGGAAAATAAAAACAAAACCTTCACTGCAGCAAAGTATAAAACGCAACACTGACGACCCGAATCTCCAAATATTTCTTGTTCTCCCACTTGGCAACACAACGTGGCGTCTCTCTGCCGTCTGAACACTGTACAGGTACAAACAGTCTTCGAAGATATCATGCACATTAATTAGGTTGCACCGCATACACAATAGAGCGCGTTGATTGGTTTCAACCAAGTCTTACTCATGAATGAATGCAGCACACTCAGAGACGTCATAAGGTACTTCCAGGTAGATGTTCAGTCTGCACGCTGGAATACATGCTAAGATCTCATGGCCGTGACGGAGCTTAAAAATTCATTTTAAACCGGAAGTACGAATTTGCTCAAAATAACGCAAAAACAACCAATTTTCACTTTTTAGTGAAATATGTGTGTCCTAATAGTGTTTTTAGCAGTGTGGGACACATATACGACTGTCAACAACTCAAAAAATGTGTTTTGTTGTTTCGTGACCCTTTAATGTCAGAAGTAGAGTATGGTGGTATTGTTATTTTGGACCATTGTCCAGTCTCAATAAAACTATGTTTTCCAGGCAATGTAATCCCCCAATGTACATGGCGGTTTAACTCAAGACGATTGGCAGATGACGATTTTGTAAAATTTATTGATGCTCAAATAGATTTCTACTTTGAGACAAACGAATCCCCAGAGATAAGTTAAAGCATCCTATTGGATACTCTGAAAGCATTTATAAGAGGACAGATTATTTCAGATCAACGTAGTGCAAATAAAACAATGTCAAAACGGCTTACAGAGATTATGAATAAAATACAATGGATCAGCTACACTCAACATCACCTTCTGAATAGCTCCATAAAAAAAAGACTTCTTCTGCAAGTGGAATATGACTCCTTGACAAGTGAAAAGGCGTTATGAACCAGCTGGCAGGTTATTGTGTTACCAACTGAAATGATCCTCAGCAGTTGGTTTTATATTTGCAGATCTGAGGTAAACAAAATTGAAAGTAATGAGGGTTTTTTCTTTAATTATTTGGAATTACCATCTGTGATTCAGATCAGTTGGCATCAGAAGGAAAATAACACCTTCTGAAATTGAAAATGCAATCCAAAAAATGAACATCAGAAAATTGAAAACTCAATCTGGCCCTGGTGGCTTCCCAGCTGAGTTTTATAAGAAGTTTACTGTCACGCTTACACCCCTGTTGTGCAAGGTATTTGCTGAAGCTCTTGTCTCAGAATCACTCATCCTCTTTATGACATCGGCTGCTATAACAGTACTTCTTAAAAGGTAAAATGATTTATTTAAATGTGAATCTTATCGTCCGATCAACTTAATCTGCTGTGATTATACTATCCTGGGGTGTTTCTAGAAAACCTAGTAAGAGCTTGTTTGTCAAGCCAAGGTGTGTCTGATTGGCGTCGGAACTAAACTTTGCAGGACACCGGACCTCCATGACTGAGTTTGGACATGCCTGCTCTAGGGGAACGAGACAGGGCTACCCTCTGTCCCCTCTGCTTTTTGACATTGCCCTTTAACCTCTTGCAATCGTAAAGAACTCAGATAGCTTGCAAAGAGTTTTCAGAGAGGGACAAGAACATAAGTTCCTGCTATATGCTGATGATCTTCTTTTTATGTCAAATCCAGATACATGTATTTCAAAAGCTCTTACAATAATTTCAGAACTGGCAAATGTTTCTGGATACATAGTCAATCTAGCCAAGTGTCTCCTTTTCCCTATCAATGATAGAGCACAGCAAATGTCCTTCCAATCCTTTCCATTTTCAGCAAGTCCTGATAAATTTGTATATCTGGGTGTGAGTGTGACACGCAAATATAAGGATTTGTTCAATAATTATTTTAAAACAACCTTAGACAAAGCCAAACGAGGCATGGCATGGTGGTCAATCCTCACTTTATCTTTGGATGGGAAGATCAATTCCATTAAAGTGGCAATACTACCAAAATTTCTGTTTCTATTTTTAGACTGCCTGTTTTTTATTGTCAAGTCATTTTTTAAGAAGTTGATTTACATATTTTCTGGACTATAAGATTAAATTTTTTCCCTAGGTTTTGACCATGAGGCTTATATAAAGAAGCAGCTATTCTGTGGATTTTTCTTCCACCGCTAGGGACGCTCTGATCGGAATTACTGGTAGAATAAAAAATAAGATCAATGCAAAGAAAAATAGACTGCGCTACTTTTTCTTTAGCAGATAGAACACACATGACAAATTACTAACTGAAAATTATATTCAAATCCTTGCCCCTTCATCATGGAAACCACACAAAGAAGTTCATATAATGCAAGTTAAGTTGAAGGCCATCGGGCTTGCTACCCAGGAAGGAAACTGCGCTGCTGCACGCAAGCTTAGCGTCAACGAATCTATGGTGAGGCGTTGGAGGCGGCAGCGGGAAGAGCTCATGCAATGCCAAAAGTCAAGAAAAGCTTTCAGAAGACATAAAAGCAGTTGGCCTGAACTTGAAAATGTCCTGGAAGACTTGGTGAACACACAGAGAGCATATGGCCGAGGTGTGTTCACTGTACAGATCAGACTGAAAGCCAAAACAATCGGCTTCAAAATGAACATTGAAGGTTTCAAAGCAGGGCCGTCATGGTGTTTCAGATTTATGAGACGTAAAAACCTGTCCAATAGAGCACGGACCACTCTGTTAGCAACTCCCTCCTGACTATCAGGAAAAAGTTGAAAACTTCCATAAATTCGTTGAAACAAAGATACAAGAGAATTTCCGGACCAGACAACATCAATAATATGGATGAAGTACCTTTGATGTTTGATCTGCCTCTGACCAGGACTGTTACCAAGACAGGTGCATCATCCGTGTTGTTGAAAACAACTGGCCATGAGAGAACGCACTTTACCTGCGTTCTGACATGCACGGCATCCGGACAAAAAATTCCACCGATGGTGATTTTTAAGCACATAACTACGCCCCAAAGAACAACTCCCGAAAGGTATAGTGGTCAAAGTTAACGCCAAAGGTTGGATGGTGGAAGGCCTAATGAAGGAATGGTTAACGAAGTGCTACGGTAAGCCGATTTTTTCACCAGAAAAAACCGCTGCTTGTTTTGGATAGCATGAGGGCCCACATCACAGATTCTGTGAAAGCAGCAATCAAGGAAACAAACTCCATTCCAGCTGTGATTCCTGGAGGTACAACAACGTATTTACAGCCACTTGACATCAGTGTGAATTGGGCATTTAAAAGGTGCACTCCAGGTTGAGTGGAAGACTTGGATGACAAGTGGTAAAAAGTCTTTCACAAAAACTGGCCGCATGCTAAAAACATCCTTTTCTGATGTCTGTCAGTGGATCCAAACAGCGTGGAGTGCTGTCAAAGAATCCACCATTACCATTGGGATCCGAAAGGCTGGACTGCTACGCGAAGAGAGCGGTGCACTTTCAGAGCTAAATTTACTAGAGGATGAAAGCAACACAGAGATCGAGACTGATGGAGACAAATGTGACGAAGCGCTTCTGAGGCTGTTCAACTCCGACACTGAAGAAGATGAATTCATGGGTTTCAGCAAAGATGATTAAAGTGACTTGTGGTTTCAAACACAAGAGAAATAAAGGCGAATAAATACCGTTTTTTTATGTTCTGTTTTTATCAGCAAAGTTGCTGCCGTGTTAAAAGGCAATGTTCAGAAAGAATCTGTTCAGGTACATACATACATGTACAGTTTCAGTACAAAATCGTTCTGTACATGCAGTAAATTAAAAATTTTTCAACATAGATATCTGCGGCTTATAGCCCGGTGCGGTTTGTATAACTTTTTTCTTTTTTTCTTAAATAGCGCGCATGTGGCTTATATACAGGTGCGCTCTATAGTCCAGAAAATATGGTAATTGTATTTTTACATTTCTCTAGGATAAGAAAATTCCTTGCATAAGAAAGGAACTCTTGGAAAAAAGAAGGAAGAGAGTGGATTGCCAATGCCAAATTTCTGCTCCAATTTTGTTAAATCCATTGTTCCCCCCCTCTCTTATAGATTCAGCGTTCCAATGATGGTCTAGGAAGGGAGTTAACTGTGATAAGAACCTGTTAAAAGATGCCATATTTTTCTCATTTCAACAGTTAAGAACAGACATTGAGATTCCACACTCTATTTTTTTAGGTACCTTCAGGTCTTTGGTTTCGTTAAAAAAACTTCTCTCCTTCACTGAACCAACCAAAAGCATGCTGTATAGATGAATTGGTAAACATGAACCCATATCAAAATGGTGTAATGTCCATGTTATATGAAGTGATCCAAAGAACTGCCTCTACTTCCCTAAATCGTATAAAGCAAAACTGGGAAGACCAACTGGGACTAGAAATATCAGATACAGCCTGGCAATATGCCATAGAACTGGTACACTCATCTTCTGTATGTATTAGACATGGTCTTCTTCAGTTTAAGGTGCTTCATAGGCTTCACCTATCTAGGAGCAAGCTGGCAAAAATGTATTCAGGGTCAGATTCATCTTGTCCCAGATGTGGTTTGGAGCCAGTAGTTCAAAGTCATATGTTCCGGGGATGCCCTAGATTACATCATTTTTGACCAATATTTTTAGATAATTTTCATCTACATGTAATAAAGATATGGATCCTAATCCTTTGATCTCAATTTTTGGTACAGTGGCAGAAGAAATGTACCTGTCAGCTAATCACGTCGAAATCATTGCCTTTTCTTCTTTACTGACCAGACACCTGATTCTTCTCAGGTGGAAAAAGACGAACCTGCCATCCCACAATCATTGGATATTAGAAGTGTTATCACATCTTTAACTCGAGCACCTTAAGTACAACATCCGAGGCTCTACAAAAAAAGTTTTATGAGGTTTGGCAGCCTTTCCTATCCTACACTGAACGCTCAGGGGTTATTATATCCTAAGTGAGAGTTTATCCCTAATTTCCTGATTTGTTTTTACCTATTTTTATTTTTCTCTTTTTCCCTTTTTCTTTATGGGGTATGAGTATGTCTGTAGGTATGTACCATGTTAATTTGTTCTTTAATTTGTTTGTTGTGGAAAAATCAAAGACTTTTGAAAAATCAATAAAAATATTTGCATAATAAGAATGTAAGCAGTACTAAATAGTTTTTTGAACAAGTAATAATCCCATTAATCTAGTTATAGTACATGTTCCTGTTGAAGATCTGTGAATTTAAACTATTTATTCATTAAAGAAGGACAAGCCATTCTCATACGTGACTTTGTTCTTTGAGTGACTGAAATGTAGGCAATAGCTATGTTTCCATCCAAAAATGCAAATTAAATTTATTTGCAAAACTGGAAGATCACAAAAAATATTCAAATAAATTAGCGTTTCCATCCAATGAATCAAAGAAAACAAAATCGTCACTTCCTGATTAACTAGCATGAAATATCAACAGTAAAAACAGAATTTACTGCAGTAGGAGAAGCTACATGAATCTTTTCTTTATTTAATAAAAGACTTTCACATCAGAGGATAATGCCGACACACAATGAACATGTGGTGGTGTTTGAAGCAATGAGATGTGGAGAACAGACGCTCTTGACTCGCTCCAGACACTCTGGAGGTCATTAATAATATAATAACATTAATACTTAAACGGTTGAGGTGTTTTAGAATGACCAAAACAGCATTTCTCATATTTTTTAAATGTCTGGGTAAACAGACACTTTTTCCTCTTTGAACACAAAACATTTTCTTTTGAGAAACTTTTTAAATAATTTGGAGCAGTAAACATGTATGGCTAAATCATACAAATAAATCCTTGACTTCTGCTGTCTTCTTTGGTTTCAAAAACACATATTTCTTTACAGTTTGAAACAGCATCTTTGGATATCTTTTCTGCTGGAGATACTGTTGTCCTTAAAACAAAATGTAAAAAAAAAAAAAAAAACTTACATATACAGATGAACGGTACAGCAGAAAATATTGGCGGTTTTAAAACCTTGACTTTTTTCAAACTGCGTTATACCTTGAAAACAGTTATTGTCCTACACCTCAGCAGCACAACACTGTTTTTAGGATCTAAAAATGTATTCTTTAAAAAAAAAAGTCTCAAGCAAAAAGATTCCAATTTCAATGTCTGCTGGTACTTGAAGAATATGGTCAATATTCTGATGAACTTTACACTCAGATGTTTGCATATCATCAGCATGCTGTAATCCATTTCTTAAGCAACAAAAGTCATTTTAGACTAGTTTGTTGGCCAGTTGTAGTCAGTACAATGCTAAACGTTATTGTTCCACTATGATTTTATTGTTTTGTCTCACGTCGTCCCACAACAACAAAATATAGTTTAGAATACAATATTTTATAATAATTAATTAATTCAGTGTCCATTTCATTCAGCATATTTCAAATTAGGGGCATCCACATTTTCTGACATACTTTAAATCAGGGTTTCTACAGGTGTCACCAAGTTAAATTTAAGACTTAAGACATTTTTTAAGACCATTATGAATGAAATTTTAGATTAAGGAATTTTTCAAATGCCCCAGATGAAAAAGATTTTTATTTGTCCTATCAAAAAATATAATATAAAATATTTAATAATACAATAATAAATCAATAATAATAATAATAATAATAACAATAAAATATTTTACATATTTCTTAGCAAAAGATCTTAAATATTGTGTAAAAACAAGAGAGCTCTACTTGGATCCACACTTTTTTTTCCAAAATAAACTTTCTTTAAAATAAAAAACAAATTCACAAATGTTTTACTAACTATACTAAACTATAATAAACTAAATCTATGCACGACAATCTGTCCAGGTCGATGTCCTCAGCAGAAAAAACATAGAGCATGTTTAAACAAATGAAGCACGAAAATAATTAAAGCATTATGATAAATAGAGTTAAAATGACCTTTTTGAATGAAAGGTTAAAGGTTTTATTGAGATGGATTGTTGGTGATTGTATGGGTTTCGGCCAGATTAGGTAGCAAAACATGAAAAAAGGAAAATGAAGACTTATTTAAAAAGATTTAAGACCTACAACACAATCTTTCAGTAAATTTAAGACTTTTTAAGGCCGAAACCTTTAGGTTTTTGAATTTAAGTCATTTTAAGACCCTGCGGCTATTAAGTAGGAAATAGCCCTGATAATTAGTTATTATAATAATGATGATGTAATTGTAGATACTGTCTGTGAGAACTAGTAACAACTACTACAAACAAGTTTAAACCCATAAAGAAGTTGATGAAAAAAGAGAATTGTGATCAACGTGACATATGCAAATGGAAAGTACTAAGCCAACACCATCACTGTAAAAGCAGATGATCTCTTCTATGGGAATACTGTAGGTCAAATATTGTCAGCTCAGTTAAACTTTTTTAATTTATTGTTTTTATTTGTTTTATATAGTGCCAGTGCTCAAGGACACTTTACAAACAGTAGGAGAACAAGAAAATCAATAACCTTAAGAAGGTTGAGAAAATGGGAGACTAATAATACATAAAATAATGACAAAAGACACAAGAACAAGTAACAAATTAAACTCATTCCTTTTTTTCAATGAGTGCTTATGTGAATTTAGGAGAACTAGGCAGCACACTCAGGACTGCAAGATGGATTTAATTTAGTAGTATTATTAAAATATATCTGAATGAGGATCAAATGACTGAGTTGGTGTTTGAGAATGAAAATCAACCTGTTTGTTCCTGTAGATCTTCCTGTTTGACTGTGAATGTTTCTTCAATCTTCACATCTTCACTCTCCTCTTTATTAAACGCCATCTTTATAACAGTGTGGAGATCAGTCGCTTCAGCAGGAGTTTTTCTGTGTTTAGACACTTTATCCTGTTTAAAATGAACAACACAATAAAAAAATGTCCTGTTTAAAAAAAAAATAAAACAATGAACAGAAACAAAATAACTTCTCTTCAACACTTGCTTCAACAGTTTCCTTATATGACAGTCATTAACAAACAGAAATCAGGTAAGTCTGAGCAAGAAACAATAGACACAAATGAGCCGATTAAGACTAGTACTCCATTTCTTATATATAGTGATGTATACTTCGAATAGAATGTCATTATGCTATTTAATGAATTAAACCTTCACTAAAACACTTATTACATGTTTTACTGTTGCTTTATTCAAACTTTAACAAATGTTGTTAATTATTGTCTTTGTTTTATTTATTTTATTGTCTGCTTACAGCAACGCTGTAGAACTTATTTTGCACAAGACAAGAATTTCCTCTTGGGAACAAATAAAGTTTATCCTATTTTATTCAAACAATAGACCTTACTGTGAGTAAAATAATACTTCTTTGTATAAACGGTTAAAATAATATTGTCAACAGCAGGTACATCTAGCATTAAACGAACAACCTGAAATTTTAATCAGTCGGTTTACATCTGTGTAAAAGCTTTAAAAACAAACCTTTCTCCAGTTGAATCACAGTGTGGGAGCGGCGCAGCATTATGACATCACACCACCATGCCACAATAAAAGTCTTTTTTTCCCCCCATTTATTCTTTATCATGACTTATTGATACATTTCTCCCTCGTTTTCCACTTTATACTTTATCTGCTTTCTGTTTTGTACTTGTAAGACCATCATTTATGTTAATTGAATAAACCCATTTACCCCCACTAGATCTTTGCCTTCAGGTAGGTTGGTAAGAGGTTGCATTTTCTTTAAACGATTGCATTTCTTCATCCATAGCTTTAACCCACATTTACTTGCATTCACTGATGTTACCACCTCTTTGTATGTTTGAATGGGGAAACATCAAATTCTCCAAAATTGCCTGCCAGGTTCCAACCTATATATGTAATAGGTTGAAACTTATTTATGACCAAATAAACAAACAAAAAAACAAAACAGTTGTAAAGAAGCTTTTTAAAATGACTGAAGAACTTAATACAACGTTGAACAGTGCAACGTTGTTTAGATTTTACAATTTATAAGTGAGCATTTAGATATTATTTGAGTGTAAATTCAGAATGTGCAACTTACCTTTTCAGTCTTCAATGAAGAAGTGGGATGAGAAAAGGCATCAGTGGGTTTTTCTTTGTATGTTGTTGTTAGTAATAATCCCAATGTAGGAATCTACAATCGTAGTTTGTCCTCCAAAGTTGTTTTCTTATAGCAAAATAAGCCAATGAAGATTCTTTTAGGAACCCAGAATATATAGATGCAACCCTGCTGAGATACTGGATCTGGAATGTGATTGGATAAGACTCAATTGGCCCCCATTAATGCTGGTATAAAGATGCAAATGAGCAATGGGGAGCAGTGAAGACTCAAGACACATACAGTGGGGGATGGGAAGTTCAGCAGCTTTACAAATCAGTTTTACAGAGAAATAATGATGTATTGGGAAAATAAGTTGACTTTAGCCATCTTTATTTGTTTTGCTGCTGTTGTTTTATAGTACTATTGATGAAAGCTTTTTTTTTATTTTGGCTGCTGCATTTTGTAGTTAATGTTGATACACTTATGATATGTAACACATTTCATTTAATTTTTTCCCAAGCCTGGTTAAAAGTTAGTGCAAGAGTTGTGTTTTTTTTTTGCAGAAGCTTCTCAGTCTCTTGGCTGAAGTCTTTGTTTAAAGATGCAAATGAGCATTGAAGACTCAATTCATACCGATTTCTCAATACACACAACTACATTCACTTATATAATAGTGATAGAAGATGTATACTATTAAACTGTGATATATTATCATTCGTTGAAAGAAACAATTTCTAAACTTTACAGTGAAGTTTTATTCATGTTAGGTTCAGTCAATATATTGACATGAGCTAACTATTAGCAATGTTGTAGTTATTTATTTATCACTGAACTTGTTCTTTATTTGAGTTTAGAGTCCTTTATTTCTCTTAAAGCACATGCAGCTCATTACTGACTTTTGTAATAGTCAACACACTCTTAACAGATCAATTATTTACTTACAAAAATGTCTATAGATTTTAACTATTAAAATGTAACTTGTTTCTGTGCCAATTTTTTTTCTTTTTTGCCTCTTATTCACCTGGTATGTATTAAAGATGTTTATCCCTCTATTTATCACTTGTGTTTGTGCAAACAAATATGCATAGACATTCACAAAAGCATATATAAGATACCATGTGACAAACCTTTTCCTTTTAACACAGTAAAGCTATCACATACTGTGATGCATCTAAATATTTATAATCAGAAAATAATTACATCACAAGTTAAATTATTGTATAGGCAGTTTATACAGAATAATTCAATGACAAGAGTTCACTTTTATAACTACAAAATGCAGAACTGTTAATGTGATTAACCTGCTCCACCTACACCAACTACAGCATTTCTCAGACTTCTTTTTTTCCCCATGGTGTTTATTACAGTAGTGAACATGACATAAAACAACAACTGCACTTACTCCTTTAACTTGTTTGTAACAATGAAATTTAAATATCTGTGTCACATATTCATTTAAATAAATGGCTCATCATTGTGTGCAATCATCTTTAGTAATAGTTGCCTGATCATTAACTGAATAGGATCGTTTTACATATAAGAAACCCGTTAACATGTATAGCTGTTCATGCCAATAACAACTTGATAGACTATTACATGAACATATTACATGAACAGGACCTGCCTTACATCTCTTAAGACAAATAAGCATAGTGTCTATAACAATACATGCTTGATTCTCCAGATCGCTACATCTGAATGATGCAATTTGACCTGTTTTACAAATAACAACCATTTGTAAGCAAAGTTCTTCACTAATACCAGTTTACCTCAAATAATTACACATGTGAGTGCAGTGGTGCAGTGGGTAGGTCGATCGCCTCACAGCAAGAAGGTCGCTGATTCAAGCCTCAGCTGGGCCAGTTGGCATTTCTGTGTGGAGTTTGCATGTTCTTCCCGTGTTCGTGTGAGTTTCCTCCGGATGCTCTGGTTTCCCCAAAGTCCATAGACATGCGGTATGCATGCAGTGTGAATGAGTGTGTATGCATGTTTCCCAGTAATGGGTAGCAGCTTGAAGATCATTCGCTCTGACTCCTGATTGATAAAAATAATAAAAATAGATGAATACATGAGTAATATCACCTGAGTAGCAGTGCGATGTAGCCTTCTATCAGTTTTTGTATTTCTATTTGTTGTAATGGCCAGTTGTTATTGCAATTAAAAATGAATAAATACATTTTAAAAAGAAGCAGTGTAATGTGGCTGTAGGCTGTATATCAGCAATGATGGGAGGCGTGTTTTACAGTGTACACTAAGCACTCAAGAACGATTGTCCCTCTACCTGTTGTTTAATCCCCTGAGAACTTTGCTCATCTTCAGAACGCAAATGAAGACACTTTAGATGAAGTCAGAGAGCTCCTTCATCTGTCATAGACAGCAAGAGTGCCGAGATGCTAAAAGTCCAGAAAAGGAACCAAAAACATTTTTAAAACATGTGACATATGACTTTAGTGGTTCAATTGTAATCAAGTTCCAAGAACATTTTGTGTGCAAGAAAATGTTGAAAAAACCCACCAAACACTAGACGTTGTGCGGACGTGCAGATCACGTATATTTTGCGTCGGTCCGTCCGTGACCATATCTGCACGTCAGTTCAACGTGCAAATCTGGTTGACATATTGACGTCGGACTATGACCACTTTTGGACGTGAATTCAACGTTCAAATCTGACCTATTTTGGACGTATAGCACAAGGTCTAGCGCAGAATACATTTTGTTGAGGAAAAAAAAAATCTTATATATATATATATATATATATATATATATATATATATATATATATATATATATATATAAGATTTTTTTTTGTTTTGAGTGTTTATTAAATATTCATTTTTGGCTGAACTGTCCATTTAATGCATGTTTCTGGTCTTATTGTGAATTGGACTGTTTGTTTGTTCGTTAAATAAATATGTTTCAATTTAATATGCACTGTCTGTTTATTTGTCCTATGGGTGTTTGTCATTTAAAAGAATCACAAACATACATACCCAGCAAACAATCGAGTTGGCGGACCGTCTGCGTTTTTTGGTCGGCACAAATTCAGCGGCTTGATATGGGCGGACCGCCGTCGGCTTACCAGCGGCAAGCCGCCCATTCTAAAAGTTATGTCGGCCCACCGGCGTTTTTTTGGGTGGCATGCCACCAGCGGATTACCGTGGGTGGACCGCCGTCTGGACACCAGTGGCTAACCGATGGCCCACCCGGTGATGTTTTTAATGTTGTTGGCTGTTCTGTACCTGATATAAGTACTTTTGTTTAACACTTTTTACATTTTAAACAAATGTGGCACTAAATAAAAATATAGTTATTAATAAAAGCAAAGTTTAGTAAATAAAACTACAAGAGGTTTTAAATATAACAGGTTTTTTTTAAACAAAACAAAATTAAGTTTAAAAATCAAGATTTAATATTAAATGTCATTATTTAATATGTTTATGAATTGTTTAAATGTTTATGTAAATGCTGCGTGACTTTAAGTGTCCATTACCGAGCCCCATTCAAGCACTGCAGCAGAGAGCGTTGTCATGGAAACGGAGCAACGACACGACACCTGACCGTCAACAGCACTTCTCTCATGCGGCAGTTTTCACTAATTTCAGGTAAGTTTAGTCGCTAAAATCACGCAAATGTTACATATAACTGTTTCTGACACTTTTCTTACTGGTAATTGACATATTTCTGTTGAACATGTTTTTTATAGAGACTGTTGTGTCTTTGGAAAAAGTCCGTTAGAGTTTTAGCAGAGGTAACGTTAGCATTAGGCTAGCTATTGTTTATAAAAGTGTTGGCTTTTAATTACATTTTATGTGTAGATGAGAGGTTTGACAATGTTTTATTGGAGGTAGTCTACTTTATTTAGCCTAAAATAAGCACTGTACTGTCGACAAGAGCGAATTAAAATGTTAAAGTTAGTACAAATGTGTTACTTTGATATTTCACAGTAATGTAAACTAATATTAATTTTAAAAAGTGCTGTGTGGTTTCAGGAGTGACAAAATTACCCCTACAACAGAAGAGAAGAGCCAAGATGAAGGGAGCTAATCACAGAGCTGGAGGAAACACAGGTAAGACTATAATTAACTGTTAAATAGATTCATGTGCATTTTTATAAGAAATCCCTACATTATCTTGCATCCGATACATGTCTTGATTGCAGTTATTTTAGTTTTGACATCCAAACATAAGTGAGTGGTTTTAAACAATTTTTTACATTGCTTTTCTCAAAGCTGAATTTACAGCGTCAGTGCTCCAGTCCAAAATGTAATATTGTATTCATAATTTGCTGCTGATCAAGCAAGATTTCTTATTTTTATCATGTTTTGTTATTTCAGGATTCATTGTTGAATAGAAAGTTTAAATTGAAAAGTATTTGAATCAGAAATCTTAACTCTGATCAGTTTTATACACCCTTGTTTAATACAAGTATCCATTTCTTAAAATGTGTTAGTAATATATATATTTTTTATTACTTCTTTCTAGATTTTGGATCGTCCTCTACTCACTCTACCACTTTGTTTTTCCTTGCCAGACTTCATTCAAGGTAAGTAATATTATAGTGTCACTTAAAAGGGTTCCCAATGATTACTTTTATTAATGTTAATATTAATATCAACTGCATCAAACAAATTAGCCTATTAGAATGATTTCTGAAGGATCATCTGACACTAAAGTAATGATGCTAACAAATCAGCTTTGACCTCACATTAATAAAATATATGGTCACATTTATTTTGATGGTCTGTTTGTTGAATTTAAGCTGCATTGCATCTACATGCCATCTAATTCTCATTAGATTATAAGTAGACTGTTAGGGTTGCGGTTAGGGTTGGTGTAAGTTGACATGTACTTGGTAAATTAAGGGTTAGGGTCAGTTAATGTCTGTTGAAGGAGCAGAATCAACAGATATTAAGCAGACAGTCTATTAATACTCAAATGGACCATTTACAATGTATTGAAATTAAAAATCATTATTTTAAACTGTAAAAATATTTCAGTGTTACTTTTAAACTGTAAATTAATGTTATCGATCAATGCAGTCTTGATGTCCAATAAAAAGACAATAAAAAATACAAACATTAATGTCCATAATGACCTAGTTAATGATGATGGACAAAAATAATGACTGATGATTCTGTTATTTCAGGATAAGAAAGAAGCCTGCTACAAGAGAGACAGCGGAAGGGAGCCTCAAAGACATTTTTATTAGGATCTGCTAATCATGAGGGGGCAGACAAAAGAACCTGCATTTTCCTTCAGCTTAATATCAGGGGTCGCCACAGCGTAAGGAACTGGATATTTCTTTGGCATATGTTTTACATAGCCTTCCAGCTGCAACCCAGCACTGTGAAACACCCATACACTCTCGTATTCACAGACACTTCTACACTATGTTCAAATTCACCTATAGCACAAGTGTTTGGACTGTGGTGGAAACCCACACCAAAACAGGGAGAACATGCAAACTCCACACAGAAATGCCAGTGGACCCAGCCGGGACTCATACCAGCGACCTTTTTGCTGTGAGGTGACAGTCTGAGCCACTGTGCTGCCCCAGTGTAGTTATTAATAACCTCCAGATGTTTTACAGTTTGATTTTGTAATAATAATGCACGTTTAGATTTATTGTAATATGTTAATATTTATTCGCAATGTAATTTATTCTTATGTTATTTATAATAATGTTAAATGTCATAAGAATGTTATAATTTAATATAATATTATAATAAATAATTATAATAATGTTAAAATATAAACAATACAATTTTTTTTAATAGTTTATTTTTATAATGAGAAGTCTCAAAGTTTGTCTTTATTATAGAAAACTCATTGTTGAATGGCTACCACTTTACAATAAGGTTGTATGTATTAGTTAATGTATTTACTAACATAATAAACAATACATTTATTACAGTATTTATTCATCTTTGCTAATGTTGGTAAATGGTAAAAAGTTGTTAATTGTTTATTCATGTTAACTCAATGTATTAACTAATGTTAACAAGCATGACTGATTTTATTAATGCATTAGTAAATGCTGTACATAAATTATGCTGTACAGGTATTGTTCATATTAGTTCATATTTAAACCATTAACATTACTTATAAAACTACTGTAAAATGTAACTGTTGTATGTATCTTGTTATATTATATTTGTATGTATTTTATATGTATTTTATATTTATTTTGTTATATTTGTTAACGTATGTGTTTTTGAAACATTTCATTAAGTGTTTAATGTATGTTCGTTATGCAGTATTATAAATAAATGTTATAATGATTAAGTATTTTGTACTTGATTTCATTATTGGACATATTTATATTGAATACAATTGTAAAGGCTAATATGATATTTAAAAAAGACGTCAAAAATACTGTAAAAGGACGTCAAAAAGACGCTGAAAAGACGTCGAAAAGACGTCGAAAAAAGACGTTGAAAAGACGTCAATAAAAGACGTCATAAAAACTTTCATTCTGGCTCTTCAGAGGACGTAATTTCAACGTCTGACAGAGACGTAGAAAAGACGTCTTTTGGACGTAACTTTGCTTGGTGGGAAGCAGCCAGGTCCAAAATGAGAACAGCTGAACCATGTCTGTTTTTGCCTCCGTATTCTCTTCATTTGCATTCAGCAGAAGAGGCTCAAACAGGTTTGGTTCAAGTAAAGGATGAGTAAATGACATAATTGTGATTTTTATGTGAACTGCCCCTTTAATGCTTCTGTAAGTAAAGGTAAATTAAATATTATTACTGAAGATATTGCTAAAGAATGGCAGGAAACGTGGAACACAGATAACAAGAGACGACAATTCATGTGGAAAAAAGGAAACTCTATATAGACCTATGATGTTGTAGAAATAGAAAAGAAGAGGTTATAATTATAAGGATGAGATTTGGATTCAGATATTATTTATTCATTTTCTTGTCAGCTTAGTTCCTTTATTATTCTGGGGTCGCCACAGCGGAATGAACCGCCAACTTATCCAGCAAGTTTTTACACAGCGGATGCCCTTCCAGCCGTAACCCATCTCTGGGAAAACTCAGATATTAATAGGAAGTAATGTGTTGCAGACATACAAGTCATCATAAGTGGATTAAAAAAGTTAAGAAAATGTTTAGATTTAAGGTTTGAGTGAGAGAAAGCAGATATAGTGTAAAGTAAAAACCATGGGAGAAATATATCAAAAAGTCATGACTGCAAAAGTAAGTGGCAAGAAAGCTAAACAAGAAAAGACTTTTATTTTGGCGTGTGACGTCATCAGGCGGCGCCGCTTCAGCGCTGTGATTCAACTGGAGAAAGGTTTGTTTTAAAATGTTTACACATATATAAATAGATTTAAAGTTAAAGTTCGAAGGTTTTAGTTTGTTATACGATGCTAAATTATGTTCCTGCTGTTGGAAATATTTTAATCCTTTATTCAACGTAGTATTATTTTATTCTCAGTAACCGAGGGCTATTGTTTGAATAAAGTAACAGAAAAGTGTGTAATAAGTGTTCTAAAGAAACGTTTTGTTTATAACTCTCATATAAAGAAACCGTTGAAGCAAGTGTTGAAGAGAAGTTATTTTGTTTCTGTTCATTGTTTTATCTATTTTAAACAATAGAGGTAAAGTTGGTTTTATATTCACACATTCGTTCATTTAGAAGTCTCTATATTGTTTACCATGTTACTTTGAATATTCGAGTGGAATTAGCATGCCAGTATGACTTGAAAACAACATTAACACTGTTTATTTGACTGTGAACAATGCTGTACTTTGATAGTCATTGGCTGCTTATATTATTTCACTATTTAGATTTTGCAAATAATACTTTTCTGAAATTATATTATTAAGGGGGAAGTCTGAATGTGTAAATATAAAACCAACTTTACCTCTATTTTTAAACAGGGCATTTTTTATTGTTTTATTCGTTTTAAACAGGATAAAGTGTCCAAACAGAGAAAAACTCCTGCTGAAGCGACTGATCTCCACACTGTTATAAAGATGGCGTTTATTAAAGAGGAGAGTGAAGATGTGAAGATCGAAGAGACATTCTCAGTCAAACAGGAAGATCTGCAGGAACAAACAGGTTAGTTTTCATTCTCAAAGACCAACTCAGTCATATAGAGGTAAAGTTGGTTTTACACATTCGTTCATTTAGGAGTCTCTATATTGTTTATAGCATGAAAGTATAACTTGAAATCACAGCATTTGACTGTGAACAATGTTGTACTTTGATAGCCATTGACTGCTAATTTGATTTCACTATTTAGAGTTTGCAAAAATTATTTTATGAAATTATATTATTAATGGGAAAGTCTGAATGTGCGAATATAAAGCCAACTTTACCTCTATAATTAAATCCATCTTGCAGCCCTGAGTGTGCTGCCTAGTTCTCCTAAATGCACATAAGCACTCATTGATAAACAGGAATGAGTTTCATTCATTACTTGTTCTCATGTTTTTTGTCATTATTTTATGTATTATTAGTCTCCCATTTTCTCTACCTTCTTAAGGTTATTGCTTTCCTTGTTCTTCTACTGTTAGTAAAGCGTCCTTGAGCACTGGCAATATATAAAATAAATAAATAAAAACAATAAATTTAAAAAGTTTAACTGAGATGAGGGCGAGGCAGTGGCGCAGTAGATAGTGCTGTCGCCTCACAGCAAGAAGGTCGCTGTTTCGAACCTCAGCTCAGCTGGCGTTTCTGTGTGGAGTTTGCATGTTCTCCCTGCCTTCGCGCGGGTTTCCTCCGGGTGCTCCGTTTTCCCCCACAGTCCAAAGACATGTGGTACAGGTGAACTGGGTAGGCTAAATTGTCCGTAGTGTGTGTGTGTGTGAATGTGTGTGTGGATGTTTCCCAGAGATAGGTTGCGGCTGGAAGGGCATCCGGAATATTAAAGGGACTAAGCTGACAAGAAAATGAATGACTATAACTGAGCTGTCGATATTTGACCTACAGTATAGTAGTATATCATAGAAGATATCTGCTATTACAGTGATAGTGTTGGTATAGTACTTTCCATTGGTATATGTCACGTTGATCACAATTCCCTTTTTTCATCAACTTCTTTATGCGGTTAAACTGTTAGAATTACATCATTATTATAATACCTAATTACCAGGGCTAATAAAAATTTTAGGCCTTAAAAAGTCTTACATTTACTAAAGTATTGTGTTGTGGGTCTTAATTTTTTTAACAAGTCTACATTTTCCTCTATTCATGTTTTGCTACTCAGCCTGTCCAAAATCACCAACAATCCATCTCAATAAAACTTAAAATTACCTTTTTAAATAAAAAGTTTAAACTCTATTTATCATAATAGTTTAATTATTTTTTCTCACAATAACTTTTGTTTAAATAAGCTCCATGTATTTCCTGCTGAGGATATCGACTTGCATAGATTTATTTTATTATAGTTTTTAAAACTTTTCAAAATATTTGTAAATTTTTTTTAAATAATTTTTTAAAGGTTATTTTGAAAAACAATTACAAAACAATACAACTAGAGCTTTTGTTAAGAAATATCGAAAATATTGTTTTTTTTCATTATTCATTTATTATTGTATTATTAAATAAAAATATATATATTTTAAAAGGGCAAATTAAAATCTTTTCCATTTGGGCCATTTGAAAAATTTCTTTATGTCAGAAAGCTTGGATGCGCCCAATATTAAATATGCTGAATGAAATGGACACTAAAATAATTAACTGTTATAAAACATTGTACAGTATTCTAAACTATATGATGTTGTTGAGGGACGACATGAAGCAAAGCTAACAATTTATAGTGGAACAATAACATTTAGCATTGCACTGACTACAACTGGCCAACAAACTAGTCTAAAATGACTTTTGCTGTTTAAGAAAATGGATTACAGCATGCTGATGATATGCAAACATTTTAGTGTAAAGTTTGTCAGTATTGACCAAATTCTTCACGTACCAGCAGGCGCCGCCATAGGACGGTATTAGGCATGGGACAATGACAGTTTTCAAGGTATACCGCGGTTTAAAAAAAGTTTTAAAACCATTATTTCTGCTGTACCATCCATACGTTTTTTTTTACATTTTGTTTGAAGATTTTCAGGACAACAGTGTCTCCAGCAGAAAATATATCCAAAGATGCTGTTTTAAATAGTAAAAAAAATTAATTTGAATTATTTAGCCTGACATGTTTACTGCTCCAAAATACTTTCAAAGTTTCTCAAGTGAAAATATGTTGTGTTCAAAGGGGAAAAAAAAGTTTAGGTTTTTTAACCAGACATTTAAAAAGAATATATTTATAAATGGTAATCACAGTACTGAGAAATCATGATATTTTTAGTCAAGTTTATCACATCGTCAGAATCTTATACTGGTCTGTGACGGACTGAGCCAGCACATATAGTAAGGGGCATACAAAAAGTAGATTTTTAAAAAAATATATATTTTAATAAAGTAAAAAAATTTCTCAAAAACTCAAAAAAAAAATAAATGAAACAATTAAATCAATTGAAAAATCAATAAACTAAACAAAGAAAACAAAACTGAGTTCAAACCAAACTAATCATGAATAAAACAAAAACAGAACTCCTTGAAATCACAAGACTGACCACAATTATACCAGAGGGACTAGTCCACAGTAAACAAGAAGGGGGAGACAAAAACAGACAACAACAATAAACAAAGTCAAATATCTAAATACAAATCTAAATATTAGTTAAATAAATTCTAAATGACGCAAAACTAAAAATAAATCTGAACAAACACTGCAAATCATTAATGAAATTAAACTAAAGATCAGCTCTCCCTCCAAGCCATTAAGCCAATGGTATCGGCTGGCGGAACCAATAGATGCCACTTGGCGGCACGTCTGCCCTTTAGTTTGTTGGACTACATCCAGAAACTCCGTTCCTCGTCGACACTGTAGCACGGTACCTTAAACTCAAAACAAAACTAAATTAACAAAACATACACCACACTGGCCATCACATGGTCCATGCTTAATGCTGCTTGATGTTGCAAAGTCAATCATTCATTCATTTTCTTGTCAGCTTAGTCCCTTTATTAATCGGGGGTCGCCACAGCGAAATGAACTGCCAACTTATCCAGCAAGTTTTTATGCAGCGGATGCCCTTCCAGCCACAACCCATCCCTGGGAAACATCCACACACTCAATCATACACACACTCATATACTACGGACAATTTAGCCTACCCAATTCACCTGTACCGCATGTTTTTGGACTGTGGGGGAAACCGGAGCACCCGAAGGAAACCCATGGGAAGGCAGGGAGAACATGCAAACTCCACACAGAAACGCTAACTGAGCCGAGGCTCAAACCAGCGACCTTCTTGTGGTGAGGCTACAGCACTATCTACTGTGCCTCTGCTTCGCCCCTGTTGCAAAGTCATATTTTCTAATTTAATTATTTTTCTTTGTATGTATAGACATGAACACATTTGTTTGTGGAGAAAGTAGCCGTTTATTAGTCATTAGTCAAATAGTCACTAGTCATTTCTCCAATAGGCAACTGAAGCTTTAAAACAATAGCATATGAGATCAGGGCCCCATTTCAGAAAGGAGGTTGAGTGAAAACTCAGAGCATTTTAACCCTGAAATGAGAGAAACTCTGGTATTTGCGTATCAAAATGGCAAGTTTGTGAAATTCGAGAAAGCAGGGTAAGTCAAGCCTGTTTCTGAAAGAGAGGTAACTTGGTAACATACTCTGTGAACCTAACCTGGTCAGCAGGTTTTATTCTCTTAACTCTGTTTTGAGTTTCTGTCGGTCTCCTTTTCTTTTTTTAAAAAATGAAGCAGTATTTCTCACTTAGCCTTACATATTCAGCCACCTATTTTTATGTGCATATTGGATAGGCTATGAGCGTAAAAAAAAAAACAGTTGATGGAAACATCATGATGCACATAACTTTTGAAATATAGGCATGAAAAAACATGCGCTAAATCTTCACCACATGTTCATTGTGTGCTGACATTGTCCTCTGAGGTGAAAGTCATTTATTAAACACAGAAAAGATTTATGTAGTTTTTCTTACCGCAGTAAATTCTGTTTTTACTGTTGAGATTTGGTGCCAGTTAATCAAGAAGTGACAATTTTGTTCTTTTTGATTCATTAAATGGAAACGCTGATTCATTCATTCATTTTCTTTTTGGCTTAGTCCCTTTATTAATTGGGGGTCGTCACAGCGGTATGGACTGTGTACGTTTTGTTCATTTGTTTTCCATTTTTAAACGGAATAAAGGAAAGGAAAAAAATGGCCGTTTTTCTTTTGCTTACGAGAAAACGAAAAAACGAGATTTTGGCTGGATTTTCGTTTTTTGGTTTAAGGTAGGAAAACGGATAAACGACTTTAAAATTCCTTTTACACATGTAGGCGGTGCTGAAACGCCCACTTTCCTCTAATTGGTCACCCAAATCTGAGCTTGTGACGTCGCCCCATCAAAATAAAAGCCTTACACGCAGGCTTTTATTTATTATTATTTAATTATATATAAACTAAGTTTACATATTCTATTATTTGAACCACACACAGTTAGCAGGCTTACATTCATTGCGTATGTATAAATTAAATAAAAACGTAAATTAGCAGTATTCTTAGACATTTGTCATTAAAATAAGGTCATAGTTTACTGCCAAGCTTCTTGCTGCTGTGCACCTGATGCTAAGCAAAGATAGCCATTTCCAAGCAGCAACTGGTTTGTATGATTGTTTCAGAGCAAGGACTTTATAATAATAATAATAATAATAACAATAATAATAATAATGATTATTATTATTATTATCACTTACTAGTGTTTTTATTGTTTAGTTTTTCTTTTTAATAGTTGTTAGCAGAACCAGAATAAGAACACATTGGGCCCTGCTATAAAAACAAAGGGTACCATTTGTTTTTATTTTATCTCTTAATATTTTAATTATATATTGAAATTATTTACTTGATAATTAATACTATTTTATTGCAAAGCCAAAGTAGGCTTGTCTTATTATTTTTTGTAATTTGCTGTAATTGTTATTGTAGGCTACATGGCAGGCTATGCGAAATATTTTAAATAACATTTACTTGTAACCTTACTTATTCGAGAGCCGAACCTAAAAAAGTTTAAGTGCAAAAAGCCTGTACAATAAAGTGAGCCACAATGCATATTTCTAGCACATTCTTTCACTCAACAATTATTGCTGAAATAATGAAATAAATTTCAAATTAACTAATTAAACACATTGTAGTTGATAAAAAATAGTGCCTAGTAATTCCGATAAACAGATGAGCTCGCTGCATGTGCGTTGCGCTAATAATTTGACATTGCTCTTCTTGAGAAAGTGCTACAGCGGGCCCTGCTTATTTCACATATAAGGTTGGTGATAAGTAATTTTTTTTATTTATTTTTTTGCACATTATTTTGACAATAAATAAGGCACCCAGTATTTCTGATGCACAGTCTCTTTTATGGCTACACTAATGAATTAGAGGACACAATCTCAAACAAAACTTGATGCTTGTTTACATTATCTAAAGTCATTTCTCACAGGTTGTAAAGCTTATATATTTTCGTTTTAATATGCAAATAATTTTCTTTAATTTGTAATAGGCCTATTGTCCCTCATTGCATAAAATAATCAGCCTTTGTATTTAATATTTGTAAATTGTCCATCCAGTTTGACGCAAGCTAAACAACATTTTGGCCTGTTTTGCTTATTAAATGAGTGATTTTCACGGAGAAACAAATCATCCATACACACAGTTTTGTATAGGACCAGTGTGAACAAAAATATACACTTCATCGTAGCCTATAGGAAAATGTATCTGTTTAGAAACAATTTTGTTTGGTATAATTAAAAATATTAAAAATACAATAAAAATAAAATGGAAGAATAACATTTGAAGTGCTTCAAAATAATATTCACAATACGCTGCATGCAGCGCCAAAACACAAACTGTTTTTTAGTTTAATAAAATATTAATATGAACAGCTCCGAAAAGGCGCTTCTATTTAGCTTGTAGCCTAAATAATAGTTTAGATTTTATAACATATAATGTTCCATTAGTTTAAATGTATAATGTTTTTAATATTTATGGATTATATAAAATATATAGTTTATATAAATGCGCTTTGATCATTCAAGGATCATAATGCGTTGCATATTCTTCTTATTCTTCATTAGGCTTGATCCGTAAATTGTGTATTTTATAAACTGATCGTTTATAAGGACTAGGCTATTAATAACTGTAATTCCTCGCATGGAAAAGTCTTGATGAAAGAAATAAAGAGAACTTAATTCGGCATAGGCATATAGTGTGCTTATTTCTGCGCGCTTTACCGAATTACCTTTTTTATTATTTTATGCAGTAAATGCATCTGGCAGCACCGAAAAGAACAAATGTCAAGTTATTAGCGCAGCACACAGACAGCTAGCTCGTCTGTTAGTCTGAACCAGGGCTTTTCAAACTATTCATTGCACATCCACCGATCCTATTGTATTTTATTTAAGATAAACCACTTATTTAAAATATTCCGCAGCCTGTATATATATGTATATGTGTGTGTATGTGTGTGTGTGTTTGTGTGTGTGTATATATATATATATATATATATATATATATATATATATATATATATATAAATAATGCCACTATAATAACAGCAACAAATACCAAAAAAATAAGACAGACCTACTTTGGTGTTGCATTAAAATCTTAAAGAGCGTTTTCACGGGTTGCCTGCATACTCTTCAATACACCACTGAATTATAATGTCATAATATTTAATAATTTAGTAATTATATTTAAGATAAACACCTGACCTCCATTTAATAAATACTAATTTGCCATATTCTGTAAATTTGAAGTTTAAAGTTTAAGTTAAATCATTTAAGTAAATAACTAAGTAAATAAAAATATTAATAATGATAATATTATAATAATAATAAAAATAATAATAATAAACTATTATTTTATACAGAGTATTATTTAGGCCTACAAAAGCCCTGAAACAATCATGTAAACCAGTTGCTGCTCGGAAATGGCTATCTTTGCTCAGCAACAGGTCCACAGCAGCAAGAAGCTTGGCAGTGAACTATGACCTTATTTTAATGACAAACGTCTAAGAATACTGCTAATTTATGTTTTTATTTAGTTTATACATACGCAATGAATGTAAGCCTGCCAACTGTGTGTGGTTCAAATGATAGAATATGTAAACTTAGTTTATATATAGGCTAATTAATAATAAATAAAAGCCTGCGTGTAAGGCTTTTATTTTGAGGGCGAACGTGAAAATGGGCGTTTCAGCACCGTCTACATGTGTAAAATGAATTTTAAAGTCGTTTATCCGTTTTCCTACCCTAAACCAAAAAAACGAAAATCCAGCCATAATTTCGTTTTCTCGTGAGCAAAAGAAAATGGGAAAACGGCCGTTTTCTCCATTTCCTTTATTCCGTTTGAAAATGGAAAACAAATGAACAAAACGTACGAGGACCATACACTGACCGTTTTTGTTTTCTGGTGATTTTATTTTTTGCTATTCAAAATAAAAAATCTAATCATTTTTGAATTTTGGTTTTTCGTTTTTCACCACGAAAAAGAAAAATGAGCCGTTTTTTCATTTTTGTTTTAAAAACGCCAGAAGGTTATGAGTAAGCCCACATAAAATCTGTGTGCACAGAAATCCGCAGAATTTTAGCCCATCATTGAGTCTATTTATTTACTTGTATAAATGTGTGTACATTTATTTATTTTTTCAGTTTTTTTAATTAATTTCAGTAATATTATTAACTAATATGAAAATGTTTATTTAATTTATCTACAATACAGTGTGTAAAGTAATATTTTCTGTCTTTTAGTAGAGATATTATAGAAGAGATTTGCTTTGTTTACCAAACAAGTGGATCTAGATAGATTTGCTTTGTAAAAAGCTTTTAATTAAGATACTCCCAAAATAAAACCACATAAATCCGCAGTTTTTATTTATTTATTTATTTTTTATACTAAATTCTCAGAAGAAATAGCAAAAAAGGTCAAGATTCTGTTTGGCCCTAGTTATGAGGTAAAATCTGAAAGAAAAGAGAAACCGGTGTGTAAATTGAAAACAATCACTTTATGGACTCAAGCAGTCAGGCAGGAACTAAAAGATAAACTTACGTAAAGTACGCCAGCACCTTTACTGAACAAATTCCAGTTTGTGCATTAAAAAAGGTTGGCTATAAGAGATTCTATGATGATGAAAATGTGTGTGAATGCACAAACCAGCAGGCTGAGCACACTGCAGAACGTCTAAAATGTTGTTTTGGTCATTCTAAAACACCTGAACCATTTCAGTATTCATGTTATTATATTATTAATGATCTCCAGAGCGTCTGGAGTGTGTCAAGAGTGTCTGTTCTCTGCATCTCATGGCTTCAAACGCCACCACATGTTCATTGTCCTCTGAGGGGAAAGTCATTTATTAAATAAGCAAAAGATTTTTAACTATTTCTACCGTAATAAATTCTGTTTTTACTGTTGATACCTGGAACCAGTTAATCAGGAAGTGTCGATTTTGTTCTTTTTGATTCATTGAATGGAAACGCTGATTTATTTGTGTATTTTTCATACAATATTCCAGTTTTGCAAATAAATTAAGTTCTCATTTTTGGATGGAAACACAGCTATTACCAACATTTCAGTCTCACAAAGAACAGTACGTCACGTATGCGAATGGCTTGGCCTTTAATGAATAATTAGCTTAACATTACAGACCTTCGACAGGGACATGTACTGTATCTATGAAAGCCTTCTCAAATTCTTCGGTCCATGGAATCTGATTCTTTATGGCTTTAGCCATGTCTTCTAAAGACATTCCTCTCAGACTTCCCTCACATAAATTGGGACCCAACTTCATTGGACCATTTCCCATTATCAAGGTGCTCAGTCTAGTGTTGGTTCAACTCAAATTAAGTCTAAGTTTAAAAACATTCATCCAGTCTTTTTTTTAAGGTGTCTAAGATCAAACCCATGCTTTTCTCCCCACTGCACCCCATAACCTCTGCTCCTCTGCCTCCCAGACTGGTTGAGGGTGCACTCACATACACGGTGCACTGGCCCCTGCATGTGAGGAGAAGAGGTAGAGAGGTTATCAGTATCGGGTAGACTGGAAAGGTTATGGTCCACAGGAAAGATGTTGGATTCCTGCTCTGGATATTCTGGACCGCTCTCTCATTGATCAGTTTCATTAGTTCCATAGTGAGTCTTAAGGGAATGCCAGGGGCCGTTCTTGAGAGAGGGGGTACTGTCACCGTACCTCACGCTTTTGCTCTCTTCTCCTGTTCTGGGTTACAGATTATCTCATGTCATCTGCTTTTATTTGCAGTCACAGAAGCTCTCGTTTCCCTTTTTTCCTGTTTATACCACATCATTCCCTTCATGTTTGTCAGTATGTTATCGATCATTTGTGTGCATATTATTTTGTTACTCACCCTGTATTTGTGTCCAGGACCGCTAGTGAGTGAGTGTCTGGTTGTTTTTTCCCATGAAACTTTATCAGCGCTCACCCGACTGGGTGTTTACTTTGATTTTTGCTTTTTCCGGTTCTCACTCCTTAATAAACCCTTGTTGTTTTTCTGCATTTGATTCAGTTTTTTTTGTTTTTTGTTTTTTTTTTACTTATGACACAAGAATTTTCTTTTTCATTTGTGTTTACATGTCTTTAGATTTTGGCATGATGTCTAGCTTTTGAGGCTCTTTTGGTCTACTTCAGACAGGTCCTATTTAGGTAATTTCTTGATTGAGAACGTGTGGTAGTTATCAGGTCTGGGTGTGGCTAGAGAACTTGAACCCGGTGTGATAAATAAAGTTATGTTTAATGGGGAAAAACATTTTCACACAAGTCTGTGTAGTTCAGTGTTTTGTCTTCCTTTTAAGAATAAAATTCTTCATTTAAAAACTGCACAATGCATTTAGTTATGTTATCTTTGTCTAATATTTACATTTGTTTGATGATCTGAAACCGTTAAGTGTTAGTATTCTGCATTGCATTCGTTACATGCAGATTACTAAACCAGAGAACATTTGTCATCTAAAGGTGCAGGTTTAAGGCTTTATGCAGATGTTATGCAGATATGTCTCATGTCTGTGGGGCAAATATTCTCAGAGATTCAGCTGCTTTTTTTTTCTGACAGGTTTACCAGTCAGGCACAGAATGAAAAAGCATTCCCTATCTGCTTTACAAGTTTTTCAAAAACATGTTGTTTTGTGTGATTACGAATATATACAAATAGAAACTGGCCATTTACAGTTTTCAAATTTATGTCTCATCAATATGACCAAAATGCTCTGGGATTAATCATATAAGTATTCGCTTAAATGTGTTTGTGTGTAATGGACACTAGGAGGTTAATATGACAAGATCAATCTAAATATGATCTGCTGTTTTTACATTTAATGTGCATCAAAATTAAAGTTTTTACTTCCTTTTCACTGAGAGTTTTAATGATTTACTAAAAGCTGAACTTTTTTTTATTATTTCAGACCTAGTTAAAGAGTATGAGAGGAGTAAAGAGGAGGAACATCATGTCAAAATTGAAGACAAAACTCATTTAGAGACTGATGATATTTTAAAAATGAGAGACAAGCGTTGTTTTACCTGCAATCAGTGTGGGAAGAGTTTGGCAAACAAAAGCAAACTAAAGATCCACATGAGGATCCACAATAGAGAGAAACTATTCACATGCACTCAGTGTGGGAAGAATTTCAACCAATCATCACACCTTAATCAACACATGAGGATTCACACTGGAGAGAAACCATTCACATGCACCCAGTGTGGGAAGAGTTTCAGCAACTCAGCAAACCTTAATCAACACATGAGGATTCACACTGGAGAGAAACCATTCACATGCACTCAGTGTGGGAAGAGTTTCAGCCAATCATCATACCTTAATATACACATGAGGATCCACACTGGAGAGAAACCATTCACATGCCCTCAGTGTGGGAAGAGTTTCAGCCAATCACAATACCTTAATCAGCACATGAGGATCCACACTGGAGAGAAACCATTCACATGCAGTCAGTGTGGGAAGAGTTTCAGCCAATCATCATCCCTTAATCTACACATAAGGATACACACTGGAGAGAAACCATTCACATGTACTCAGTGTGGTAAGAGTTTCAACAAATCATCAATCCTTAATATACACATGAGGAACCACACTGGAGAGAAACCATTCACATGCCTTCAGTGTGGGAAGAGTTTTAGCCAATCAACATCCCTTAATCAACACATGAGGATCCACACTGGGGAGAAACTATTCACATGCACCCAGTGTGGGAAGAGTTTCAGCAACTCAGCAAACCTTAATCAACACATGAGGATTCACACTGGAGAGAAACCATTCACATGCAGTCAGTGTGGGAAGAGTTTCAGCCAATCATCATACCTTAATATACACATGAGGATCCACACTGGAGAGAAACCATTCACATGCCCTCAGTGTGGGAAGAGTTTCAGCCAATCACCATACCTTAATCATCACATGAGGATCCACACTGGAGAGAAACCATTCACATGTACTCAATGTGGGAAGAGTTTCAGCCAATCATCAAACCTTAATATACACATGAGGAATCACAGTGGAGAGAAACCATTCACATGCACTCAGTGTGAGAAGAGTTTTAGCCAATCAACATCCCTTAATCGACACATGATGATCCACACTGGAGAGAAAGAGTTTATGTGCTTGAAGTGTGAGAAGACTTTTATTACAGCTGCAGAATTGAAACGCCACCAGAGGGTTCACACTGGAGAAAAAACGTACAAGTGTTCACAGTGCAGTAAGAGGTTTGCTCGCTCAGGAACCCTGAAAACACATGAGAGAATTCACACTGGAGAGAAACTGTAGACGTGATCAGTGTGTACAAAGTTTCACTTAATCAGGGCAGCTTAAGAAACACATGGGATGGTTTCTGGTAAGGCGCCGACACATGTAGCAGCATAGAAAGAGCGCTTCCATACACACTGGTATTAATCCTCCTTTTTACATCATATATAATAACCTAAACCATATTTAAATGACATGGAGGAGGGACAAAAACAAAAAGGCTAGGACAAAACAACCAGTTAATCCTGAAAAAAATGAGAAATCAACAGATGAAAAATCCAAGACAGACGGAATAGCTGATAGCCTGTCACCTATCATTTCAGCAATATTTACAGACATCAAAGCTTTCCAGAAGAATATTAAATCTGATTTAACCGCCTTCCAAGATTCTCTCGCAAAAGATGTGAAAATGGAATTAAGTAACTGTAAACAAGAAGTCAATCAACAACTGGATGACCTTATCACGGACCTAAATGCAACGACAGAAAAGGTCAACGAAGTGGAGCAGCGAGTTGGAGAATTTTGGAGGAGAACATTGCAGAGATGAAAGAAATGCTCAATCAATCCATTCAAGTACAAGAAAATTTAAAAGAGAAACTGTGAGATATAGAAAAACGCTCCCGTAGAAATAATAATCAGATTTTTGGAATCCCGGAAGAAAGCATTCTGAATGAAAAGGGAATTAAGTTCTAAACACCACCGCCGGCAAGACTTAAAATCTTTTTGGAAAACAAAGGACCTGGTCCTCCGCTTTGCATGGAGAAAAAAAGTAATACACTGAAATAAAAAAAGAATTTTCTTTGACCAAGACTACCCACCTGAGATCCAACAGAAAAGACGGGCTTTTGCTCCGATAAGAAAAATTCTGAATGAAAAGGGGATTAAGTTCCAAACACCGAATCTTTCTGGAAAACAGGGCAGTCATGTACAATTTGATGACGGAGGCATCAAGAGAAAGTCTGAAAGAAAAAGGACTGATAAACAGCGAAGAAGAAACTATTATAGGAATCCCTGGGAAAGAGAAACAAAGACCTTGGCAAAAGGTTGGAGTGACATGGAAGAAAAGTAAGGAAAAACATCAAACGAAGATCCGGGAAAAACTATGTGAATTTCAAAGGGACAACACTAGCTTTGTTTGGAAGAAGGGTAAAACCTGACAGATCCTAACAAAGAACTCTGAGAGACTGGTAAAACTTCTTGACTTGATTCACCGATAATGGACCAAGGTTATAATAGTTTTGGATTTTTCATTAGTTTTAGTTTCTATTTCGTTTTGACTTTTTATTTTCAAATTCAGTTAGTTTTAATTAGTTTTAGAGGCAGATTTCTTAGTTTTTATTAGTTTCTATATTTTAAAAATGTCTTTTTATTAGTTTCAGTATTAGTTTCAGTTTTTTTAAATGTGGATATTTGTTAGATGCAAAATTCTAAATCAACAATATAAATATTGTATAATAAAAACTCAACCACACATTTTTTGAAACATGTATTCAAAGAATATGAACACTATCATCCACCACAACCATCTACCCATCCTCAAGTTAGACACCCAGTAGTGATGGACAGGGCCGGATAAAACTATAGGCATTATGGGCACAGGCCCAGGGGCCCGTCCGCACTTAGATTTTGCCTACTTTTCATCACCAGAAAGACAAGTGGGAATTATTGATAAGTGTGTGTATTATGGAGGACTCCGACTCCTAGAACTGGATTGGAGAGGTGTTATCCAAATCATGTGCAGTATAAGTTTGTAGAAGTTATACATTAAAATACCCTAAATATACATTTTAATACTGCTTCAGTGAACTTGAACAAGTACATTAAAATCCATTAATTTCCCCTAGTTGTATTAGTATTTTTTTCTTTCAAATTAAATGCTTTAAAAATAGGTTAAATCTTTGTAGAATAGAAATATATGTACTGTATATCAATTATTTAAAAAATGTGGGCAATACATTATAGATAATTTTTTTATCAAATATTATATTAATCTTATTTTTTAATTCAACTATAGGGTGCGGCTATAGTGAGCCTTCAAGACATTGTGCCCAATGGGCTCTGAATTATTAATCCGGGCCTGCTGATGGGTAATTCAGATTTTTAACGTGGATGTTAGGACTCAACATTATGTAGTCAGCAATAGTAATTTAAGTCAATTAAAATGATCAGAAAAGTCTTTCAGTAAAGTTTTGCAACCCAACTGAATCATGATTCACTCATTTAAATTCCATTATGATTGTCTGCTATGAAATAAACTTGCGTTTTTTCACCAGATCCTCTCATTTAAGCCTTAGTTTACCCGTGCTTCAGTTCTTCCAGTTCAGTTCAGTGGTTCAGATCAGTCACACAGCAGGCTGAGGGCTGTACTGTTTTTGTTTGGTTCACTGAATCACGCATGCGCAGTATTAACGGTTCACCGCTTCTCAATGTAAAGTTGCTGTTCTAATAACTGAATGAGAGTATATATTGGCTTATTTAGAGTCAGAGGGGTAGTAGACTTGTTATAAAGTAAGTAGTTGGTGGATAAGTTCTTACTGGAGACGCGAATCGTTTCAAATGATTTAGTTCGATTTAGTGAACTAGTTCAACTGGTTCAGTTAGAAGATCCGGTTAAAAAGATTTGTTCGCGATCGCGATACAGAAATAAAACCCATTATTGGGCATAAACGTGTTAAAGTAATACTTTTAAGTATCTTTATTTAATGCTGTCGCCGTGATGCTGTCATGTCCACTCATTGCTTTTGTCGCGGGAGCAACAGCGAGGATGACTGGAGGAGAGCCGGCTCGATCCGGCCAATGGCAGCAGGAGACACTGAGGTGCGGAAGGATCAAACACAAACACCTGCAGCGCGGAATATATTTACTTCTAAAAGGCTTACAGTAAGATTATGTATTAAATACATTTACAAACACGAAAACGAGGTTTTTGCTATCATTTTAGTTTGTTTCAGTTAGTTTTGTATCTACACAACACAGTTTCAGTTAGTTCTAGTTTTTAAAAGAACTAGTTTTTAATTTTATTACAGTTAACGACAATTATTTTACATTTTAGTTTTAATTTTTCGTTTTCGTTAACTATAATAACCTTGTAATGGACATTTAAATAGTTTAAAGGAAGAATGGTATTTAAACAGACTGACCAACGACACAAGATGAACAATTAAAGCACACCAAGACTCAAGCCATTGAGTAACATACTGGTAGGAAGACATAAAAGGATTCAAATTTATACACTTAAAATCCCTTGCTATAATTAGTATAAATATTAAATTTGAAAACCTAGCCAGAAATACAAGAATATTCCCAGACATGGGAGCTGAATATATTCGTTAACATTTTTTGTGCAATAGGCACAGCAAGGAGAGGCCCTTTAGAGAAGGAAGACTTTCCCCTCACGTTAAGAAGTTATTTAAGACTTTAAGGGTTGAAGACCGTTTTCGTTATTTTTTGTATGTGTTAAAGATTTTCTTGTTTGTGTTTTTCATGTTCCGGTCACAGTGATCTTCGCAATAACATCTGATTATAGTATATGCAAAAACAGAAATATAGAGTAATTACTTTCAATATTAATGGGTTAGTAAATCCGATTAAAAGAAGCAAACTCAAGGCTAAAATAAAAAGAGAAAAGCAACAGATAATCTTCTGGCAAGAGAAACATCTTTCTGATACAGAACATAAGAAATTGGAAAAAAATGGGATTTAAGGTTTTCTTTTTATTTTATTATCTTTCTCATATAATAATGGTCGTAAATAAGGAGTAATGACATTAATCTTAAATAAAATCTAATTTCAGTTAATTTCTGAAATTACTGATAAAAAAGGATGAAGGAACTATCGACCAAAAAGTTGCGTTAGTTAATATATTTAGACCTCCTGAAAAAGACAAAGCATTTCTCAAAAGAAAAAAAAAAGTATTATAGCTAAGGAGGTGTCAGGTATGTTGATCTGTGGGGGAGACTGGAATGTACAACTTCAGCCTAAATTGGACTCGTCCTCTAATAAGCAAATTAGTCAGAAAACTAAACAAATAAAATATCTGATGAAAGAATTAGGCTTAATAGATGTTTGGAGAGACATTTACCCTCTTAAAAAATAATGTACTTTCTTTTCTACCGCCCACATGTATCATTCTAGAATTTATCTTTTTACTTTAGGTCTGATCAACATAAAATAAAAGACTGTAAAATAGGAACAAAGGACATCTCAGACCAAGCAGGAGCTTATTTAACAGTGTACCTGGACAATAAAGCCAAAAAGACATTTTGGCGATTTAACCCTTATCATTTGGATGATTTAACATGTGTAGAATATGTTAAAAAAGAGCTATTAGAATATTTAAAACAATGATAATGGAGAGGGGTCACCTAGTATCCTATAGGACGCAGCTAAAGCTGTTATGCGAGGTAAACATAATGTGGGGATCAAGGAAAATAAACTGAATTACATGAATAATCTAAATATACAACTTAAAGAATTAGTTACTAAATATGTAATGTAATGTAATGTGTATTTATATAGCGCATTTATTGTGTATGGCCACACACCCAAAGCGCTTCACAATCATGAGGGGGGGTCTCTCCACACCACCACCAGTGTGCAGCATCCACTTGGATGATGCGACAGCAGCCACAGGACAACGGCGCCAGTGAGCTCACCACACACCAGCTATTGGTGGAGTGGAGAGACAGTGATAGAGCCAATTTGGTGGAAGGGGATGATTGGGAGGCCATGATTCAATGACTGTAAAAAATATGGACGACGCGACAGCCCCTTTTCCCATTGAACGCCTTGAAGGCAAAACGCCTGTTTGACGGGCACAAACTGTCGCAAAAGACTGCTGAAATAGGAGCGTGGACATGCACAGAAGGACTGTCTGATGCTGCGTTCACACCAGACGCGGAACACGCGTAAAACGCGAGTGATTTACATGTTAAGTCAATGCATACCCGCGAATACACATCCTGCGGCACGATACGCGTGAATGTCACGGCGCGAATGATGAGAATTGCATGCCGCGAATGGCGTGGCACGAATTGAGTGTTTTGAGCGTTTGACGTGAATCACTCGAGTTCGAAAATCTGAACTTCAGCGGGCATTCGCGCCGCGTTAACCAATCAGGAGCTTGCTCTTGTGGGGGCGTGATTGTAACGTATCACCTGTTGTCGGTGTCCCAGGGGAAATCCCCCAGCAGACACCGACAAGAAGTTCATCAAACTGGGCTGGGCTCAGTCAGAAGCACCGCTGAAAACCTCCATCAGCCAGGTTAATTTTCTGGAGGAGTCTATGAGCTTAAAGAGCTAGATGCACCTCTGAAAGGATGTAGTGGACTCAGACACAGCACTAAACGTATTGATGCTGTTTATCATCCTTCATTAAGCACATAAACACTGTTATTTTCTTCATAAAATCCATGTTAGCCCTTTAGATATGAAGCTAGAGTCACGGGGCAGACAGAAGCCCTGCCCTTCACACGAATCTGTGTCTGTTCTGAAGTGAATTTGACACGCGAATGAAGCAAGTAACCTCAAATGTTCACGCGGCTATTTATGCGCGATTTATCCGCGCGTTCCTTGTCTGGTGTGAACACAGCATGATGGAGCCAGAGGAGGAGCCGCGAAAATGAGCGGAATCGAGCTTCCAACCAAACGCTTTATGTAAAATCAACCACGCCCCCCGAACTGCTCATTTGACTGCCGGTAACTGCACTATAACAGTCATTTGACTGCCGGTAACTGCACAATAACAAAGGCTAGCTGATGTAAATAGAAGCACTTACATTTAAAAACACAGAATAATATGCGGTTTAAAAACGCTGTGATGTAAGCTGTTAAACTTTAATAAAAGCAATACATGCTGGACTGCAGAAATAAACGATCTTTTATACACTAGCTTGAACATGAGCACAAATAATATATTCTCTTATAACAGGGTTGTTGGTATTTGTTATCTTCATAGGGGTGGAAATAACACTTGTAAAATATGAACAACCCAAAATATAGCCTACACACCAATTTACCAGGCGGGAACAATCGTGCGTTTAGAAGATAAATACAGAAGATTACTAAATATCAACAGGATATTAACACATTCCAACCCTGCAATTTGTGCAAAAAAAACTGTGCAGTATTAATACAATGTCCATCTGCTGCAACATCGCTAATATATTGTTTATTGATTTTCGCTTGAATTGTTTATTTATTTAAATTTTTTTGTCTCCGTTTTCATTTGGTTTATTCGATGCCTTCATTTTATCTGGCAACGAGAAATTTACTTTCATTTTAATGTTTAGTTTGAGTTTTCAAATAAAACGCCAACAGTAAATGATGTAAATAAATAATATCTAACATTTACAGCTCTATTAGGTTATATAAGATTCGGTTTCAATAATGTTTTATAACAGCAAATTCAGTAGATTACTTAATAACATGCCGAAACTTAAAATGCAGAGACGTCCTGCAAAGCAAGTTCAAATAACCTTACAGGAGATCAACGTGGAGATTATTATTTTAGACACATAAAATTAATGCTAACGATCACCTGTATTTTCCCCATACTTAAATTAGTTTATTTTATTGTGCAGTTTTATTGTGATTTTTATATTTCTTAATTCTTGTGCACTACAAAATGTATTAAATTTTATTATTATTTAATACTTGTGCAATCAATTCAGGTTTATTGTTATTTACTTTGTCCTTTATTTGAATACTTGCGATGTATGCTGTTTGCATTTTTATTCAAAGGTTAAACTCAGTGCTACACTTTGCGTTTACATATAGCCTGCGTTTGCTGTCATATCAACACAAATGGATGTAATAACGTTAACAAATGTGAGGGTTTTATATAATGAAGATTCAATCGCGCCAGCTCCGGGCCGCAGTGCATAACCTACTCGCGGTGTCGCGGGGTGATTCCGGCTCGCATGCGGCAGCGCCAGCTCGCTCGGCCGCTGCATCTGGTTCGATTGACTCGGGCTGGAATCGGGCAGTGAGTCCAGGCATCCGGAGTATGTCCAGCAGAGGTAGTCAGTCTGAGGGGTAAGTCTCCGGCAGGCGAGAATCTAGCCGGAACTGGCCCGAGTGTATTTTGCTATCTGGGTGGCTAGGTGTGTATCGGCAAACTAATAAAGCCCGAAAAAAGCCCTGACCTTAGCGAATAAACAGTGTTTCACCAGGATCATGTATGTCAGAAACTATAGTTTACTGCTGAACTCATTTTGTCATGGTAAAATAACACAGAAATCGAATAATAACACTTCAGTCTCCTGCCGAAGCTTTGAGAAACTGTCAATCACAGCTGTCAATCAAGATGACACGCCCAGCATTAAATTACTGCTAAAAACAAACTTTTTACAAAAATGAAGATCTGCACCTATTTCAGCACAATAACCAGTGCCTTAATCGACCAGAACCATCTTTCGGGACATTTTAATGCAAGTGTAATTAATTTTTTTAATTAGGCTCAAGTCTCCTTCATTAACACGGAGGAGGCGGGCTTTATGACTTGTACTGCAGCCAGCCCCCAGGGGGCGATCTAACGGCTGAGACCTTCACTCAAACGCAGGCTTGCGGCACACTTGATTCATACACTCACACACACACAGTTCTCTCTATCTTTCTCTCTCACACACACACACATTTTTGTGAATTGTGGGGACATTACATAGGCTACAATTGTTTTTATACTCTATACTATCGATTGCTCTAACCCCAAATCCAAACTCTAAACCCAACCCTTGCAGGAAATTATGTGTAGTTTTACTTTTCTGAAAATAACAAACATATTTAGTGCGATTGAATTTTTACATAATGTCCACATAATTCACTATCTCCTCGTAAAATTTGTGTAATACTGATGTTGTTATAAATATACATGGGAACACGCACACACAAACACATATAAATACATATTACAGTTTTTCTCGATTGTTTAAACACATTTGCCCACTCTGACATCACATTTTCAAAACAGTTAACACACAGGATAAAACTGAAGCTCAATGGCCAAAATTAATAATTTTGTTAGCAAAATGCTCTAACACTCACAAAACATTAAAAACATGCTACATAAGCAAATATTTCCATCAAACACCACAACTTGGTCAAATTAATTTATTCTTCAATCAATCATTACACAATGGATGGCAAAATACAGCAATCAGGATGCAATATTACTTTACAAACTCAAATGGATACTTAAAAAAAATTATATATATATATATATATATATATATATATATATATATATATATATATATATATATATATATATATATATATATATACATAAAGGAAGGAGCAAAATTCATGAAGCAAATTATTCCAGTCGGCATTACAATAAAAAAAATTTACCCGCACATATTGGAATCGTGCCTCCTTTACAATGTCAGTTTCTTTGAAATGGAACTCTGTACAGCTGCTTCATTCTCACCTGGTTCCGTTTAAGGACTCGTTCTATAGTTGCCAAACTAACACTGTTTATATTTCTAAATACTTCCTGATCTGCAAGTACTGCTGCCTGGATTTCACACAGTCTGATTGTATTGTTTGCCACTACCATATCTACAAGGGCAGACTCCTGTTCAATACTAAATATCTTTCCTCTGCCACCAGTGTGTGGTAATGTGTGGATTCTATAAAGTAAAAGCAAAAAGCATTAGTCACATAAATGGGATGGATAAAATATCTGCATTACTGTAGACAGTTTGTTCTGCTAACAGGACAATGCAGTAAAGCTGAAAAAAAAAAACAGTGTTATACATTACAGTAACACAGTGAATTTCCTGTTCTCATTCCTAAAAAGCCTGACAATAGATGCCACAGTCAATAATTGTTGCCCGAATTTAATTTGGAACTTGAGCTCGATTTTGTCCTCTTGCTGCTGCAGATCCTCCACCATGTATACAAACTCCTCTTCCTCAGGCCCCTCTGCCATGGCCTCTTACTCTCCTTCCATGCCTGTGGCCTCTTTGATCCATGCTTGCAAATAGCAATACAGAGGTGGCATCTTTTGTTGAAGGATGAGGATTGATTGCTTATTGAAGAGTTGTGCAAACAAGTTTAACACAGGTGCATTGGAAATTCATAATTATGCAAGTACTTTCTATCAGCTGTTAATAGATGTTTTCCGTTTGTTCAACACAGTGAATCCAATGGAGTTTGGGATCTTTCAATAAGATCTGTGGTTACTGTTTTGACAAAGGGTGTGAAAAATGTGTGAAACAAATGAAAAAGTGTTTAGGCATTTGAAAGAGAAGACTTCTCCTGTGCTAAGAACTTGATGATGAAGATCAAGTGAATCACAGTTTCACTGAGTGTATCTTAGCAAATGAGAAAAACTGTAACTACAGAGAGGAGTCCAGGCATAGATGGTTTAACCAATGAGTTTTATAAGAGTTTTAGAGAAATTATAGTACCTGTTTTAAAAGAAGTATATGATGAGGTTTTTAACAAAGAAGAATTAAGTGAAAGAATGAAGACAGGAATGATTGAAATTATATACAAAAGAAGAGGAAGTCATTTAGATCTGAAGAATTATAGGCCTTTAACAATGTTAAATACAGATTTTAAAGTTTTAGCAAACAGACTAAGGAAAATATTACAAAAAATTATAAGCACTACACAGGCATATGGAGTAGAGGGGAGGGACATAATAGACACAGTTCAAAGTATAAGAGATACAATATTGCATATGAAGGAGAAAAATATGAATGGATATTTAATTAGTTTGGATTTAGAGAAAGCTTATAGAGTGGAACATGACTATTTGTTTGAAGTGATTAAAAACTTTGGATTTGAGGAGAGTTTTAGGAAATGGATCAACATTTTTTATTATAATATTTTGACGTATTAAGTGCAATGTTTTTTTATTGGAATGTTTTCAACCAACAAGGTCTATAGGACAAGGATGTTCACTATCTGCACTACTGTACACATTAGTAGCTGAACCATTGGGACTAGCAATAAAAGCAGTCAATGGAATAAAAGGAATACAAATAGAAGAAAGAACCGAACTTGAGCCAATTTACCAGTATGCAGATGACACAACTTTGTTGGTTGAAGACATCCAAAGTGTAACAAAGGCAGTGGGGGTTTTAAAGAGGTATTGTAAAGGGGCTGGAGCTAAGATTAATGTTGTAAAGAGCGTGTGTTTGGCTTGCCACGATAGATGGTGTTGATGGTGATACCGGTTTTAAGACGCAACACCGGTGACATCATTTTTTTCACCGTGACACCGTCCACACATGTTTTTTTTTTTAAGTATTCGGTTTTTTTTTTTAAATTATTTTTATGAAACATTTATTTAAATTAAATTAAAAATATAATAGTAATTAATTGACTTAATTGACTTAAGATCAAGATTAAGATTAAGATTAATTGACTTAAGATCTTAAAATCTGAACATAGCTACAATGCGTCATATTTCATTTATCATGTGAGGAGAAAAGAGGAGTAGAATTCACAGAAAGAGGATGGCGGACGATTTTGTGTCAAAACGCAATGCAAAAGCACCTGTTTGGCAATGTTTTGGGTTCAAACCAAATGCAAAAAGAGAACTTGAAGATGTTAATGAGGCAAACTGCAAACTTTGCCTGACAAAGGTGGCAGCATCTAGAGGAAAAGTAACAAATTTATTTACGCACCTTCAACGCACATTTATGTTTAACTATGGGTCATCGCGGATAGATCAATGGCCATAAATACGCAACGTATACTCTCACTTTAAAAATCACGTGACCATCATCTAACAGTGTTTAATAATAAATATCTTATTTTTTTATTCAAACGAGTGATTTAGCAATGCCGCGCCATTAATAAGCCAACTGCAGAGAAACAACAACCGCAGTGAGCACTTTTTCCGAAGTTCAGCTCTTCTTTTTTACACTTGATTTTGCATTTAATGTTAAACAAATCAATAGTGAATAGGCCGACAAGAGTGCATCCTGTGTGTGCGCGCATCTTTTATTACTGAGGCCGCTCTCTTCAAAAACCGAAAGTTGCTTCGTCTGTCTGGCAATATTTCGGCTTTTAATTGAATGAAAAGTTCATTTAGATGAGCCAATATTAAACATTGCAATAAAGTAACTGAGACGTGCGGCCACACATCGAATCTGAGGTCTGATCTTATCTCTCTCTCTTTCTCTCTCTCTCTCTCATACATCGAGACGCCACACAAGTCAAGTTGCAAAACTTAGGCAGGTGCAGCTGACAGGTAGAATAGCTGAAGCCTTTGCGAAATGTCAAAATACAGCACTGAAATTAACAGGCATAAATGTCTTTGAGCCAAAAAAAAAAGTCTATTTGTAGGATATCTGTAAAAATGCAATTGGAGCCAATGTTATGGAGGAGTTGTGTAGGCTATTAATTATATTAATTCTAATAAAATGAAAACCAAAATAAACAATTCTTTGCATTTTTCATTTGATAAAAATATATGTAAACAAATAAAAAATCAAAGTGTGGCTAGTTTGTATTAATGTGTTTTAATATTAATGATAATATGCTTAGCCTATTTAAATTTAATGGTTATATACGACGCTAATAGACAAGCCATTCAAAACATTATTTCACTGTGTACTGGGTTATAATGTATATTTTACAATAAAAACTAAACGCAGTATGTCTAGCTGTCATTTAAAACATGCAATTCATACCACACCAGAACTGTGGACCTACAGTTACAGTGTGTAAACTTACAGGGCGGTGTTGGTCAATAGTCTTACTGCGCACCGAACTCCATCTGAGGGAGATTATGTTACTCGATAGACAACATTAACTTGAGAGAGTTTAAAAATAAAAAGTATTTTTAAAAAGGAACAACACGCAAATCTGCAACAAATAAAACTAAAAATAAAACGTCTTGCCGGTGCTGTGTGTATTCCGCCACTGACAGTGTAAGACGCCCTTATGCAGCGCCTGTAACTGCCACTTGTAAGAGACATCAAAGCTTTTATCAATATAACCAAAAAGCAAGATCATATAGTTATGAATGTTTTTTAGTTTCCTTTTCAAACAATTTCAAAAGCCATTCAAACAATTGACGCCAAATTGGTGATTCCCGCTTAACTGAAAGTGAAAGTATTATACGCATGCATTTATAAGCTATTTAAAAGCAGAAAAAAGAGGAAAATAAGAAATGCCCACTCCCATGGTGATACCGGTATTACCGGTGTTGTCAAATGTCGATTAACCGGTGGGGAAATTTCCTCACTGTCACAACCCTATTTAGTACTGTATATAAAATCAAACAGGGGCATCACATTTAGAGTATAAAGAAACAAGTGATTAATAATTATATGAACGTAAACTTTTGGAACTTATTTAGCTGTCCTCCCACTTTTAAAATGTCTGCGATGCCCCTGAAATCAACAAAGGCATAACTTTAAAAACAAAACTTGTGCATCATAGAGGATAATATTCAGACAATTTTAGAATATTTTATCTGAAATGGTGTCAGAGTTTAATTAGTTTAAGTGTTTTCAGTGTATCTGATATAATCTGGCATAACTGTAAAAAACAAAGCTTGTGCATTATAGAGAATAATAAATAGACAATTTAGAGTTGATTGCATAATATATCACAAATAGTACCAGTGGAGTTTGACTTTTACCATTTTTACATTAAAAGTTATTTTTAAATTATTACAAAAATAAATAAAGTTCTAATTCCAAAAACAGTCTTGTGTAATAACCAGGATCCTCTGAACATTTTGGTCCTGGTTTTATTGTGTAATTTCATATGGTAAAATTAGTAAATTAATTTGTATGATTATTTATAATTTTTTAAATTGAGAATTTAAGCCTTGTGCAACTTAAAGGGTATATTTATGTTTATCTGACATATGTTTTGGATCAAACTATAACAGGAGCAAAAAATTTAATTGGTTTGAAACTGAATGTCCAATGAATGTCAAACGTTAAACTCAATTTACCAAGTTCCAGTGGGAAACAGCTTTACAGATTTTTTAAGGACGCTATATGAGGAGAAAATACACACACATAAGGTTACTATACATTCAGTCGTGTTTAGCAAAATTAGATCTGCTCTGATCAGCATTTTTGGGACCGATCGCCAAAATCATGATCTGCCAATTGCCGATCACTTCCGATCACAGAAGTCAATGAGTCAATAAAGTGTATAAATAAGGCAGAGTAACTTAAAATTATTCCAAACAAAGAGAGGTCAGGCAGACCAACACACATCAGATTAGCTTAATGTAAACTTGTAAAACTTGTTAACAACAAAACTGGCTACTGCCACAAAGGACAATATGGCAAGTGTTTTTTTCTGTCATTATATGAACGTCCAATGTAGTTGAGGAACCAACATCAGGTCCAAAATAGAAATAATGTAGTAAGCTACTGTAAGCCAATGTCGTCCTTCCTAAATAACAAGGCAGAGAAACAAGCAGGAACAACCAGATGAACTAGTATCTAATAAATAAGTACTAGTGCATTAAATAGATACTAGTATCTAGCGATTTAGTACTAGTACCTAATACTTAAGTGCTAGTATCTATTAATTTGTTACTAGTATCTAATTATTAAGTATTACATTTACATTTAGTCATTTAGCAGACGCTTTTATCCAAAGCGACTTACAAATGAGGAAAATGAAGCAATTTACACAACTATAAGAGCAACAATGAATAAGTGCTGTAGGCAAGTGTCAGGTGTGTAAGGTCTAAGAACGAGAGTATTAGCAATGTAAGTTTTTTTTTTTTTTTTGAGTACAGTTAGTGGTATAGCCAGAGAGACAATTGCAGATTAGGAAGTGGAGACTAAATAGTTGAGTTTTTAGTCGTTTCTTGAAGACAGCAAGGGACTCTGCCGTTCTGATGCAGTTAGGGAGTTCATTCCACCAACTGGGCAGATTGAATGCGAGATTCATATAAATACCAGTACTTAATGAATAACTAGCAGTACATAACAGTAGTCCCAATTGGAATACATAGTACTGGTCAAAACTGAACAGTTGTTATCTCAATGACAGATCTTATAGAAATCAATGGAAAAAAATGTAAATTTGTTACTCGTAACAACAGAATAGTTACTAGTAACTATTAAAATTAGTACTAGTATCTAATAATTGAAAACTATATATTTAATAAGTACTATCTATTGATTAAGTACTAGTATCTAATAAAATAAACCTGCCTAATGAGTAAGCACTAGTATATTTTGAAAACTCTAGTATTTAATTAATAGCACAAGTATTTCATTTAAAAGATATCTGAAAAATATGCACAAGTAACATGAAAAAAGAGACTAGTATGGCAGGGCTCGAAATTGCGACCATTTTGGTCGCAAATGTGCCTGAAATTTTATCTATGCGACCTCAACATATATTTGTGAGCATTTGTGCGAGTGCATGAATGTGTTGTGTGCGACCAGTTTTCACTGTGCAAAATGTTCACCACATGCGCGGATTCGGGAGACGTTCATGCTGAATGCATCTCTGCACTTGAAACGGGAAACGCAGCGCTCAGGAATGGTTTAAAACAGTTGTCATGTCAGCTTGCTGCAGTAAACAAAGCCAAGTCTGTAATCCTTGCCCCGCCTTCGCGCTCTTCTTATTGGCCCACTGCTCTAGCACTGAAATATCAGCTGTCAATCACTCAGTCAATGCCTTCTGGCTTGGGATGACAGGGAGAGCTACTACCGCGAAAAACTGTAAAGTGCTGAGGATGAGAATGAAGATAACACTGACAGATTTTGATTTAGAAACCATGGCATCCAAAGTTACAAATGATGACACATCTTACTAGTGACCATGTGCTGAATGTTAATCAACCATCTACACTTTTCGATGAGTGGATAAAAGACTTCAATTGGCTTCAAGTCCCGCTGTAGAATGGAGTTTTCAGGTAACTATTTGCCACATCTAGCATGAGAACTTCTGTTTAATCCTTCATTCATTTAATCGCCAGATGCTGTCCGCCGTGCAAGTGGCAGCTATATGTATATGTAATTTAACACCACGTGCACCATCGCAAACAGGCTTACACTGAGTAAACTAATATCTCTACTCATGAAAAGACCAGTATTGCTATTAACATGACGTATGCATATAATAAGGTGCAGTACATGTCAAAAGCAGCAGTGCAATATCAGATAGCACCCATGAGAACAGCACAGTTATATTGTTACAGATTCATTCATGTCAAGTAGTGCGTGCAGGGCCGGTGGGCGCTCTGTGTATCTTTTGGACACAGTTATGTTATAAAAATGTATTTTCTTGAGATAACGGAATGAGACATATTTTCCTCACGCTTGCATTTATACTGTTAATTTCAAATGCAATTAATATGTTTGTATAAAACTTGTAGTAATGATGCTTATAATTGGTGGGTGCGACTACATTTTGGCTGATGCGCCTAAATTTTTAAAGTTATGAGCACCGGTGCTACCAAGCAAAAAGGTTAATTTCGAGCCCTGCTAATGGGTGACGCAGTGGCATAGTGGGTTGCACCTTACCTCACAGCAAGAAGTACAGGTGAATTGAGTATGATAAAATTGACCGTAGTGTATGAGTCTCTGAATAAGTGTGTGTGCTTCCTAGTGATGGGTTGTGGTTGGAAGGGCATCTGCTGTGTAAAACATATGCTGGATAAGTTGGCGGTTCAGTCCACTGTGGCAACCACAGATTAGTTTTTCATTTGTTTTGCCACAAATTTCAGAACCCTGTTATCAATTTTCAAAACTCGAAACATTCACTTCTTTCGACAAATCCAAAAGGCTTGATCTCAACAATAGGTGACAGTTACTTTTCCCCAAAACCACAGGTTGCCTTCGAGTCATTCCTTAAGCCCACTAGGCCCTACAACGTTTTCTAATCTCCCTTATTTAAAACAGCTCAATTAAGTCATCTGCTTCATTGTAGAGTACCCCTAGTATATATAATGTCTGGACTTGAAATATTAAAGTTCAATTGGTTAGGCATTACCACACTATGCTATATAAAGGCATCGTCCAAAGCCCTCTTGAATGAGCAGCGTTTTTAAGGATTTGAGTTTTGTTAAAAAACCGACTGCTAAACATTCCGCTGCGTAAACACTCGTTACTCTTAACAAAAAGCAAGCCTGGCACCTGTACATTAGGCACTGCTGGGATTTGAATCCAGGATCTCCTGTTTACGAGACAGGCGCTTTGACCAACTAAGCCACAGCGCCAACGCTGAATAGGAGGCAAGACGTTTTTGCACACAGAGACTAAAAAAAGACAGCAAGTCTTTAATTGGCAAGCAAAGGGGTTGTTTAACTCTATTTGTCGCACTTTTCATTACGCCTCAAAGCTATACAATTTTATATTTCATTCCGGTAAGCTCTATAAAACAAGCACATGCACCACCTGGACTATGGCGCTGCTGGGATTTGAGCCCAGGATCTCCTGTTTACAAGACAGGCGCTTTGACCAGCTAATCAACAGCGCCACAATAATTCACTGTAAGAGACATTTGCCCGATAACAAAAATCGAAGAAGAAAAAAAACAATACACAACAAAAACCAGCATGTCCGGATGCAGAAAATGCTGACAAGACGGACTTGGTCTTTTAGAGTCTGGATGATCATGTCTCAAACCTGACAGGTAACCTGGCCTGTTCAAGATCAAAGCAAAAAATGTGTGAATTTATTTTTATTTAATCTATCCTTAATCATGTGTAAAGTGTTTTTGGAACCTCCAGTTTCATTACATCCAAACCCAGAGTCAGCTCGGAAAATGGGAATCAGGACAAACATATGCTATTGGCCATTGAAAGAGTTTCAGATCAGAAAGCCACTCTCCCATAATCTAAGGGAAAGGTGCAGTTTGGATTTGAACCTAGCACCTGCTGTTCCCAAGACAGGTGGTCTGGCCAACTTAGTCTTAACACTAAAAGAAAAAACCTCTGGATACGATACTTTAAACGCAATTTCATCTAAGACAGTGGGGGGGAAGCAAAATTTACTGTGCTTTCTACTCAGTTACTTTGCACATGTATAAAGAGGCTCTTGTATGACAAATGCAAAAGGCTTGATCTCAACAATAGGTGGCAGTTACTTTTCCCCAAAACCACAGGTTGCCTTCGAGTCATTCCTTAAGCCCACTAGGCCCTACACCGTTTTCTAATCTCCCTTATTTAAAACAGCTCAATTAAGTCATCGGCTTCATTGTAGAGTACCCCTAGTATCTGAGCCTGCACTGCGCAATGAAAGAAAGACGCAAAACGGGATGGACAGATGCCTAAAATGTTAGAAACGCACCACACCTTAAGTCAGTGAAGAAAAAGAGCAAAGCTTGCGACTCTGGTGGGCTTTGCGACAACCTTTGAATGGCTTAGCTCACAGCCTAGAAGTCCAATGCACTATCCATTGCGCCACAAAGCCTGAGTGCTCTGCTGCCTCTAGCACTGTTCCACAGAAAGCACTTTTTAGTACTCTCTGGCCCATGAAAGAATGGCCAACTGTGGACAAGGCACTGCTGGGATTCAAACCCAGGATCTCCTGTTTACTAGAAAGGCGCTTTGACTAACAAAGCCACAGCGCCAAACGACCTTAACAGGAGCTAATTGTTTAATTCGAAAAAAGAAAAAAAAAACTAATAACGGTAGCGCTGCTTGTGTGAATGTCTGGAATTAAAATATTAAAGTCCAATTGGTTAGGCATTACCACACTATGCTATATAAAGCCATCGTCCAAAGCCCTCTTGAACGAGCAGCGTTCTTAAGGATTTGAGTTTTGTTAAGAAACCGACTGCTAAACATTCCGCTGCGTAAACACTCGTTACTCTTAACAAAAAGCAAACACGAAACCTGTACATTAGGCACTGCTGGGATTTGAGACTAGGATCTCCTGTTTACAAGACAGGCTCTTTGACCTGCTAAGCCACAGCGCCAACGCTGAATAGGAGGCAAGACGATTTTACACAGAGACTAAAAAAAGACAGCAAGTCTAAAAATGGCAAGCAAAGAGGTTGTTTAATTCTATTTGTCGCACTATTCTGTAAGGATCCAAAAAATCAGACCCTGAGAACTGTTATGAAATTTCATTAGACAAGAGAAGTGATGAAGAAACCAACTGTTCCACTGTTCTATTCAAATTACAGCTGACAATGAAAACACAGGCTGGAGAAACAGAGCTACACTACAGCAGGGAAGAATGCAGGAATGCATCCTTTACTTTCACCCCAAGCCCCCCTTCTTGACCCTTATGTTACCTTCTGATCAGAGCACATTTCACATAAAATGTTCAAGGTTTTAACATGGTATATCTTGCAGTACTATATTCATGTTTAGTATTATTTTAAATGTCTCAGTGTGATTGGTAAAGTGGTCTTAATTTTACAATAATATTTCACTGGTATATATTGATTTGGTTTTTGACTTCTATAAGATCTTGATAAGATGCTCTCCCTTCTCAGAGATGGTTAAGTCCTCAAATTCACCAGGCCAGGGTTTCTGTGACACTTCTATTGTCTTGAATTTATGGCTGTTTGTTTTGACTTGAGTATATAAGGTAAGATGTGCTTTAAGACGGGGGGAGATCTTGTAAAAAGACACCCCATTGCAGCATCTCTGAGACTTATGCTGCAATGTATTTCTCTGGTCAGGTATGCATCTCTAACTCTTTGATTTATCTTTGATTAATGGATGTCGTATTGTTAGTCTCATTTCTGAATTGGCTTCCTGATGATTTATTATGTAATTGGCAGAATACAATTTTACCTGACAAATAAAATGTTAAGTTTTGATTAACTCTGTAGTTTTGCGAAATCATTGTATCCAGTAAATTATGCGGAGTCTCGTTACCTTTAGAGTATGGCATAATTGAATTGATTAATAGGCGCATTTGAATATTGTTAGCCATAGCGTGCCGATAACATGTAGACCTTTTAGTCATTTAACCACTGGAAGTAGCAAGTTGTATGGGCTTGGCTAAGGATCTATTTTTTTTAATGACTAGGTAAGCATTAATGTGACCAGCTTATTCAAATATAGTTAATCCTCTATCCTCTGACTATTTTCAGAGTGCCGACATATTGTCTGTGAGAAGAATCGCAAACCCGAGGCGTGGAACCCTGAGCGACATAGGTCCCTAATAAACGTACAATTTAGAATATCGGACCTCAGAAAATATCAAAACTCTAAATGAAATCATAAATGATGAATGTGATCCGTTCTTACAATTAGAAATAAAATCTAAATTTTAGGATCATTGAAATTGGAGTCAGATTGAATTCGGAGCTAAAAAACTAATATAAATAAATTCTAATAAATAATAAAATTCTTTTCAGAAGCACTAGAAAAGGCTTACATGCATTAAACCTTCGACCATGCTGTTAGTTTCGTCATTGGGCTAATAGATGGACTCCTACAGGCATATTGCATCTTTCTCAATTAATTCAATAAATTTATTCTTTAAACAGCTTAAGCATTGTGATTTGACCCTGTATTTTGACCCTAATAGTAAATTGTTATTTTGCACATCTGAAATCAAATGCATTTTTACTCTACTGAAAAATACATGTTGAAATAAGACAACAAATAGACAAATGTATTTAATATTCCACAGTTTTATTTTTTGAGTAATTGGTTTTCACTATTTTAGCCTATAATTTAAATGTTCTTTCTCTGTGTTTAAGTGTACTGTGTGTATTGAAGAGTTGAATGAATTTATGCTCTTGATGAATGGGTACAGCTGTATATTTGAATAAATAAAAAATGATGACAGATGGTGTGTTTTGTCATATATGCAGATTAAATTATAATATGTATCCTTTAAAATAAATTGTATTTAAGTAATATGTCTTGGTTTAATGTTGAAAAGATTGTTTATGCATTTATTTTAACGTTAAATAATTTGGATAGATTATTTGTTGAATATTTTTGTGGCTTCTATAATGTTCCAATCGACCTAAAATCAACATCATTTCAACGTTAGATAGACAAACCAATTAAGTTGATTCTGTGTTGAAAATGGGTGGATTTTATAACGTTGTTTCGATTGACTGAAAATCAACATCGATTTAACGTTGGGTAAGTAATAGAGGAGTGAACCTATACTGGTCTTACGATTCGGTTCGGTTACGATTATCATGCCTTCGATTCGGTTCAATTCGATATCTCTGTGCATCACGGTGCATTGACGATGCTTTCCATATACAGTGTTATATTTTAGGGGGGAGGCTATAACAAGCTGTCTGTATAGACACACAGCACCACTCTGTCTCTCATTCAAACACATACACAAACAACTCAAACATAGACAGCACCAAAGAAACACACACACACACAAGCCCTCGCAACAGGGAGAGCTCGCGCTGAGCGGAGCAGAAAAACGAAAAAAGAAACACTTTTCCGACGGTCTCTTACTGAGAGCTCCTCTCTGCACGAGCTCTCCTGGCTAAACACATATTGCGAGGGCTTAAACGGAGCAGTGCTCGAAATGTTGAGAGAAAAAAAAGAAAGACAGCAGTGAAACATAACCAGCTTTGTCTTTTTGTAGGAAACACACTTTAGATCTTTTTAGGGTAAGAGGTTTTTGAGTTATTGCCGTCTATAACCGTATGTGTGTCAGGAATATCGAAAACAAAACCAACTAAACCGCGCTCCTTTCTGGCGCTCCCCTGGATATACAGCGCCCTTGAGGCTGATTTATACTTCTGTGTCAAGCGCACGCGTATGCTACGGTGCTGATGCATAGCCCTAGACTGTGGCCGTCGGCGTCGCTGACGTGCACCTCTTGAAAAATGTAACGACATTGCGACGTGTAGCACAAGCTCAGTGATTGGTCGGCTTGGTAGCGCTGACATCCCGGAAGCGTTCAGAAACAACAAAACACAGGCGAAGAAACTCGACACAGACACATTAACACCTCACTGCCAACTAGTGTTTTGAAAGTGTTAATGCAGACCAACAGTGACAGCGCAAAAGTATAAATGCACAGCTACGCGCGTTGCATGCGCCGTTGGTTACGCTGGTCACTTGACCAGGCTTTAGCATTTGCCTATGGTGCCTATGCCACGGACTGGCCCTGGGTTGCCTGAGTGTTGTAAATACTCGCTCTCACCTAACTCGCGACAGAGCACATAGGAGATAAATGATGTCAGTACATAATAACCGGTTATGATAATTGCTGAACCGATACCTAATTGTCCGCGTCTGCATCACAGTGCACCGAAGAAACAATTAATTTAGACACCCCTAGTAAGTAACCAATGGCGACGATTTCAGGTTAGATTTGAATGGAGTGCCTGATGTCGTTTCAACATTACCCCAATGAGCAAAACGATGTTGAATCAACGACGGTGATCAACGTGGATTTTATATCAAAAGAAACGTTTATTTTTCAGATTTTGTGAAAAAATACATGTTGTACTCGGCCTAAAATGTACATTCTTAAATGTTATTAATGGCAGAAATTCACACATAGATTAAGGTACATCTGAACAGTGATTTCCAATAATAAAATCCAAATGTCAAAAAATGGCGTTTATGGCGTTTTGCAACCAACTCTTCATATACATACAGTTGAAGTCAGAATCATTAGCCCCCCTGAATTATTAGCCCCTCTGTTTATTATTTCTACAATTTCTGTTTAACGGAGAGAATATTTTTTTCAACACATTTATGAAATAATATTTTACTAGATGTTATTCAAGACACTTCTAAACAGGTTAACTAGGTTAATTAGGTTAGCTAGGCAGGTAAGGGTAATTTATTGGGCAAGTTATTGTATAATGATGGTTTGTTCTGTAGACTATCGAAAAAAAAATATATATATATATAGCTTAAAGGGGCTAATTATTCTGACCTTAAAACGAATTTAAAAAATGTAAAAACTGCTTTTAGTCTGGCCGAAATTAAACAAATAAGAATTTCTCCAGCAGAAAAAAATATCAGCCATACTGTGAAAGTTTATATTTTTTATAATTATTATAATTAATATTATCTGACTGTGAAAGTTTTCTTGCTCTGTTTAGCATCATTATGGAAATATTTAAAAATGGAAAAAAATATCAAAAGGGAGGCTCATAATTCTGACCTTAACTGTACTTACTTGTTTTTTTTACCAAGTTACTTTTGTATTTGCATTTTAATTTATTTTCAAAATAGGATTTTATTTATAGTTATTTATTTAATAGTCATTTTTTATGTAATATGCTTGCTGTGTTTACATAAGAATCCTCTGCGTTTCATACTTTAGTTTTAATTCATTTCAAAATTGTATTTTATATATAATTGTTTTATTTCTGTCATATGCTTGCTGTGTGTGTTTAGATGTATATTTTGTAATAAACTGCAATATATTTAAACAGTACGGCCCTTATCTTTATTTATTGCCTGCATCATTTCAGAGAAAACAAGTACAACTGTAAATTCTAATTACTTTCATTTGTAAAATAGATTATAATAATTTGGTATTTTTTTCTCAAGCAATGCAAAGTGCATTATTTATTACATACTACATGCATCCATTTAAAAACCTGGTTAGTGACTCAGACCCGATAGAGGACTCGTTCATGATTGACCCATTAAAAAACCTGGTTAGAGATATCTGCTCCAGTCGGGAATTGAACCTTCAACCTTGTGATCTACCCAAAGTATTATTTATGGACATATTTCTTGATCTAGTACTGTTATATATGCATTGAGTAGTTTCTGGTGGGCAGAAAATCCAAAATAAAACCTTAACTTTACTTCTTTCTTTCTCAATTTCTCAAATTTTCTTCTTTTTCTCATATTTCTTTCTTCCCCTTCCAAAACAGACTATTGTTTCCCAGCTTACAACACGGAAAATGGTACATATTATTAAACTATATATATATAAAGTTATAGTCATTAATAAAATAAAAAAAGTTAAACATATTAACAAAACGTATGCAATCTGCACCCTCGAAATGAAAGTACAAAGACTGCCACCTGGTGGTGCAAAGAGAAAACTTATTTATATGAACTTTTTAAATCGCTTTAGTACAAATTGTGTATTATAGAAATGCACATTATGTGACTTTTTTTAAAAAGCAATAATATATTTATGCAGTCATAAACATGTTTTGATTGTTAATATGCCAGTGATTTGATGCTTCACAAAAGTTGCAGACGCCTTTACCAATATGAAAATGCTTTTGTAAACAACCAGTTATTCTTTACACCGATTAAAAAACGGCTACTATAATAAGAAAATCTTTTCTAAATGTAGAACTAAATACATTGATATGCATTGAAATACATGATGAATACTCTTGACACATGAAAGTGTAAAGCCTGCAGCTCACAACAAATGTGGAAGGTTATTGCGTGTCATATTTAACTAACTGTTTACTGCTAATTTGATGTAATTTTGCTCACATGGATAATTAAATATTAATCAGATGATGTCATTACGCTGCTGTGCCGTCAGCCAATCGTTGCATTGCTGATCATGATTTCGAGTATCGATAGATCTGTCCTTTACAACACACGCAGCAATCTCAGATCAGTTTATTCAGACATTCTAATCTGATTCGCGAACTTGTTTGAAGAACCAAATTAGCGAGAGATCAGTTATCAAGATTAAAAGATCCAGAATTGGCAAAATCATCTTAGATCATTTAAGCGAGGTACGAAGAATGGACCCTAGGGATTCGATATGAGCAACGGGACCTTTGATGCCAGCATGCTGTGAAGATAAACATTGATCAAGTCAGGCTTCTAAGGCATGGAAGGGATCTTTTCAATTGTTAAGTCTCCATTCTATGCCACAACAACAGAAAGACCTTCTGTAGTTGTCATTGATCTATTTAATGTCTCCCACATGACATGGAGTCCAAACTATTGTGTTGTACTGATGTTTGCACCTACAACAACCATAAACCCAACCTCACAGTAAACTGTTGTGTTTTAGCAACATCTATACCAACCATACGGCTTAACCCAACCTCTTGGTATACTTTAGTGTACTGTAAAGGCCTGCGCCGACCACAACCCTAAACCTTGCCTACTTAAAAAAAGCCTTGCTATTGAGCCCGGATAGCTCAGTCGGTAGAGCATCAGACTTTTAATCTGAGGGTCTAGGGTTCAAGCCCCTATTCAGGCATGCAAGACTCTTTTCGTGGAGCCACAGCTTGTGCCGTTGAGCAATCGTTTGCCGAACGATTCATCTGGATGCACAACAAGTGTACTAGGCATGAGGACATGGCTTTGCAGGCAGTCTTGTAGTCGTGGCCGAGTGGTTAAGGCGATGGACTCGAAATCCATTGGGGTTTCCCCACGCAGGTTCGAATCCTGCCGACTACGTCCAGGCAGTGTGCAGAACTTAGTTTGCAACCTTCCATGATTGTTTGTAACTCCATTGTTTCTTGGGGAAAAGGGCAGTGCAGGAAGGGAAAAGCAACAAAAATAAAATAGTAGCGCATGCTATCCAACTGCCCTGGGGGCCTTCCATTTTTAAAGACATATGACAGAGAGTAACACTTTAGTGGCTTTCCCGTAGCTCGCCATGATCGTATACTGATTAGTACTCTGTGTCATGGCTGAAGCAACCCTGGTTCAAATCTGGGTTACAGCAGGTTTTTCAAGGTGACATTGGCGTTGCACTCTGTGTTGCCATCCGTAATCTCCAGCCTCCTTTTAGTGCAGGCTGTGCTAATGGCACGTCCTGAATGTTTACGTTTCCTAAAGTGTGGAAGACTAGGGATTCAATATGAGCAACGGGACCTTTGATGCCAGCATGCTGTGTAGATAAGCATTGATCAAGTTAAGCTTCTAAGGCATGGAAGGGATCTTTTCAATTTTTAAGTCTCCGTTCATTGCCACAACAACAAAAAGACCTTCTGCAGTTGCCATTGATCTATTTATTTTCTCCTACATGACATGGAGTTCAAACTATTGTGTTGTACTGATGTCTGCACCTACAACAACCATAAACCCAACCTAACAGTAAACTGTTGTGTTTTAGCACCATCTACACCAACCACAAGCCTAAACCCAACCTCACGGTAAACTTTTGTGTACCATAAAGATCTGCACCGACCACAACCCTAAGCCTTGCCTACTTGAAAATCCTTGCCATGGAGCCTGGATATCTCTGTCAGTAGTAGGGCTGTAACGATACACGATATAAAATCGAAATCGCGACACTCAGATCTACGATCCTGTGTCGCGGTGTAATAAGGAAGAATCGCGACACACGGTGGGTGTGTGATACCTTTCCAATAACGTCACGCGTGCCTGCAAAAGTTGAGCTAATTAACACTTTTTTTCGTTCGACATTACAAGCACTGCTCCGTTTAAGCCCTTGCAATATTTAGCCGGGAGAGCTCGCACGAAGCTCTTAGTAAGGGGCCGTCTGAATGTGTCAAGAATATCAAAAACAAAACTAACTTAACCCCGCTTGACAACCGACAACGCCAGAAACATTGCCAATGCTGTCAAAGCGGCCGGATTTTCAGCGCATAAACGATGATTTGCTCACACTGTTAATGTGGCTGAGCAGAGAGGGAAGGGCGTTCACCAGATGTCAGGTAACAGCGCAAACCTTTCTGTAACCGTGCAGTGCGCTTTCTGTTTGAACCTATGGGAGTGCTGACTGACCAGTGAGGTCAGAAAACACGACGAAGCTTTCAGTTAAAATAAACACAGTTTCTATAGTTATAGCCTACTTTATTTAGAGATAAAGGTATATGGCTCTGCATATAATCACTCTATCTTGCTGGAGTTTATAGCCGTTTCGCTTTACTTCAGGATGCATTAACACCGCTCTGAAGGTCTAATCGTTGTTTTAAGTTATCCAGAGCTGTATGAATATACAAATCTTGAATATCACAATAGTATTAAATATTACAATTGTAACAACACAGACAGCAACACTTTTGCACAATCGATACCCAGCTGATTTAGTCGTTTATAAGAGGACCGAGCCTCTTCTTTTTTCCTTGTCAACATAAAGGCAGTAAGGTGCGCCTTGTTTTCGGCCACTTGTTTAACTGCAAGGCATACTTAATTTGCGGGACGATAATGTATAACCCGTGCCTACAGACACATTGCCAAAGAAGCAAAATGGAAGAAGAATATTGCTGTTTGATACAGACCTGTTGATACTAAACCAGCGCTTATGTTGACCTGGATCTGCGTAATAAACGCAACAAATAGGCTTTACTTTTTATTTTACAGCTTAAAGCATGTACGCAGATTAATGCAATATCATGTTTAAACAAACTGTTTACAAAAAGTCTACATATGCGCGCGTGTTGTTGTCTTTTCATCAGGCAGCGCGCGCACTTGAACCGCGAGGGAGAGAGAGGAAACCATAGGCTATATCAGGACATAATCTTTAAAATAAGGATTTCTATTAAAATGTAAAAGGTTTTATGATTATAATAATAACAGCGGGGCATTAAATAAATGCATATTTTCCGTGGAGCAAGCAATTTGAGGAAGTCTGCGATTTTTATTTGACGGAAGAAATAAACATATGATTGGAAAAAAAGCCTATGCCGGTTATTAAAAAGAATCAGTCAGTATTTTCGTTTTGTAAAATAAATTAATTATTTAAGTGAAAATAATTCAGGGCAGTCCTATTTATTTTATTCATTTTATTTAGATTTTTCTGCTCTTCTGTGCTAAACACTGCAGGTGCGTGAAGATGCTCTGTTGTTCTGTTCCGCTATTAATATATAAAAATAAATCAGTATTTTAAAATGCAATATTTAATGTGTCATACACAAAATAGACACGTCAATTTGTTTAATATAAAATTAATAGTAATCTGACCAGTTAACCGTTAATAACCGATTAATGAGCGGCGGTTGTCTGTTAGCAACATTAACCGAAATGAGCATCCCTAGCTATTTAATTTACTTTTTCTATGCAAGAGAACTTGATTGAAAAATAATTTTCAACATGCTTGAACCATCTAAACAATGGAGTTTAGTTTGGTTTTTCAACAGTATTTTGTTACAAAGAAAACAGAAGTGATATAGCTTTGGCTATTTATTTATTTTATATATGGCTATTTATATTGTTAATAATTTGCATAGTTAATATTGTTCTTTGATGTTTAGTTTAGAAAGATTTTTCAAATGTTATTTAATTAAAAATAGTTTTAAAAATCTTTTTTTTTCCCACCCCACACGAAAAAAATAAAATAAAAAATCGTGATACGAATCGAATCGTGGGTCAAAAATCGTGATACGAACCGAATCGTGGGTTTGGTGTATCGTTACAGCCCTAGTCAGTAGAGCATCAGACTTTTAATCTGAGGGTCCAGGGTTCAAGTCCCTGTTTGGGCATGCAAGACTCTTTTTGTGGAGCCACAGCTTGTGCCGTTGAGCTATCGCTTGCAAAAAGTTTCATCTGGATGCACAACACGTGTACTAGACATGAGGACATGGCTGTACAGGCAATCTTGTAGTCGTGGCCGAGTGGTTAAGGCGATGGACTTGAAATCCATTGGGGTCTCCCTGCGCAGGTTCGAATCCTGCCGACTACGTCCAGACAGTATGCAGGACTTAGTTTGCAACCTTCCATGATTGTTTGCAACTCCATTGTTTTTTGGGGTAAAGGACAGTGCTGGAAGGGAAAAGCAACAAAAATAAAACGGCAGCGCACGCTATCTAACTGCCCTGGGGGCCTTCCATTTTTAAAGACATATGACAAAGAGGCAAGGTTAGGGGCTTTCCTGTAGCTCGCCGTGATCGCATAGTGGTTAGTACTTTGTGTTGTGGCTGCAGCAACCCCACTTCGAATCTGGGTTACGGCAGGTTTTTTAAGGTGACATTGGCGTTGCACTCTGTGTTGCCATGCGTAATCTCCAGCCTCCTTTTAGTGCAGGCTGTGCTAATGGTACGTCCTGAATGTTAGAGGAGCGGCGTCACACAGCCCTGTAGCGTTCACTCAAAAAATTAAATGTGGCCATACGTACCTATGGCCACGTAAACCCCGGTCTCCAGAAACGTCTGTGTGTGTATGTATATATATATATATATATATATATATATATATATATACATATATATGTATATTAGGGGTGTAACGGTTCACAAAAATCACGGTTCGGTTCGATACGACACAGTGGTGTCACGGTTAGGTTTGTTTTCGATACAGCAAAAAAAAAAAAAAAAGCCAGAGGATTTCTCTGATTTACATTTTTTATGTATTAAAACTAACATCATTAAAGTATGATCTTGTTTTTATTTCCTTTACTTTAAACAGTAATACAGCTATACTTCTGGGTTTTCTGCTTAGCAGCAAATAAAACAAATCCTTCTTTATACTCAAAACCAAAAAGCTGCCAAAAAAAAAAAAAAAAAAAAAAAAATATATATATATATATATATATATATATATATATATATATATATATATATATATATATATATATAATTGTAGTAGTTAAACAAATTAAAAGAAAAGAACAATTTAGTTTTTATAAGGAACTCAGTTTCAATCAATTTTTAAGTATTTTTTTATTTTTAGAAAGATGAGTGTCCACCTTATCTTCTGACAGCACAGATCTGGTTGATTTGACCGTCACCTGCCATTTTAGTGGATCTGAAAGCAGGAATTATCTGACTGAAATGGGCTTATGAAGGAATAATGTAACAGGGTTCTATTACATTTAACATTTTCTTAAAACCCGAAATTTCCACTACTGATTAAGATCCCTCATATGCACAGCTATAAATGTACCGATCACCTCAGTGATTTGTTTTGCCCTGTTCGAATCTGTAGGAATTGCCTGTCTGAGTGCTGTTCCAGTTCCAGTTACTGATTCCGTGATGTCAGTGTAAATGAAGTGGTATGCTCAAATATTACCGCTAAAATAGCTTACTGTCTTAGCAGATGTCATTGTTTTTTTCCACCACTCTTGGTGGTGGTGATGATGCGCGATGTATCTGAAGAGTGGTGGTGGTGGGGGGGGTGTGACGAATCTGAAGAGCAGTGGAGGCATGTGCGTACGATATACCTGAGGGGCGGGGGTGAGTTGTGCCAAACGTACCTGGAGAGCTGAGAGGGAAGCGGTGGAGAGAGGTGTGCATCGCATTTAAGCAACGGGGGGAGACGCGCGATTTCCGGAAGATTATCATTCGTTTGCGGGCATCGAGGAGTCTCTTTGCATTGGCGGGAGACTCGTGAAACTTCCGGGGGTCTTGGGATGTCTGGGATTACGTTAATGTTACTAGCCATTTTGCAAGGTAGTGTAGCGCTTGCCGGACTGGATAGTGTTTGGAGGTGGGCGATTGTGGTGATATGTGAACAGGTTATTGAGATTGGCTGTTTTGTATCGGGGTCCAGGGTTGCTGGGGCAATGGGGGCAGAGCCAGCACAAGCAGGCTGACACAGAAGGCAGCAAGATTGCTAATGAGTGCATGCTTTAATAAAGTGATATTCTGAGTTCAAAAGCCATGGTCTACTGTTTAACATGACAGCGGGGAAGGCATGTTGTCTGCCACGTGATTTGGGATGCCATGTTGAGCGTTGCTGCACTGAAAACATTATATGTTGTACTTATTCTCATTCATCTTTTGAGAAAGTCTTGTACCGAACGGTTCAACATGAATATGCGTATCGTTACACCCTTTATATATATATATATATATATATATATATATATATATATATATATTGTTGTGATGAGTCAGAAGGCATTGAATCCATTTGCAAGCTTTATTAAGAGCACACATACAAACAAACACAAAGGGGCAATCCAGGAGACAGAACGTGGGACAAGCAAAAGTTCAAAGGCAGGCAGATATCTTACTGGTCAGAATAACAGGCTGGAGATCAGGGGCAGGCAGATGTCTTTCGTAATCGTAGAACAAGCACAGGGTCAGAAACACAGATCAGTCCGAAGCAGGGAGTATGGAACGCTCAGAAATGACAGCCAGGCAAATCAAGACTTCGCAAAGAACCGGAGCGTGAGTGTGGTATATATACACGAGAGCTGATGAGTTGCACCTGGACCGTAATCAGTGCCAGGTAGCAGGGCTTATGGGATTTTGAGTCCGTGAGTCGAATCAGAATTCTGGCGATGGTTCCCTCTGGTGGTGCACAAGAGGGTTGGCATCGCCCTCATTTACAACAGAACCCCCCTCCTGCGAGCGGCTCCTGAAGCGAGAAGGCACCTGACGCCGGGGTCTACCGCGCTGTCGGGGGGCTGGTTTCTCTGGGAACCTTTGATGAACTCTTCCGTGAGAGTTGGGTCTAGAATATCTCTAGCATTCACCCAGGACCGTTCCTCTGGACCGTACCCTTCCCAGTCCACCAGATATTGGAGGGCGCCACCCCGACGTCGAGAGTCCAGCACTTCTCGAACGAGGTAAGCTTCCTCGCCCTCGATCATGACAGGTGGAGGGGTCCTGGTTTCCGATTCCTCCTCAACCGCCTCCTCTCGTGGACCACCAGCGGGTTTGAGTAATGACATGTGGAAAGTAGGAGAAATACGATAATGATTAGGCAAGGCTAAGCGAAAAGACACTGGAGTAATCTGGCGTACAATTTTGAATGGCCCTACATACCTGGGACTGAGTTTGCGGCAGGGCAATCTCAGACGAAGGTCTCGTGTCGACAACCACACCCACTGCCCCGGTTGATACGTGGGTCCCTGGCGTCGGTGACGGTTCGCCTGAATCTCTCTCCTCCTGACTGCCCTCATGAGATGTCTGTGAGCCTGGTTCCAGACATCCTCACTCCGCTGCAGCCAATCCGTGACAGCAGGTAACTCAGTGGGTTCTCCGGACCATGGAAACAGGGGTGGTTGGTAGCCAAGAATACATTTGAATGGCGTAATACCCGTGGCTGGCTTTATTAATGAATTTTGTGCATATTCTGCCCACATCAGATAGCGACTCCAGTCGTGCTGTTGCTGATGACAGTAGGAACGTAGAAATCGAATGACTTCTTGATTCATACGTTCAGTTTGGCCGTTGGATTGAGGATGGTACCCTGAGGTGAGACTAACATTAATATTTAGATTTTTACAGAGAGCGGACCATACCCGGGAAGTGAATTGGGATCCCCTGTCTGAGACGATATCATCAGGTAAGCCAAACATTCGAAATACATGATTGCACAGGGCTTCTGCGGTTTCAAAGGCAGAGGGCAATTTGGGCAACGGTATTAGGCGACAAGCCTTGGAGAAACGATCAACCACCGTGAGAATGACTGTGTTGTTCTGGGAAACAGGGAGATCCGTAATGAAGTCCACCGCTATATGGGACCAGGGCCGTTGCGGAACCGGTAGCGGTTGTAACAGGCCAGCAGGGGTTTGGTGAGATGCCTTCGTGCTTTGGCAAATTTTACATTTCTGAACATAATTAATTACATCCTTCGTGAGGGACGGCCACCAGAAACGGGCTTTGACTAACTCCAAAGTTGCAGTGATGCCTGGATGCCCCGAACTGGGAGTGTCATGAATATGGGTCAGTAATCTGGTACGTATGTTATTGGGTACAAAAATCAGGTGATTCGGACAGTCTACTGGAGGGTTGTTTTCTCGGTTGGCCTCTTGGATCTCGGTAAGTATGTCCCACTGTACTGGAGCCACTAGTAAGTTCGTAGGAATAATGGTTTCATCACTAATTGGGGTTTTTTCCTCTGATAGCCTGGATAGTGCATCTGCCTTACTATTTTTACTCCCTGGTCTATAGGTGACAATGAAGTCGAATCTGGTGAAGAACAAAGCCCAACGAGCTTGTCTGGGATTTAGACGTTTGGCTGAGCGAAGATATTCCAGATTCTTGTGGTCAGTTAATATGGTGAATTGCTGACTAGCCCCCTCCAGCCAGTGTCTCCATTCTTCCAGGGCTAATTTCATTGCCAGTAATTCGCGATTTCCCACATCATAGTTTCGTTCTGCGCTGGTCAATTTACGGGAGAAGAAGGCACATGGATACATTTTGGATGGTTGACCCTGACGTTGAGATAACACAGCACCGACTCCTGTGTTGGATGCATCCACTTCCACAATGAAAGGTAGGTCTGGGTTGGGATGACGGAGAATAGGAGCTGTGGTGAATTGAGTCTTCAGATCGCTAAATGCTTGGCGTGCTTCAGAGGACCAGGATAGTTTGTGGGAATTTCGTTTGGTCATGGCTGTTAATGGTGCGGCTATTGAACTAAAGCCTCTGATAAACCGTCTATAGAAGTTGGCAAAACCTAGAAATCGCTGCAACTCCTTGAGATTCTGGGGTAACGGCCATCGTTGAACTGCCTGTACCTTCGTATCATCCATGGTAATCCCTTCTGCACTGATGACGTATCCCAAAAAGGCGATCTGTGTCTGGTGAAATTCACACTTCTCTAATTTGGCGTACAGACGATGTTGAATCATGCGTTGCAACACCATACGTACATGTTCAACATGTTCCTTCATCGTGTTTGAATATATGAGGATGTCGTCGATGTAAATGATGACCCAGCGATCCAGCATATCCCGAAAGACATCGTTCATAAAAGATTGGAACACGGATGGACAGTTTGACAGGCCGAAGGGCATTACCGTGTACTCATAGTGCCCCCTAGTGGTGGAAAACGCGGTCTTCCACTCGTCACCAGCACGGATTCTGACAAGGTTATATGCACTGCGAAGATCAAGCTTGGTATAATATCTAGCCTTTCTTAATTGTTCCAGGGCAGGAGGTACGAGGGGTAATGGATAGCGGAATTTTACGGTGATTTCATTGAGCCCTCGGTAATCAATACAGGGACGTAAACTGCCATCTTTCTTCTTTACAAAGAAGAATCCAGCTGAAGCAGGAGATGTAGAAGGTCGGATGAAACCCTTGGCCAATTCCTCGTCGATATATTCAGACATTGCCTTGTGCTCAGGTTGTGACAGAGGGAATATTCGACCCGTTGGAGGACTTGAACCTGGAATTAACTCAATAGCACAATCACTTGGTCGATGTGGGGGAAGTTGAGTAGCTTTTTGTTTGCTAAAAGCTTCATGTAAGTCATGGTACTCAATGGGGATTAGTTCATCAACGAGTTCAGGTAACACATTGGTGGTTCGTAATGGAATTTTGTGAATGGGCTGGATGCACTGTTTCATGCATGACTCACTCCACTGCAATATCTGTCCGTCCCTCCAGGAGATATGAGGATCATGTCGCCTTAACCAGGGCAGTCCCAACACCAGTGGATGATTAACTGAATCAATAATGTAGAATTGCATTTCTTCAATGTGTAGAACACCAACTTGTAACTGTAGCTTATTCGTAATCATACGGATGCGTCCTTCACCCACAGGACGACCGTCTAGTGCTTCCACTGCAAGACAGGAATCATATGAGCTGAGAGATAGTTCGTGACATAAAGCAAATTTCTTAGATATAAAGTTTCCGGCAGATCCAGAGTCGACAAGAGCCGTAGTATTAATCATTCTTTTATCAAATTTAATAATCACAGGAATCAGTACACTGAAAAGTGCAGGAACATGGGAAGGACTCACCGATTGAACTGGTGTCTGAGGTCGTACGCTGCAGGTGGATTTCCTGTGCCCTGATTGACCGCAGTACAGGCATAGATGATTTTGCAATCGATGCATTCTTTCTTCATGGGTGAGACGGGTGAAACCCAGTTGCATGGGTTCATCAGGGGGCGTGTCACTTGAAACATGGAGCTGTGTGCGAGGATTTCTACGGCTGCGAATCAGATGATCAAGACGGATGGTAAGTTCAATGAGTTCGTTCAATTTCTTTCCTTCGTCACGGCAAGCCAATTCAGATTGTAGATTGGTATTCAGACCCCGTCTGAATAGTGTCTTCAGTGTATCCTCAACCCAGTTAGTTTGAGCGGCGAGAGTGCGAAATGACAGGGCGTATTCTGCAGCTGTGTTACGCCCCTGTGTAAGAGAAAGTAACTGCTCACCGGGGCTTCTCCCATCTGCTGGGTGCTCGAACACTTCCCGAAATTGCTTGAGAAAAGTTTCAAATGTGGGATAGTTACATTCCTCCTCCTTCCATATCGCTGTAGCCCATTCCAGCGCTTTCCCCGTTAACAGGTTGCATACAAAAGCCACCCGACTAGAATCAGTGGGATATAATGCAGGTTGTTGGTTAACAAATAGTTTGCATTGCAATAAGAAGCCTTTGCAGCGAGAAGGTGACCCATCAAACTTTTCAGGAAAAGCTAATCGGGGACTTACGGTAGCCGGAGCATTGGAGACATGCGTTGGTTGAGAAGCTGTCATGGTAGCAGGCGGGGTAACTGCAGGATTCGGATGACGGAGTTGCTGCATAGCTCTCACCAGTTCCTCCGTGAGAGAAGTTAGATGGGTGAGTTGTTGATGATGGGTGGCTAACTGAGTGGCTTGAGCGGAAAGTTCAGTCGAGACTTGTGCTAAAGCTGCTGGATTCTGTAGTGGCGAAGTCTTCTGTTGTGATGAGTCAGAAGGCATTGAATCCATTTGCAAGCTTTATTAAGAGCACACATACAAACAAACACAAAGGGGCAATCCAGGAGACAGAACGTGGGACAGGCAAAAGTTCAAAGGCAGGCAGATATCTTACTGGTCAGAATAACAGGCTGGAGATCAGGGGCAGGCAGATGTCTTTCGTAATCGTAGAACAAGCACAGGGTCAGAAACACAGATCAGTCCGAAGCAGGGAGTATGGAACGCTCAGAAATGACAGCCAGGCAAATCAAGACTTCGCAAAGAACCGGAGCGTGAGTGTGGTATATATACACGAGAGCTGATGAGTTGCACCTGGACCGTAATCAGTGCCAGGTAGCAGGGCTTATGGGATTTTGAGTCCGTGAGTCGAATCAGAATTCTGGCGATGGTTCCCTCTGGTGGTGCACAAGAGGGTTGGCATCGCCCTCATTTACAACATATATATATATATATATATATATATATATATATATATATATATATATATGTATGTATGTATGTATGTATGTGTATATATATATATATATATATATATATATATATATATATATATATGTATGTATGTATGTATGTATGTGTGTGTATATATATATATATATATATATATATATATATATATTAGCGATGTCAAAATTAACGCGTTAACGCATGTGATTAATTTTAAATAATTAACGCGTTAAAAAAAATTAATGGAATTAACGCAGTTGCAGTTTTTTTTTAACTTCCTGTTGTGGTGGACGTGTTTAACATGCAATAAATGTGGATAAGACCAAGGAAGCACTTTTTGAAGGCAAGTTCCAGTATTTCGTGACTCGGTGTTCTTTTAAGGTAAGGTTCGTTTTAAGGCTACACGGTAGAATTTTAATTAGAGAATTATCTTAATCATATTAAATCGGAGTATTGGTGTCTTATGTAAATGTACTCAGAACGTCTGGTGAAGTCGCGAGCTGTCAAAGACAGGGCATTACTCTGCCTTTCAGCATGCGCCCTCCAAGTTTTGCGTGTTTCCTCATTAAACGCAACGAAAGCGTAAGCTTCGCGTTGTTGTGTCAGAATCCTTGTGAAATACAGTAATACTTTAGGACTTAGTTTAAGCAAATTTGATGAACGTGATCATGCATGTTGAATCTGAGGGGAGTCGCTCAAGTATGGAAGGCCGTTGGGGCCAAAACGTCTGCAGCGCGTTGTGTGTGTCTGACTGTGTGTGTGTGTGTCTGTGTCAGGCCCGTTGAGGGGTGTCAGGGGTGGAGTGAGCGACGTATCTGAGTAGGGGCGAGAGGGGTGTGCAATGTATTTAACGACCGGTTTGCAAGAAATTATCATTCATTTGCTGGCATTTGGAAGTCGCTGTGCACTTGCGGGATACTCCTAGTCTTAGCAACTGGATGAATGTAAAGGAGGATTAAGCAAAATTGTTTCTACTCTATAACTAATGTTCTCAACTCACAGCAGTACAACTTTACAATGAGTGCAACAGTTTGTATTCTATAGTTTATTATTATAATTTTTCATTTTCCATATCTGCAGTGCCTGTATTTTGGCTTTTTTTTTTTGCAGTCCACTTAGAATCCAACATGGAAATCAATGTTTTCTTTATTGGCATTGATTGTTTTGAAATTTAAATGTCATTAACATGCCTGTGTTTTAATTTCTGTAATAAATATGGCTGTCAAGCCAGGATCTTGATGGTTTATTGTGGGTATGTCGTTTACATGAAGAAATCTGTTACAAGTTAAACAAAAATTCTATTAAACAATTATATTTTGAATTTAACTATTTTTTTGTCTTGCGTTTACATAAATTTTACATTTAAACAGCCAAAATTACAAGTTTCAGTATTTTAAATGTGATTAATCGCGATTGCTTTTTTTAAAAAGGTGCGATTAATTAGTAAATTTAAAAAAAAAAAAAAAAAAAATATATATATATATATATATATATATATATATATATATATATATATATATATACACATGTTGTAAAATGTCTGGGTTGTCTCTGTCTCTTGCTCCCTCTCCTGTATCTACAACCACCTCCTTGATATTAAATTAAATTAAATTAATGAAATTAAATTAAGTGGCAACACTTTACAATAAGGTTCATTAGTTAATGCCTTTACTAACATAAACTAATCATGAACAACACTTCATCACCTTAGAATTATAAGGTTCTGTCTGCGTTCTGAATGATTTTGAGATATTGAGCTTCAAAGTTTTTGCATTCTATATAGCAAACAACATGTGTGTAACAGATCTCTTTCATACATTAATATGACAGAGACCCCAAGGGTTCTCTAAATGTAAATTATCAAAGTTCTCTTACATTTGCAAATTGGAGTAAATAAACTATGGTAAATGCAGATAGAACCTTCTCATTCTGAAAAGTCATTTTCCACTTGGAATTATAAGGTTCTATCTGCCAGATCATTCATTGAAGCATTACTTATCAAGAAATACCATAAAAATACATAGTTTAGTGTTATAACAATATGTTGATGCTTGAGAAAGTTAAAATGTTGCTTTCTGTAACATCGATCTATTTCATGTTTTAGGATGAATATTTTTTCTTTTAAAATTAAGCATACAAGGCTGTACTGAATATTTTTCCAGTGCAGCTGTTAATTCTATCAATATAATATGTTCATATTTATTAAATTTTATGCTTTAAATAAATCATTGATTTATATTTATTGAATTATATGCTCCATGAAATAAATTAAGTATTTGCCCTTCAAGGCTTAATATTAAACTTATAGACTTTAAAAGAAACAGACTTGAGCAAATGAGTTTAATAAACACTAAAAAATTGTTTCACTGACTACATTTACAAAAATAAAAATATTTCACTTTTAATATACAAATTTTTAAATATTCATTTCTTTTTCAACAAAAATAAGTAAAATTGGGGGGGGGGGGGGCGCTAGTGAGCAGGTATGGAATAGGTTTTGTTTTGGGTGAGCTCCGCTAAATTTGATTAACTTAAATGTATTTTGAGCGTCTTTTATTTGCAAACCGCGTTAAAACATCATTTTATACTTTGTTTACACAAATTTTCTTTCTGCTTTGTTCACGGTGATACGTAAATGGCGAAAAGTCTGCCACAATATACCTACACTGGAAAGACAATTGCGAGTAGGCCTGGCGCCTCGTGTACTGATCAGAAATCACCAGAGAAACTAACCGAGATGGATACAAAAGCTGAAATCCTGTCGCTCTTGAAAAATGACATCCCCACGCTGCTTAGGGTCGAACTGAAAGCTGTTCTTTCGGACGAATTTAACAACATGAGATTGGAACTACAGGCTGTCAAAACTGAAGTTGTCGGCAACATCACCTTACTGCGGTCTGACTTTGAAACCATGAAAAAGACGGTTACTGAAATAGATCACGGGCTGTCTACATGTTCGGATGATGTAACTACATTACAAAAGTCAGTGAGAAAACTTGAAACGGCTGTTTCGGCGTTGCAGGAGAAATGCACTGATATGGAGGGCAGGATGAGGAGGTCGAACATCCGTATACTGAACGTGGCAGAAGGACCAGGCTCGAGCTTTCCAGATTCAGTCTCTAAGTTGTTAAAGGAGGTCCTAGAAATTGACAGAGAGATACTCGTGGATCGCTCGCACCGTGGCCTCCAGCCCAAACAGCCCGGTGACAAACCCCGGGTAATTGTGGCCAAACTACACTACTACTACAGGGACTGTGTCAAGATTCTCCGCATAGCTAGAGAAACGGGACCCCTCAGATTTAAAGGATCTACAATCCTCATATTTCCTGACTACCCTCCAAGCGTGGCTCGCGCACGATCAGCGTTTAATGATGTCAAGAAGTTGCTTCGAGGACGAGACGGAGTGCGTTATGGTATTCTCCACCCAGCTCCACCCCATCCAAAACTCAGGATCACTTACAATGGCAACGAGAAGGATTTCTGTGACCCAGAAGAAGCCTTGACATTTGTGAAGAGAAATATCGTCTTGGACAATGCTGAACATTAGACAAAATATTGTGCATCTGACGGGCGATGCTACTGTATAGAACAGACACTGAACTTGCATTACAGATATTCAACGTGCTTCAAAAAGACATTTATTATTTACTTTCTATTTCAATTTTTTTTCTTTCTATAAATGGTGAGCAGATGACATCTTTAGAATTTGAAGACGCAACGAGGTTGTAGAAAGCAAATCTTTTTTTTCTTTAAATCTTTTAAAGTCATCTCCCTTCTTAGTTGATTATTATTGTGTTGTGTAAAACGACCACTTTAAGTTAAATATAGTGAAAGAAAGTTACACGCTCTATATTGATGTTTGGTTTAGGAGCGCCTGCTACACTGTGATTCCTCCAAAACAAACACTTAAATGTGTGGAAACTTAATCAATGGGGTTGGGAGTCACTCTGTTCATTCGAGTGACGTGTGGGTGGGTTTAACTGCACCAGTTTTACATTTGATAAATTACTTTATGTACCTTTTCTTTATTAGGGGGAGGAGAGATTTCTGCCACATTTTTCAAATGATTAATAAAATGAATAAATCATCAGGCTGCAACATTAATATTTTTAGCTGGATTGTTAAGTCCTTAAATCACCCTGTTAAGCGAAAAAGTGTACTTTTGCATTTAAAACAACTTAAAGTAGGGATTGCTTTTCTTCAGGAAACGCATTTGCGTAAGATAGATCATTTTAGGTTAAAATGTGATTGGGTGGGTCAATTATATCACTCCAATTTTAATTCTAAATCTAGGGGAACAGCAATCCTTATTGAAAAAAAATGTCCCATTTGAGGCCTCGATGGTAGAAGCAGACCCTGCAGGTCGCTTCATTATTGTTATTGCAAACTTTATAATATCTCGGTCATCTTAGCTAATGTGTACGCACAAAATTATGATGACAGTGTTTTCTTCACAAATATCTTCTCTAAACTAGCAAATTTGGACACACTCTTTGATATTAGGAGGAGATATGAATTGTGTAATGTCATCCTTAGATCGTAGTTCAGTTAAAACTACTCCCTCGTCAAAGTCAGCTGAGGCCATTAAAACATTTATAGATACATATGGGGTATCAGATATTTGGCGATTTTGTAATCCTGTGTCTAGAAGCTATTCTTTTTTCTCATCTGTCCATCAGACATATTCCCGCATAGACTACTTTTTTCTAGATAATAATCTTATACCTCTGATTAGCTATAGTGAATATTGTGCCATCGTTATCTCTGACCATGCACCTTTATTAATGACGCTGTGCATCCCAGTCACACTTGACAAATATTCTCCCTGGGGTTTAAATACGTTACTGCTTTCAGATGAAACATTTACTAACTTAATATCCTCTAAAATTAAAATATTTCTTGAACTTAATTAAACACCAGAAACATATTTCTTAGTAATATGGGAAGCTATGAAAGCATATCTAAGAGGAGAGATAATATCCTATAGTTCCTATATTAGAAAAAAACAAAGTCAGGCTTGAAGAATTAACCAATGCTATAATTAAATTAGATGCCACACTAGCCCTTACACCATCACCCACCCTAAATAAACAAAGATTATCACTTCAAACTGAATATAATCTTCTAAACACCAAACATATTGAGAATTTATTAAATAAAACACGTTATAGAATATACGAACATAGTGAGAAGACGGGTAGAATTTTAGCTCATCAGTTAAGACAAAAAGCAGCAGATTGCACTATTACCCAAATAAAAGATCAATTAGGCCAAAAATATACAGAGCATCAGCAGATTAATCAATGTTTTTATGAGTTTTACTCAAAATTATACAAGTCAGAATCTCCTAAGGACCCAAATTTGCTCACATCTTTTTTTGATAAAATTACTATTCCTTCAATTGATAAAGAGACTGCAGCTGAACTTGAGGCCCCTTTTTCAGTTCAAGAAATAAATGCCTCAATATTGTCAATGCAAAACTCTAAGTCACTGTCAGGAAATATGGAGACCCAAGCGCAAGGGAGAAGTTCAAAAGATTTATTGAACAGAAATAAATCAATAATTTAGCTCCTCTGGGCAGTAGGAAAATCAGTCACTCCAAAAACACAGGCAGTCAGTAACCGACCCTCCTCTGGGCGTAGTAGGACTGATCAAACTCAAATAGACCCTCTTGGGTTAGTAGTAGAAAAGTGGAGACAGACCTCAGGGAGCCGAGAAGAGACCTCACACGATCGTGGACTGTGGGCAGAGCAGAGGTGAGCCAGAGCACAGATAAACGGATGATGAGTGGTAATATTAACAACACGACTAGACGAGACGGAATGTAGATGCGTAGATATATTTAGAACAGAGAGACCCAGTAGCACACGTAGTTCTTTGAACACAGAATCAATTCACTAGCACAGAACGAGGGAGAAGGGGAGACTAAATAGTTACAATAATCAGGGAGAACAGGTGAGAGGAATGGGGACGGGAAAACAAGCAAATTGAAAACAGGTGAAACAGCATACAAATGATAATACACAAGAGGGAGACAAAGTAGTCACAAAAAACCCCGACAGTATTCCCCCCTCTCAAGAAGCGCCTCCTGGCGCACCAGAGGAGAAAGACTGGCGAGAGCGAAAGAAATCCTCGATGAGCGAGCGGTCCAGGATGTCCCGAGACGGTATCCAGCTTCTCTCCTCAGGACCATATCCCTCCCAATCGACCAGAAACTGCTGACCACGACCCCGGCGCCTTACATCAAGCAACCTCCGTACCTTGTAGATAGGAGGACTATCGACGACAATGGGGGGAGAGGGGGAGGGAGGGGAACTATAGGAAGAGTGAAAAACGGGTTTGATACAGGACACATGAAACACCGGGTGGATGCGTTGCAAATAGGATGGTAGTTTAAGACGGATAGCTGCTGGATTAATGATCTTATCAATAGTGAACGGACCAATAAAGCGAGGTACCAATTTACGAGACGGGGCTTTAAGGGGAAGATTACGAGTGGAAAGCCAAACCTTTTGCCCACAGACGTAACGAGGGGCACGAGTGCGGTGACGATTGGCAGAGCGCCGAATACGTTCACCAGAGCGGCGGAGCGCGGACACCGTACTCTCCCAAGTGCGCCTACAGCGTTGTATAAACGCTTGAACCGAAGGAACAGCTGTCTCTCCTGAGTGGGAAAAAGAGGCGGTTGATAACCGAGACAACAAGAAAATGGTGATAACCCAGTAGATGAGGACGGTAGCGAATTATGCGCGTACTCAGCCCACGGCAATTGTTCACACCACGAAGAGGGGTTACGAGCGGCAAGACAACGAAGAATTCGACCTAGATCTTGATTAGCTCTTTCGGTCTGGCCATTAGTCTGGGGATGATACCCTGAAGATAGACTAACAGAGGCCCCAAGCTGTTTGCAGAATTCTCTCCAGAATTGTGATGTGAATTGCGAACCACGGTCGGATAGGACATCAACAGGTAACCCGTGAATTCTGAACACGTTGTTAATAATAACTTGCGCTGTTTCACGGGCGGAAGGGAGCTTGGGCAACGGAATAAAGTGGGCCGCTTTAGAAAAGCGATCAACGACAGTGAGAATAACAGTATTGCCCTTTGACGGGGGAAGACCCGTTATGAAGTCAAGCGCGATATGGGACCAGGGGCGAGACGGGATAGGGAGTGGTCGCAATAATCCGGTGGTTGCGGAATTACTGGATTTGTTCTGCGCGCAAATGTGGCAAGATTTGACAAAGCGTCGGACGTCTTGAATCATAGCGGGCCACCAGAAACGTTGACGGATGACGGCTAACGTCCTCCTAATGCCTGGATGAGCCGTTAATTTAGAAGTGTGTCCCCAACGGAGGACAGCAGCGCGTAAGTGTCTGGTGACAAAGAGCTTACCCGACGGACAGTTACGAGGAGCTTGGGTGCGAGTGAGCGCTCTTTTAACAGAGTTCTCGATACCCCAGGATACGGCCCCTATTACTATATCACCAGGTATGATAGGTTCGGGGAGAGGTTTATTCTCTAAAACCGTAAATTGACGGGAGAGTGCATCTGGTTTGATATTCTTGGAGCCCGGGCGATAAGAAATGGTGAAATTGAACCGATTGAAAAATAGTGCCCAACGAGCTTGACGTGCGTTAAGCCTTTTCACAGATCGAATATATTCGAGGTTGCGGTGATCCGTCCATACAATAAACGGGATAGAGGCACCCTCAAGCCAGTGACGCCATTCACCGAGCGCGAGACGGACGGCGAGGAGTTCGCGATTACCGACATCATAGTTGCGCTCAGCCGGAGTGAGACGATGCGAAAAGAAAGCGCACGGGTGAACCTTGTTATCTTCCGTGGAGCGTTGGGAAAGTACGGCGCCTACCCCTACATCGGAGGCGTCAACCTCCACTATGAATTGTCTCTCGGGATCGGGGGTGATGAGAATAGGGGCGGATGCGAACATCCTTTTGAGACGGTCGAACGCCTGTTGCGCAGAATCAGACCATTCGAAACGAGTCTTGGCCGATGTAAGCGCCGTGAGGGGAGCAGCGATCTGGCTAAAGTTACGAATAAAGCAACGATAAAAATTGGAAAACCCCAAGAAACGCTGGAGAGCGACGCGAGACTCAGGAATGGGCCAATCGATAACGCCGCGAAGCTTTGCGGGGTCCATGCTAACGCCCTTATCAGAGATTATGTATCCGAGAAATGGGACAGAGCGAGTATGAAAAATCACACTTTTCTGACTTGACGAAAAGACGGTTCTCTAACAGACGTTGGAGTACACGGCGTACATGTTGGATGTGAGTAGGTAAATCTGGCGAAAAGATGAGGATGTCATCTAAATAGACGAAGACAAAAATATTGAGCATATCGCGAAGTACGTCATTTATGAGTGCCTGAAATACTGCAGGAGCGTTTACCAGCTCGAAGGGAAGAACCCGGTATTCAAAGTGACCAAAGGGTGTATTAAACGCCGATTTCCACTCATCCCCAGCCTTAATTCGTACGAGGTGATAAGCGTTGCGCAAGTCTAATTTGGTGAAAATGCGAGCCCCTTGAAGGATATCGAAGGCAGTAGACATAAGCGGTAAAGGGTACTTATTCTTAATAGTGATCTCATTAAGTCCGCGGTAGTCAATGCATGGGCGTAAAGAGCCATCTTTCTTTTTGACAAAAAAGAAACCAGCACCGGCTGGAGAGGATGACGGAACTATAGTACCCGCGGCTAGAGACTCGGATAAATATTTATCGAGCGCCTCTCTCTCGGGTGCGGACAAGGCGAAGAGACGCCCCCGAGGTGGAGTGGTACCTGGGAGGAGGTCAATACTGCAGTCATATGGTCTGTGAGGAGGAAGGGCCTCGGCTCGGGACTTACTGAAGACCGCTCGCAGATCGTGGTAAACTTCAGGAACACCTGATATCTCTACAGGCTCTTCCTGTAACACAGAGGGAGAGGAGACAGGAGACACAGCAGATACAAGACAATTTGCATAACAGGACAAATTCCATGAGACAATAGACCCCTTAATCCAGTCTATTTGAGGATTATGTTTAACTAGCCAAGAATGGCCCAAAACTATAGGTGTAGCGGGGGAACAAATAACAAAAAAGGTTAAAGTCTCTCGATGATTGCCAGAAACATGTAAACTCACCGGAGAGGTGGAGTGAACCACTCTAGACAATACACGGCCATCTAGGGCATACACAGTGGGCGGGTCCCTAAGTGGCTGGAGTGGCACCTTATGTTTAGCGGCAAAAGACTCATCAATGAAGCTTTCTTCCGCGCCGGAATCCAGCAGCGCGGAGCAGGAAACTGAGGACCCCTCCCAGCAAAGTGTGATGGGTAACAAGGTCCTAGTCGGGGCGTTAGGGGACTGTGTGGAAGCGCTCGCCATGAGGTCCCGACTCACTGGCGAGCGTTGGCTTTTACTGGGCACACGGAAAAACGATGCCCAGAACCTCCGCAGTGAAGGCACAAACCCAGATGAATGCGTCGTTGTCTCTCGGAGGGAGACAGGTGAACCCCTCCCACTTCCATGGGAAATGAGGAGGATGCGCGCCTCTCGAGAGGTTTGGAGTCTTGCGATGGGGAAACCCCTCTGACGTCAGTGTGAGGAGAGCGAGCGCGTCTACGCATCGCCAGGCGCTTGTCCATCCGGATGGAGAGCTCAACCAGAGAGTCCAGGTCGGCGGGAAGATCGTGAGCGTAGAGTTCATCCTTTAACAGGGCGTTCAACCCATCCAGAAAGCGAGCAGATAGGGCGGCTTCATTCCACCCGCAAGTAGTGGAGAGGGTGCGAAACTCAATCGCATAATCGGTTACGGGGCGGTGACCCTGGCGGAGAGTGGATAGAAGACGTGACGCTTCCCGGCCATGAACCGAACGATCGAAGACCTTCAGCATCTCCTCCTTAAAGGTGTCAAAGTGTGTACAAATCTCCGACTCGGCCTCCCACAAAGAGGTACCCCATTCCCTCGCTCTGCCCGAGAGGAGAGAGATGACGTATGCGACACGGGCTCGATCCTCAGCATACGTATAGGGCTGCAGGGTAAACACAACCTCACATTGGGTGAGAAAAGCACGGCACTGTGTTGGCTCACCCGCGTACGTGGATGGATTATTGACCCTCGGCTCCGAGGAAAGACGGGCCGGTTGTGGGAATCCCGGGTTGTGACGTAACGTGTGAATTTGACTGGATAGGTCCGCTACTTGCGCGGCCAGGCCCTCTACAGCGTGTCTTGCAGCGCTGAGTTCTTCGGCGTGTCTGCCCAACATCGCTCCTTGATGTTCGACCGCAGAGCGGATAGGAGACTCCCTCGCTGAGTCCATGGTATGGCTAGTGAATTCTGTCAGGAAATATGGAGACCCAAGCGCAAGGGAGAAGTTCAAAAGATTTATTGAACAGAAATAAATCAATAATTTAGCTCCTCTGGGCAGTAGGAAAAACAGTCACTCCAAAAACACAGGCAGTCAGTAACCGACCCTCCTCTGGGCGTAGTAGGACTGAACAAACTCAAATAGACCCTCTTGGGTTAGTAGTAGAAAAGTGGAGACAGACCTCAGGGAGCCGAGAAGAGACCTCACACGATCGTGGACTGTGGGCAGAGCAGAGGTGAGCCAGAGCACAGATAAACGGATGATGAGTGGTAATATTAACAACACGACTAGACGAGACGGAATGTAGATGCGTAGATATATTTAGAACAGAGAGACCCAGTAGCACACGTAGTTCTTTGAACACAGAATCAATTCACTAGCACAGAACGAGGGAGAAGGGGAGACTAAATAGTTACAATAATCAGGGAGAACAGGTGAGAGGAATGGGGACGGGAAAACAAGCAAATTGATAACAGGTGAAACAGCATACAAATGATAATACACAAGAGGGAGACAAAGTAGTCACAAAAAACCCCGACAGTCACCTGGACCTGATGGGTTTCCGAGCGAATTCTATAAAAAATTTAGGAATGACTTAGCTCCACTGTTGTCAAATGTATTTGGGGAAGCCTTTCATTCTGGGACTCTTCCTCCAACTATGCAACAAGCAGTCATAACGCTTATCCTCAAGGAAAATAAAGACCCTCTCGAATGTGGCTCTTATCGCCCAATCTCTCTTCTCAATGTAGACAGCAAAATCCTGGCCAAAATGTTAGCTCGTAGGCTGGAAAACGTTCTGCCTTCTGTAATATCGAGTGATCAAGCTGGGTTTATTAAAAACCGGCAAACATCTTTTAAAATATGGCACCAATTTAGACGAGCTTTATCATTTACAGATCTATCCATGCAGGCCCCTATTATAAAAAATCATATGTTTACTCCTTCGATTGCAGATGCTACATTTAATTGCTGGATAGAAAAAGGGCTCACCACACTGAACGATTTATATAGCGATTCCAATTTCATGTCCTTCGAGCAAATAAGAACAAAATACAATATCCCTAAAACACATTTCTTTAGATATTTACAGATCTGAAGTTTTATGATTTCTAATTCAGTAGACTTTCCAACTTTACCTACAGAAACATTACTTGACACCATTTTAAAAACCAATCCAGTTCTCAAAGGTAATATAGGTGTGATTTACTCTTTTATCTCCTCACAAAATCTAACTTCAGTAACAAAGTCGAAACAACAATGGGAAAATGAACTTTAGTTGACCCTCTCTGAGGAAATTTGGCAAGACATTATAAATAAGATTCATTCAACTTCAATTTGTTTGCGACATACAATTATTCCGTTTAAAGTGGTCCATCGCCTTCATTGGACAAAAGCAAAATTAGCTAAATTTTCACCAACTATAAATCCCCTATGTAATAGATGTGACGTAGAAATAGCTAATCACACACACATGTTTTGGTCATGCTCTAAAATTACCAAGTCCTGGCAATTAATATTTAATTTTTTTTTCATATGTTTTACATGTAACAATTGACCCTTGCCCTGTTACAGGAATATTTGGTTTAATCACAGATTCCGGTTTAGACAATAATACCAAAAGCATGATTTCTTTTTCAACATTAATTGCTAGATGTCTTATACTGCTCAAATGGAAGGACAAATTTCCTCCAACTTTTAATCATTATATTAGGGACCTTATGTACCATCTTACAATGGAGAAGATTCGGTACTCCACCAAAGGTTGCAGTCAAAAATTTCATCTTATTTGGCAGCCAGTGTTGACATATATAAAACAAATGGATCCAAACTTAATTTTTTTAGTTTGACCATTGTTATGTGTTTCTCACATTTTTTCCCCTCCATTTTATTTGACTACATTTTAATTTCTATCTAAATTATTTTATTACTTTATTTTACATTTGCTAAGCCTATTGTGACTCGTTGTGTGCGTATATATGTACAATAGATGAGTGAACATATAATGGAACTTTTGTCTATTTGTATTGTATGTATGTATATATTGCGACAGAATGTAAAACAGATTAAAAATAGGCATGACATATTGTTTATAAATGGTGCTGTGGGTTGGGGGGGCTCTGTTGGAGCAAAGATCATTTGTCTCTGTTTTTCAAATACTTTTAAAATTGATGTTTTATTGACCAAAATGTTAATAAAAAGATTTGAACAAAAATAAATAAATAAAAAATAAAAAAACACAATATATATATATATATATATATATATATATATATATATATATATATATATATATATATATATATTTTTTTTTTTTTTTTTTTTTTTTCTTTTAATTTTTTTATTTAATTTTTTTTTTGGTTAGCTTTTTTCCATTTACTGTTGCAGTCATGACTTATTGACTTCTCCCATGTTTTTCACTTTACTCTCTCTCTCTCTCTCTTTCAAACCCTTAATGTAAATATTTTAAGACAAAGGTTTAATTTATTAAATAGCATCATTTCACTTCATTCTAAGTATGTATAAGAAAGAAAGTAAGAGTACTAGTCTTAATCAGCTCATTTATGGCTATTGTTTCTTGCTCTGACTTACCAGATTTATTTTTGTTTATCACTCTTGTAAAGAGAAGTTATTTTGTTTCTCTTCATAGTTTTATTTATTTTAAACAGGACATTTTTATTGTTTTGTTATTTTTTAACAGGATAAAGTGTCCAAACGCAGAGAAAAACTATATAAAATAAGTCATGACTAAGAGTAAGTGGCAAAAAAGGTAAAAATAAATTAATAAAATAAGACTTTTATTTTGGCGTGGCTTGTGACGTCATAAGCCTGCACCGCTCTCGCGCTGTGATTCAACTGCAAAAAGGTTTGTTTTAAAGCGTTTAGCCTTATATAAAGCGATTGATTAAAGTTTCAGGGTTTTCATCAGTGCTAAATTATGTATCTGCTGTTGGCAATGTTATGTTAACCCTTTATGCAACGTAGTACTATTTAACTCACAGTAATGAGGTCTATTGTTTGAATAAAGATAGGATACACTTTTTGTCCCCAAGAGGAAATTTGTCTTGGGCAAAAAAGTGCTACAAGCAGACAATAATATAAATAAAACAAACTAAACAATTAAGAACATATCTGAATAAAGTTTGAATGAAGTAACAGTAAAGTGTGTAATAAGGGTTTTAATGAAGGTTTAATTTATTAAATAGCATAATGTCATTCCATTCTAAGTATACATCACTATAAGAAATGGAGATAGAGGTAAAGTTGGTTTTATATTCGCCCATTCGTTCATTTAGAAGTCTCTGTATTGTTTACCATGTTACTTTGAATATTCGATCAGAATTAGCATGCAAGTATGACTTCTAAACAACATTAACACTTTATTTGATTGTGAACAATGTTGTACTTTGATAGTCATTGGCTGCTAATATAACTTCACTATTTACAGTTTGCAAATAATACTTTATGGAATTATATTATTAAGGGGGAAGTCAGAGTATGCAAATATAAAACCAACTTTACCTCTATGAAATGGAGTACTAGTTTTAATCAGCTCATTTGTGGCTATTGTTTCTTGCTCTGACTTTCTTTTTTTTCTAATTCTATTTGGTAATTACTTTAACATAAAAAACTGTTGAAGCAAGTATTGAAGAGACTTTTGTTTCTGTTCATTGTTTTATTCATTTTAAACAGGACATTTTTATTGTTTTGTTCATTTTAAACAGGATAAAGTGTCCAAACACAGAGAAAAACTCCTGCTGAAGCGACTGATCTCCACACTGTTATAAAGATGGCGTTCATTAAAGAGGAGAGTGAAGATGTAAAGATTGAAGAAACATTCACTGTCAAACTGGAAGATCTGCAGGAACAAACAGGTTGGTTTTCACTCTCAAACACCAACTCAGATATTTACACCAACTCAGATCGTCATTCAGATATATTTTAATAATAAGAATACTAAATTAATCCATCTTGCAGCCCTGAGTGTGCAGCCTAGTTTTCCTGAATGAACATAAGCACTCATTGAAAGACAGGAATGAGTTTCTTTCATACTTGTTCTTATGTCTTTTGTCATTATTTTATGTATTATTACTCTCCCATTTTCTCTACCTTATTGCTTTTCTTGTTCCTCTACCATTTGTAAAGCGTCCTTGAGCACTTACATAAAATAAATAAAAACAATAAATTAAAAAAGTTTAACTGAGCTGACGATATTTGACCTACAGTGTTCTCATAAAGGATGTCTGCTATTGTAGTGATAGTGTTGGCTTAGTACTTTCCATTTGCATATGTCACAATGATCACAATTCCTTTAATGACCCATAATTTCCTTTATGGGTTTAAACTATGGTGTTTCTAGTAGTTGTTAGTTCTCACAGATAGTATCTAGAATTACATCATTATTATAATAACTAATTAGCAGGGCTAATTACTGGGTCTTAAAATGTCTTAAATTGCTAAATCAAATTTTCAGGCATTAAAAAGTCTTTAATTTACTGAAATATTGTGTTGTAGGTCTTAAATCTTTTAAAACAAGTCTTAATTTTCCTTTGTTCATGTTTTGCTACCCAATCTGGCCAAAACCCATACAATCACCATCAATCCAACTCAATAAAACTTTCAACTTTTTATTCAAATAGGTCATTTTAACTCTATTTATCATAATGGTTTAATTATTTTCCCTACAGCAACATTTGTTTAAATGTGCTCCATGTATTTACTGCTGAGGACATCGACCTGGACAGATTGTTGTGCATAGATTTAGTAGGTAAAGTAAAGCTTGCTTGTTATTACACACAATTTAAAGAAATGTCACAATTAAGAAATATATATATATATATATATATATATATATATATATATATATATATATATATATATATATATATATGTGTGTGTGTGTGTGTATGTATGTATATATATATATTTGTATGTATATATATATTTATATATATATATATATATATATATATATATATATATATATATATACATATATATATATATATATATATATATATATATATATATATATATATATATATATATATATATATTACTGTTTAATTAAATTATAATATTTTTTTGATGGGGCAAATAAAAATCTTTCCATTTGGGCCATTTGAAAAATTCCTTAGCCTTTAGCCCTTTATGAGTCCAAAATTTCAGTCAAATTTCAGTCAAATTCAGTCAAAATTTCACTTGCTCCAAAATCAATTTCAAAGTTTCTCAAAAGAAAATATTTTGTGTTCAAAAGGGAAAAAGTTTTTTGTTTTTTACCCAGACATAAAAAAAAAGAATATATTTTAGAGCAGTAATCACAGTACAGTGAAAGCGTGATATTTTTATTCAAGGTTATTTATACGTCAGAATCTTATACTGGCCCATGCCTAATGCTGCTTGATGTTGCAAAGTCATTCATTAATTAATTTGTTTTTTTTTCGGCTTAGTCCCTTTATTAATCTGGGGTCGCCACAGCGGCATGAACTGCCAACTTATCCAGCATATGCTTTATGCAGTGTATGCACTTCCAGCTGCAACCCATCTCTGGGAAGCATCTATACACACTTATTCACACTCATACACTACAGATAATTTAGCTTTACCCAATTCATTTGCTTTGGACTGTGGGGAAAACTGGTGTACCCGGAGGAAACCCACGCGATCGCGGGGAGAACATGCAAACTCCCCACAGACACGCCAACTGACCCATACCGAGGCTTGAACCAGCAACCTTTTTGCTGTGAGGCAACAGCATTATCTAATGCGCCACCGTGTCGCCTGTTGCAAAGCCATATTTCTAATTTTCTTGTTTTTCTTGTTTGTAGAGCAAGTAGCTGTTTATTATTCCTGGGGTCCGTTCTTCGTATCTCGCTTAAATGATCTAAGATGATTTGGCAGATCCTGGATCTTTTTATCTCGATAACTGATCTCTCGCTAATTTGGTTGTTCAAACAAGTTCGCGAATCAGATTAGAATGTCTGGATAAACTGATCTGAGATTGCTGCATGTGTTGTGAAGGACAGATCTATCGATCCTCGAAATCATGATCAGCAATGCAACGATTGGCTGACGGCACAGCTGCGTAATGACATCATCTGATTAATATTCAATTATCCATGTGAGCAAAAAATACGTCAAATTAGCAGTAAACGGCTTGTTAAATATGACACACAATAACCTTCCACATTTGTTGTGAGCTGCAGGCTTTACACTTTCATGTGTCAAGAGTATTCATCATGCATTTCAATACAAATCAATGTATTTAGTTCTACATTTAGAAAAGATTTTCTTTATTATAGTAGCCGGGTTTTTTTATCGGTGTAAAGAATAACTGGTTGTTTACAAAAGCATTTTGATATTGGTAAAGGCGTCTGCAACTATTGTGAAGCATCAAATCACTGGCATATTAACTATCAAAACATGTTTATGACAGCATAAATGTATTATTGCTTTAAAAAAAGTCACATATTGTGCATGTTTATTATACACAATTTGTACTAAGCGATCTAAAAAGTTCATATCAATAAGTTTTCTCTTTGCACCACCAGGTGGCAGTCTTTGTACTTTCTTTTCGAGAATGCAGATTGCATAAGTTTTATTAATATATATACCTTTATTTTATTAATAACTATAACTTTATATATATAGTTAAAAAATATTTACTCTTTTCCCAAGTGTATAAAACTCCTACTGTAGGAAAATATCAGAATTTGGTACATACTTTCTGTATTATATTTGCTTGAACTGAGCCGATCTAAATCTGTTTATAAGAATTGAACCTGCTCCCGATCAGGTTTAAGCTAGCAGAGCTGTTGCTATGACAACAACTCTTGGATCAGCTTTGAAGAACGAAATGATCCTGGATCGTGTCAAATCGTCAATATCCAAATCCAGCTAACTGAGTAATCCACGTACAAAGAACAGACCCCTGGTCTTTAACACAGTTAACTGCCATAATTGACCATAATTGGAATGCTGAATCTATAAAAGAGGGAGGGAATAACGGATTTAACAAAATGGGAGAAGAAGGCAATGCTTGTTTATTATTAATGTGAAGTCTGAATTGTGACCATATTCTGAGTGATTCATTAATATAAATGGGTTATTCGTAAAATATTGTTTACTCCCTAGAATCGTGGCACAAAGTAGTGAGTGTAAGGACACTGGATTAGACGTGTGCTGTTCCATCAGTAAACAAAGTAGGGCCTCATCATTACAGATGTTGGATAACCAGAATATGAGTTTGTGTAAATTGGCCGAAAATAATAGTATAAAAAATTTGGCATTGCCAATCCATACTATTCCTTTTTTCTTTTCAAGAATTACTTTCTTTTGCGAGGAATTTTCTTATCCCAGAGAAATGTAGAAATACAATTATTTAACTCCTTGAAAAATGACTTGGGAATAAAAACAGGCACGGACTGAAACAGAAATCTTGGTAGTATTGTCATTTTAATGAAATTGATCATCCTAGTCAAAAGATAAAGGAAGGGTTGACCACATCGTCATGTCTCGTTTGGCTTTGTCAAGACGACGACAAGGTTTGTTTGAGCTTGGGTCATCCATGGCTCGTTGTTATTATATGCATATAGTATATCCATGTAATTTCTTGGCTGTGTATTAGAACATGGCGGATCCTTTGTTTACATTCTGTCTAGCTCCATGAGCTCGTGACGTATCTCTGTAACCAATTAGCGTTCGGCTGTGCGTGTAGCTCCACCTTTTGGTACCCTTTCTTGTTTTTGGTTACCCTTTCGAAAGAGTGTTGAAAAAGTGGTACGGTACCGAACCGTACCACTCAGTGGAAACGGGCCATAAGCTGACTGGTCGATAAGATCCACATTTAAGTGGATCCTTATCCTTTTTAAGAAGTACTGTTATAATAGCCGATGTCATGGAGGGGGTGAGTGATTCCAAGACAAGAGCTTCAGCAAATACCTTGCACAACAGGGGTGTTAGCTTAGCAGTAAACTTCTTATAAAACTTGGAAGGGAAGCCATCGGGGCCTGGTGCTTTTCCGGTTTTCGTTTTTTTATTGCATTTTCAATTTCAGAAGGTGTTATATTTCCTTCTAATGCCAACTGATCTGAATCAGAGGGATGGCAATTCTAAATAATTAAAAAGCTCTCAATATGTTCAATTTCGTTTACCTCAGAGCTGTAAAGAGTTTTATAGAAGTTTTTTAATGGTCATTTATTCCCTGTTGATCAGTAATAATACTGCCATCATCCTTACTAACTGCTGCTATAAAACCAGCTGCTGATTGTGTCAGTTGGTAACACAATAACCTGCCAGCTCGTTCACCATGTGCATTATGAATCTGGCGTGATCTTATGTGGAGATCCTCTGCATTTTCACTTGTCAAGGAGTCATATTCCACTTGTAGAAGAAGTCTTTTCTTATGGAGCTCTTCGGACGGTGATGTTGAGAGTAGCTGATCAATTGTATTAATTTTATTCATAATCTCTGTAAGCCGTTTTGACTTTCTTTTATTTTCACTAGCTTGATATGAAATAATCTGTCCTCTTATATATGCTTTCTGAGTATCCCATAGGATGCTATAACTTATCTCCGGGATTCGTTTGTCTCAAGGAAGAAATCAAGAATCAATTTGAGCATCAATAAATTTTACAAAATCATCGTCTGCCAAAATCATCGTTCACCATGAACTTCCTAACTGCATCAGAACGGCAGTCACTTGCTGTCTTCAAGAAACGACTAAAAACTCAACTATTTAGTCTCCATTTCAATTCCTAATCTGCAATTGCCTCTCTAGCTATACCACTAACTGTACAAAAAAATATTAATAATAAATAAAAAAAACATATATATATATATATATATATATATATATATATATATATATATATATATATATATTCTTACATTAATAATGCTTTCCTTCTTAGACTTTACACACCTGAAACTTGCCTACAGCACTTCTTTGCTCTTATAGTTGTGTAAATTACTTCCTTGTCCTCATTTGTAAGTCACTATGGATAAAAGCATCTGCTAAATGACTAAATGTAAAACTGTACATTCTTATGTATTAGTTCAGCAACACCCCTACTTTTGCTATTGAAGTTAGAATAATATATCTTTGTGTATAGCCTCCTCTATTAAGTTTAGAATAGTCTTTTTTTAACAGATGTGTCTCCTGTAAATATACAATATCAGATTTTAATTCAAGATATGCGAACACTTTGTTTCGTTTCACTGGGTGATTTAGCCCCTGCACATTCCAACTGGTAAAGTTTGTCTTCACTTCACCTATTTTATGGAGGGTTGTCGAAAACATCAGAAACATCCGAAAGGTATCTGTGGGTTTTGTATGTAGGGGGATGTGTGGAAGAGAGAGGAAGGGAAAAAAAGAGAGAAATAATAAATAAGAAAAAAGGGGTGATTGCACACACACTTATAAACACAAAACAACACAATATTGAAACCTTGCATGTAAACTTGCACACACCTTCAGCTACTCACACTCTTTAACTAGCTGACATTTGTGGGACCTCACATATAAAACAAAACAATTTGAACAGCTCTTGATGTTTTACTAAAAAGCTACCACATTATTGACTAAATATACTTGAGAACTAGGAATAACAGCAACAAACATGCTATAGTGGTCATTTAAAACATAACTGCTGAGTGACATTAACATTTGTATTGTCTTTGACAGCCCAGTGTACTGTCGTGATTTCCTTCAATTTAATGGCTTTTTCAACCTATCCTATATTTCGGAAAAGTAGTGGCATTTAATCACGAGGGCGCGTGACGGCTCCTTGTTGTCCACTGGTTTGCTGCTTAGAGTGCGGTGTGCCCAGTCCAGAAGTGGAATCTTCTCAAGGTTCACGTTATCTTTCAAGAGGCCAGCTACAAATTCTGTCATGTATCTGCCGTGCTCCTCTTCTCTCTAACTCCTGTAATGTGGATATTTGAGTGGTGAGACCTCTCTTCAAGATCCTCGCTTCGGCCTCTCAGCAGAGCCAGCTCCTTTTTCAAGATACTAAACTCTTTCCAGTGTAGTAAGAGATTCAGAGTATCCACCCAACACAGACTCCAGACCAGATAGCTGCTTCCACTCTGTCGTTAATGTGCTCCACAGCATTGCCTAACTCTGTCCGAAGCTGGTCAATTTGATTCCAAAGTTCATTTGACTGTGCAACGGCCTTTTCTTCAATTTAAGCAATCAATCCACCCTTTAGTGCATCAATAGCTTGACGGACCACGCTGTTATCACTCGCCGGAGCTTTCTTAGATGCAGCTTGCTCTTCGAGGTTAGCATTAGCATAGAGGCTAGTAGCGGATTTAGCCTCCCTACAGTTGCTTCGGCCTATATTCATCCTGATTCAAGTTGAATTACGCTCAGAACAGCCTGACTCCGACACTGATAAACACTTAATTTCCAGTATAGGTAGGTTTAAGGTAACAGTATTTAGGAGAAGAGCAATATTAAACATTAAGTTTCACGTGAGGAACTCAACAGTTTGTGTCTTTACATGGTGCCACTCTAGCTGGAAGTCTAAAATAAACAATATAACAATAATCACAATGAAAAACAAAACACTCACCATTTATAACTCAAATGAAAGTGAAAGGAAAAAATGCAAATGATTTTAGGCCAGCAGATTCATCAGATTTGAAAATGGGGAAAAAATAATGAATAATAGTACAATGAAAAACAAAACAAGAGAAATAAAATGAGAATTTGGGGAAAGAAAAAAAAAATACCTTTTGCTTCTAACCAATGGAGTGAAGGGGTCAATGGAAATGAGAGGGGAATGGCAATGTGGAGGTGTGGATGTGAAGATTAAGGGCGTCTACGACCCCAGCCGCTACTGTCGGCTACTGACTTCATGCCAGTGAGATGAATCGGTAAGATGATTTTGTTCCAGACACACTGCTCTAAAGTCTTTGGTGACACACTCATTTACAGACATCACAAGCACTTCAGTAACAAGACACAGTGTTTCTCACAGCCAGTCGTTAAGTTTTTCACTGCTTGTCTCGACCCGGTTTCTCTACTCGTTTCCCCGCACTCCAACATTTCAGTTAACTTCTCTTTCTTCTGCACACCACACAATGCTGCCCTCTTTAACTCTCCTCCTCTTTCTTTATACTTTCACCCATTTTCTTTTGCCGTCCCATGGGTGGAGACCAATTAAACAATGTTGACTGTCATCACAGAAAACACCAACAATCATAAATGCATGATTATATGCTGTCATGGCTTTGCAATAAAAATGTTGTTATAATACAGGCCAATAGAGAAAAAAAACAGCCATGAATATAAAGAAAAGGGAGTAATTGCCCAGAGGGGAATTGAGTTTTTATTTTTTATTTCAAAGCATTTTCCCAAAATATGTCAAAGATAAGATGTCCCCAAATATTAGTCCGTGTGCTGAAACACAGAAAGTTTTGGCCAAATTAAGCCTCAAAATCATCCCAGAATGGATGAAAATAACCCAACAGCACACAAGGGGAAAGGTGCACATTCCAGCCTTTATGCAGATGCTGGACAGGTATGTCTCATGTCTGCGAGGCAAATATTCAGCTGTTTGGTCAGCTGTTACCCCAGAACGTTTTTTCTGATGCATTAACCAGTCAGGCACAGAATGAACAAGTATTCCCTGTCTGCTTAACACATAAAAAAAAAAAAAAAACATTTTGTTGTAATTGTGAATATTTACGAATAAAAATAGGCCATTTACAGCTTTCAAATCTGTGTCTTATCAATATGACCAAATTGACTTTTATGATCAATTATGTCAGAAAGTCTGAAAACTGGACTGACACAGTTACAATTTACTATAACTTCTATGTTAAGTGGCTTTGACATAATTTAGATTGTAGAAGCACTAGATAAATAAAGATGAATTGAATCTGCTTAAATGTGTACATTTTAATGGACCAAACAAAATATGATTTGATTTATTCCAAATTTAATGTGCATCAAAATTGCAGTGTGTGTAGCCAATGTTTCCAGTGTCTTCTCACTTTTCAGTATTTGATGAGAGTTTTTAAAACTAATGAAAACTTATGTTTTATTCATTTATTTCAGACCTAATTGAAGAGAATGGGGGGAGTAAAGAGGAGGAACATCATGTCAAAATTGAGGAAAAAACTCATTTACAGACTGATGGTATTTTAAAAAGGAGGGGCAAGAATCGTTTCACCTGCACTCAGTGTGGAAAGAGTTTTGGAAGAAAAGGCAATCTTAAGATTCACATGAGAATCCACACTGGAGAGAAACCGTTCACATGCATTCAGTGTGGAAAGAGTTTCATCCAATCATCATCCTTTAATCTACACATGAGATTTCACACTGGAGAAAAACCATTCACATGCACTCCGTGTAGGAAGAGATTCAGCAACTCATCAGACCTCAATAAACACATGAAGACCCACACTGGAGAGAAACCATTTACATGCACTCAGTGTGGGAAAAGTTTCAGCCGCTCATCACACCTTAAACAACACATGATGATCCACACTGGAGAGAAACCATTCACATGCACTCAGTGTGGGAAGAGTTTCAGCAACACATCAGACCTTAATAAACACATGAGGATCCACACTGGAGAGAAACCATTCACATGCACTCAGTGTGGGAAGAGTTTCAGCCGCTCATCAGACCTTAATAAACACATGAGGATCCACACTGGAGAGAAACCATTTACATGCACTCAGTGTGGGAAGAGTTTCAGCTGCTCATCACACCTTAATAAACACATGATGAGCCACACCATTCAGAGTAACCATTCATTTGCACTTAAGCCATGGTGACACTGGACTTTTCTCCCCATAGACATCAATTCATACACACGTGAATGCATCAGACGGGAAATGCAATTTTGTGCATCAAGTTTCGCAGTTCACTGCGTTGCAAAGTTTAAGCTTGGGGAACTCTGACCTGCCAAATCGCTTTACTTGACTTTGTGAGACCAATAGAAGATGGTTAACATGACCTCCCTGGACAGAAATGTAAAATATGGACCAATCGCTCACTTTTTTAATGCTTAATCATCTCGTTTAATCCCGCCCTTTTTCGCAGCGCCATACAACAGAATTTCGAAAGCTCAAATTCTAGTGTGACCGCAGCTTCGGTGTGGGATAAGTTTCAGCAACTCATCAGACCTTAATAAACACATGAAGACCCACACTGGAGAGAGACCATTTACATCCACTCAATGTGAGAAGAGTTTCAACCAGTTAGCAAAGCTTAATAAACACATGAAGATCCACACTGGTGTGAAAGAGTATATGTACTTTGCGTGTAAGAAGACTTTTATTACAGCTCCAAAATTGAAACTGCACCAGACGATTCACACTGAAGAGACCGTACAAGTGTTCACACTGTGACTAGAGGTTTAATCAGTTAACACTTCTGAAAACAGAAGCAGATTCACACTGGAGAGAAACTGTAAAGATCTGATTAGTGTCTACAGAGTTTGGACAAAACGTTTCACACATGACATGAATGCAGCAAAACATTTTCTCCTGTGTGTAGAGGTATGGATTTGTAGCAGTCATCTGTTTAATTTGATTTTTTATATATAGCTGTTATGTTTGCGTGGATTAGTCATTATTTAGTAAGATTGTTGCAATAAGTTCAGGTTAGTTTTAATGTGTTGATGCCCATCATCATTTTAATCTGTATGTACTGGCGAGTGACAATAGGGGACAATTAGTGAGCAACACGTGAGCCGAAGTAGGTTTCAAGCATTCATGAAGAAACCACACTGCCAGAACTGAACACATATCATAGCATCTCATTGTGTGTGTTTGTTTGGTTTTATTAGAGGTAAGATGTATGATGTTGCATCAAATGTTATGTTTAGTATGTGTTTAGCAGTGTAAATAATGTGTTTGAGGATCGTTTATGTATGTTTATATGTATAAAATAACCACATCAGCGTAATCGCGACAGACATGAGGCCGACGTCTGTAATGGAGATCGCAGTGATAGAGGCCTTGTGTTATTATATAAATATAATATACATATAAATATGATGTACATATAGATTAACAAGCTTTATTAAGTATGAGTTTACCTTTTAAAACAGTAGTGTGGGTTAATACAGTTATAATACATCAATGTTAAAGAGTATTTAAATAATAAAAGTAAACTATAAAGTAATTAGTAGATAATAAAGTTATTTAAAATAGTTACTGTTTGTTGTTTATGCAGTAAGAGTTTAGAGTTTAATGACTATTACTCTGGTATTGGTAATGTATATTGTGTGGAGAAATGCATCGAGTCAGTGTCTATTCATTGCCATTGTTTATTGATAATTCTATATTTGAGTGTTTATATAAGTGTTTCTGTGTTCATTGGTTTCACGCATGCATGAAGAAGCCACACTGCCAGCACTGAAACACTAAAACATCTCATTGTGTGTGTGTTTGTTTGGTTTTATTACAGATTGCAGTGTGACAAACAATAAAAATAATATTATGGTGGGACCAGAAAACCCCGCCTCTTCTGTGTGTGGCGAGCCAGCCAGGAGGATGCTGCTGATTGGATGATGTGAGAGACAGCTCCTCCTTATAATGAACCTAAAAACAAAGAAAGACATTGCAGTTACAGAAGAAAAAAAAAATTAGAATACAACTGAACTAGATTAAATTCATTGTCTATTCCCCATCAAAGAGAGAGATAAAAAAAAATTGAACAACTTCAAGACTGTGTCACTTTCAAGTTTTTGACAATAGAGAAGTCTGAACTGTTAAAGGGCCATGAAACCCTCTCGTTTCAGCAGGGTGTTTTCACACCTCTACTTTGGAAAAAGCCAGAAAAGTGGGCGTGTCCAGCTCTGTTTAGGGGGGAGTGTCGGAGAAAAAAAAAGAGGCACGGTGTGGGAGTGTCTATTTGGGCACTCGACTACATGGGCATCTGTTGTCGAATTATTTGCTAAATTATTAAATGGTGGACTTTAACTGTCTTTCATTCAGAGAATTCATTCATGTCCCTCGCGAAAAACGAGATATTTGATTCGAGGAACTGCTGTAAGCGTGTATTTTTCATGCAATGTTTGATACCGCACGGCGAATGAGAGAAAAAAAACTCCCGGCATTTCCCGGAAACTTTGATGCACTGGACAGGTAGCGTCAGAAAGCCGCTTGGGTTATTCCAGTCACAAAATGCGGTAAAAATCCTACATGAGGTTAAAGTTTGGTTGTAGTGCTTACATGTTTAGACTCTGTGCAATAGTTTGTTAGATACGAACAAACTGAATAAACAAAGAGCACTGGTCGCTCACTTACCAAATCTGTAGAGACAGGACAATCACCAGCAACTAGAGCCGCGTCTTTATTAAGAGGAGACTACAAGCGAATCCGGATCTCAGCGTTTGCAGATGAGAACAGCTCTCAGGTAAACAATAATCCTCCTTAGACACGTATTGTTGTCGAGCGTCGCGTACACTGTTAATCCACACGTGACTCTGAGCTCTCACAGAGAAAAAATGAAAACAAAACTTAACTGCAGCAAACTATAAAAGCAACACTTCACGCTTGTTTTGCCAACACAACGTGGCGTCTCTGTCGTCTAAACACTGTGACAGTAATGAATATTAATGAAGTTGCACAATAGAGCGCGCTGATTGGTTTGAACCAAGCCTTACTCATGCATTAATGCAGCATGCTGTAAGACGTAATAAGACACACTCTGGCACAGACGCCCAGTCTGCAAGCTGGAATACAGGCTATTATGTCATGACCGTGACGCAGCTTCAAAAATTTGTTTCAAACCGGAAGTACGAATTTGCTTGAAATAAAGCAAAAACAACCAATTTACACGTATTAGTGAAATATAGGTGTCCTAATAGTGTTTTTAGCAGTGTGGGACACATATACGACTGTCAACAGCTCAAAAAAATGTGTTTGGGTGTTTCGTGACCCTTTAAAAGTGTGCTACCACCTCAAGTGTAGTGCGCCAGCAGGTGAGGGTTTCTCAGGCCAAACGAGGCGGGCACTAATCAGACTAGCAGAGGGGACACTTAATGAAATAGAGGAAAGTTTAGAAGAGGAGCAGTATGTAGACAGTCTCAATATACTTCTGGATTTCATAGAGTCCCTAAAGAAACCAACTGAGCTCGAAGCTTCACCAGTTACTCTTTCTAACGCCCTATTCACACGGGGCGTCAGCGTCAACGCTTCCCATTCACTTTGAATGGGTGACGTCAGGCGTTGCCGAACTGCATTGTGGATCCGTCGGCGCCGCTTCAGAAGCGTTCCTCGCTGCAGAAGTTGGGACCAGCTCAACTTTTCAAGCGCCGACAGAAGCGTCAGCCAATCAGATCGCTGTATGCAAATACACCAGCTCAGACAGTGGCCTATTGCTGACTGAATTTCATTGGCTGACGCTTCTATGACGATCGTTTCAGCTCCAACTTCAGACACGCCCTCTGTCAAGCGTTGACGCTGAAGCCTCGTGTGAATAGGGCGTAAGAGGGAACAGCTAAGACAAGTGTATGCTGAATTACAACAGGCACAAGCAAATGCTCGTCGTGTGTTAGAGGAACAGATGGAGCAACTTGAAGTAAACTCTAAGGGGGAAAGTAATGAAAGAAATGATAAAGTACCAACCACACAACATGATCCAGTTCCTGAAGTTACTCTGAGGAGGGTATTTCGAGTCTTTGGACAGATTGGAGAGGCTGGACAGAAGGAAAAATTATCCTACACAATTCTCAACAACCAAATCAAATCAGGAGTGAGAAAGGGGTATGCAGAGGCTGAAATTATTGAAGCTGTCATCAGAGCTGTGAGTCCAAGCCTTCCTCTCCGAGAATGTCTTGAGATAAAACGAGACCTCACACTTTCCACATTAAGGACCATCCTCAGGGGGCACTATAAAATAGACTCATTATCCGATCTGCTGCACAGGCTCATGAACAGGGATACATATATAGGGATATCATCTCACAGGATCCCAAAGTGTCTGCTCAAAGTTTCCTGTTTCGAGCCATTGAACTGCTCTGGGCATCTGGAGATGAGCAGGATGGCAAACAGTTTAGCCCTGAGCTCATTCAACAAAAATGTCTTCGCTCTGTGGAAACTGGGCTCTTAAGTGATGCAGTTAAGTTTCAAGTTAAACCATACCTCAGTGATCCCAAAGTAATGGATGAAGTGCTAATTGAGAAAATCGGGGAAGCTGCTAATCTTGAATTGGAGAGACAAGCAAAGTTAAAAAAAAGTAGTGACACCAAAGCCTTTTAAACTGAGTGAAGTAGTAGAGTATGTTTGCGACACTGAGCGACATGTAAGCAGTGAAGTAGACTCTGAAAGTGAAAGGAGAGATACAGTGACCAAAGAGAATTTCCCTAGTAAAGATAAGAAGAAACAAGGACAGAGCAAAGATATTAACAGTAACACCACCAAATCAATTGAACAGCTCGGAGCAGACATCATGGAAATGACTAAAGTATTCAAAGAGACAATGGAAGCAACCAGACCCCAGTTTCAGCCTCCTGTCACCCTGATACAGATGGAAAAGAGGTTCAAAGGCTGTTTTTCACGTCAAGAGGCTCAGAAGGGTGAGGAATGCAGGCAGTTATTTCTGTGGCCAAGATGGACATCTGTCACGGGGCTGTCATCAACGCAGATTAATGTCGGGAAACAGGAGGGGACTGCTGAACTGGACCTCCCAGTAGTCCATATCGTCAATATCAGCTATCTCAGATGTGTGGTAGACACCTAGAATTGAACAGAGTGGGCAAACCAGTAAGTATAATGACATTGTTACTCACCAAGATGCAGCCAATTTGATTAGGAATTCACTGTGCACATCCATGCTGCTAAACATTGTTGGAAAAAGGTGTCTGTTCTGTTGTCAGCTAAATAACATCACAGTTGAAGCCTTATGAGACACAGGAGCCCAAGCTAGTATTATCAACGCTGACTGGAGAAAACAATACTTATCACACACCATTGTCAGACCAATTAAAGAGCTCCTGGGACCAGCAACACTCACTGGATTGGCTGCAAATCACACAGAAATCCCCTTTGATGGCTGGGTAGAAGTTAGCCTCTGACTGAGTAATATTGCAGGCCCCGAAGAAACCTTACAAGTGCCTATGCTGGTGGTGAGTAATGCTGGAGTAGCTGAAAATCCCATCATCGGTTACAATGTCATTGAGGAGATAATTGGCAGGTGGGAAAAACAGGGTTCACTATTCAGCATGGTTCAGAGGGTGAGCAAAGGATTCTCTATATCGACAAGAAAGGCGATGCTTAACTGCTTAATCTGCTGAAGACTGTAAATTTGAATGTGACTGTTGGAACTGTGCGTGTGGGGAAACAAAAGATTAAACTCAGTGCAGGACAAATTACCACAATTTATGCACAAGCGCACATTGGGGGACAATCCCAAGAACAAAGTCTGCTGTTTGTTCCATGTAAACCATCAATGTTATCAGAGGGCCTGGAAATACAGGAAGGTGTTATCAGAGTTGGAGATGGGAAGACTGTAAGAGTACCAATTGCCATTGCTAATACAGCAAAATACCCAGTCACACATGCCCCAACTCAGACTAGGCCAACTGGAACTAATAAAGACATTTTACCCAGTGACAGTAGATCTTCTGAACCATGAAGAATACCACCAAGGATTTCTTGATGCTGAAAGTCAACCACTAACAGCCTTTATAACACCCTGGGGATTATTTGAGTGGAAGAGGATCCCGCTTGGCCTTAGCTCAGCTCCAGCCGAATTCCACAGAAACATGGAGGGTTGTCTGGAGGATTTGCGTGATGTGATATGTCAGCTGTACTTGGATGATAATCTGGTTCACAGTGCCTCCTTTGATGATCACTTGAGTCATATTCGCACACTCCTCCAGAGATATCAAAACCATGGAGTTAAACTCAGTCCGCACAAGTGTGTGCAAGGGAGCAGTCCTTTATCAGAAGCAGAAAGGGAAGATGTCAGTGATTGCATATGGGTCAAGAACACTCAAACCACCTGAGAAAAACTATTACATGCATTTTGGAAAATTTGAGTTTCTGGCTCTTAAGTGGGCTATCTGTGAACGCTTCAGAGATTATGTTTCATGCTCCACACTTTGAAGTGTACACAGACAATAATCCACTCACATACATTTTGACAACAGCCAAACTTAATGCAACGGGACACCACTGGGTTGCAGAGCTGACCGATTTCAATTTTACCATCAAATATCGGCCAGGGAGATGTAATACAGATGCAGATGGATTGTCAATAATGCCACTGGACATTTCCAGGTACATGAAACTGTGCACAGAGGAAACAAACCAAATGTGATAAGTGCTACCATGCAGGGAGTTATGTTGATGTTTGAGGATACTTCTCTGTGGACAAGTGGAATTGACTTACAAGCTGTCCATCTGGTAGAAGATGAAATCCCACTAATCTGTGTCTCTCTCAGGAACAGATCAGGCAGTCCCAACAGGAAGATCCTGTCATTAGCCGTGTCCTGGAGTACAAAAAGAGTAACGTTCGTCCTTTTGGTCATAGACTAAGAAAAGAATTGTATGATGTCAGACTCCTGCTGAAACAGTGGACACGTCTGCGCATGAGTGATGATGGAGTCTTGTATAGGAAAGCAGGAAATACAAACCAGTTAATTCTACCCAAGGAGTACCATCAGACAGTTTACAAGGAGTTGCATCAGGAGATGGGACATCTCGGAACGGAGAGGACTCTCAATTTAATCAGTGAACGATTTTATTGGCCCAATATGAAAAGAGAGACAGAGCACTTTGTGACACTTGTATGTGAGTGTTTGAAAAGAAAGAAACCACACAAGACTACTATTTTATTAGCCTATTTGCTCTTAAAATAGGACAACAGACACAATTAACAACAAAATATTTATTGGTCAAATAAACATCAACAAAAAAAAAAAAAAAGCATCAGCTTAGTTTTTTTCAGCTATGCGTCTGTCATCACCAGACCGTCCAGGTGCATGTTTGAGGTGGTCTCCCACGGCCCTGTAAATTATGTGGTCTGTGGCTGTTTTGTCCCACATTTGCAGCTGCAATGACAAAAAAAAAAAAAGCTCTCAGCTGTTTCTGTTATTGCGTGCATCCGTACGATCACAGGCTTTGTTATTTTTACAAAGTCTTGTCTTTAAATTAACGTAAAATTCAAACAATAAATGCTGTTTTGACTACATTAAACGCACATTTATAATATTTTTTTTATTTTTAAGTGGACAGAGATGGCAAAAGTACACACATACAAACGACTCTGGTAAAAATTGAAGTACTGACTTTTGTATTTAAAATAAATATGGCCTCAAACACGTAATAAAACGTATCCATGACCTGTTTTAGTTTCACAGTAACTAGACCTCACATTAATACATTTATACAAAGTAACATACATTTCTAATTTTGATGTTAACAGTTGCCAATTGCCAAGCATACAACTCAAAAAGTCACTTTATCATATAAACTGTATGTGCGTCTTTTAAGAACGGCTGCCATTTGTGTGTACATTTTATTCTATAAAAAAAACTTTTTGGGTAATCTTTTTCCACGTGACAATTTCCTGATCTTTGCATTATAATTTGATCTATAAATTACCTGCAATTCGATCGAATAAACGCATCTTTTTAACCGGTGTAAACAGGACAGCATCAGTCATGATTACATCGCTGACTCTCTGTTGTAATGCAATCATGTAATTAGCCATTTTGCCTTTATAAACCAGCCTGCATCATCATAAGTTAAAACATAAATTGAAAAGCTATGTTGGTGGAACAATTGTTTTGCGAGGGAACATTGCGAGGTAACGCAAAAGCTAAAAAAAAAAAAAAACTAACAATAAATAAACATACATATATATATATATATACACACACACACACACATATACATATACATATATATATATATATATATATATATATATATATATATATATATATATATATATATTTTATTTTTTTTTTCCCACAGTTTTTTTTTTCTCCCACCCATTTTCCCCACCACTTTCCTTCCTGGACACCATATGTGTGATGATGTGATATGTCATTGTGCAATTTTAAAGCCTTTTTGTTTCAATCTAGTTTTACTGCGTCTATTTTTATTGCAGGCACGCACTAAAGATTTAATCAAAAAGGCTTTAAAATTGTGCAATGACAGCGAATATATCGCATCCCCAAACACATTAAAAATGGGTGGGAGAAAAAACTGGGTTGGAGGAAAATATATACATATTTTTTGTTTTTGCGTTACCTCGCAAAGTTCCCTGGTTCCCTCCCAAAACTGTTGTTCCACAAACACTGCCTGTTCATTTTATATTTTAAAAATATATGTAATTTTAGGTAAATTCCAAGCATGAATCCAGAGTACGCTTAAATATTATATTAATTATATTATATTGTTTATATTAATTATTTAATATTTTAATAATTATATTGTATTATATTATATTAACTGTATTATATTATATGAATTACATTGTATTAAATGTATTATATTATATTGCATTATATTATATTGCATTACATTGTATTATACAACCGAATTTAACAAAAACTACAAAGTTCATTGTCCATCTGATGCGCGATTTTAGTGTTGAAAATATTAAGTTCGGAAAGCCTGTCTGGCTCATTGTAATAAAAGACTTGATTAAACAAATTAAAGTGAAGCTGCTCTGGCACAATAATAGATGGTTTTGACATTTACAGCAAAACCTGTAAAAGAGCCGTAATACCGGCCAAAACAAATTGATGAATTCACAACATAATTATAAAGCCCATAAAACTGTCAAAGTAATACCAGAACATACTTATTATGGTGGCGTACAGGGCTGTGGACTGGAAACCCTTTTTTGACCCATGGCCCTTCATATTAAACTCCGACATGAGTCTGTTGGTCATCAGCCTGAAAGAGAAAGATGTTTATTTGCATGGCCCTTTATCATAGTGAAAAAAACTAATCTATAGGAACTTTCTTATATTGGTTAAATAGAAATATATATTCTGTTCTGTATTTGCAGCACAGCGCAGTCATGACTATTTGTATACTGTCATCACTGCTTTGTGCATGTGCCAGGAACACATTTTCAATTTGTTCAATGTACAAAAATATTTACAGCTAATTTTACTGCACTAACAATACTGCGTTGTTGTGAACCCAGAGTGGGCCCACTAGGAGGCGTGGGAGGCCTGAACACCACAAAAAAAAAAAAAAATGGCAAAAATCCAAAACACAATGGCCTGACCCGGACGTGTAAAAAAAAGGTGGTATTTATTAAAAAAATCTGGAGGATAAAGTCCAGTGCAAGAAATATAAATACAGCTCCAAAATATTGTACAAAAATATATATACAAAAATACAAAGGATCAAACCAACAAATCAAATATAAAGATAAATATATATAACACAAAAAAAAAAACAAATCAAAGGAAAAAAAGTCAAACGTAACCACTGTATACTAGTACCCACTTAAAAGAATTGCTCACCGCTCTGCCACAGCACACTCGCTTGCCAGTTAAACTGACCCTGAGCTTCTTCTTCTTTGGGTTTTACTGGCGGACTTAAAGGTGCATTACCGCCACCGACTGGAATGGAGTATGGAACTAGTTGAATAATAACTGAAGTGGGGAGGAAAAAAAAAATAGGGGAGGGGGAGGAAATATTGAGGAGAGGGGGGGAGAGGAATAAAAAATAAAATAAAAAATAATAACACATAATAAAAATAATAACACATAAATAAAAACACATTTATAATAATGGGGGATGGGATGGCTAATAATTCATTCTTTTGATATTATCTCTATATTCTTTTCTTTAACTGGGTTTCTTTAATAAATTTAATTATATCGTCATATACCTCACAAGATTTATTTCCTAATAAACCTGCCAATGTGAAATCCTGAAGTTTGCTCTTTAACTAATTGAATAAGATAGTTTCGCTCTTTATTATATTTACTACAGTGGAATAAAACATGTTCTATTGTTTCTTGTTGATTACAGTGTATACATTGCCTAGTTGTTAGTTTACCTATTTTATGTAAAGTATGGTTGAGTCCAGTATTACCTATTCTCATCTGAGTTATAATACTTCCTTCCCTACAATTACTGTTCTCCCTCCTCCCAGCACCGATTTACCGATTATGTAAATTATATAGATGTCTACCTGTATCAATGTTATCATACTGATTGTGCATACGTTCTTATCATGATTTTAGCTTCTGCTTTACTCAATGGGACTTCTAGACTTACTTCACTAATTCTGAGAGCTTGTTTGGCCAGCATGTCCACCTTTTCATTTCCTTCCACACCTACGTGAGCGGGAACCCACATGAAAAATACAGATATGCCCATCATTTTAATATAATATGTCTTACAGAGTATATTAAGAATATCCATTCTGAATGATGACCTTCCAGATCTTATACTTTAAAGTGATGAAAAACTGATGCAATTACTACATTATATATGTCATTTTCCTTAATCTACTGCAGGCCAATTAATATTGCAATTAACTCTGTTGTATATACTGATATATTATTAGTTATTCTTTTCTTAATATGAGATTAATTAACTGGGATATATACTGCTGCGCCTGTATGACCTGTTTGTGGGTCTTTGGATCCATCTGTAAATAAAAATATTGATTCTTTATAATGTTTCTCTAAATAATTCTGGACTATACATTTTGTTGGAAGATTATTATTGTTATCTTTTAACTCCTGTTGTATACTGAGGTCAACATTAAAAAACCATGGCGGAATATATGGGGTTGGGACTGACTTACAGTATTGCAATTGATCTAATCCAATAATTCTGGCTTTTGTCTCAGCTATCCAAGCAAAACTTATGAAATTAGTTTCCTCATGCTCCTAACATTCTAATAATGTACTTTTTGTAGGATGTAATTCAATTTGTCCCTGAATGTTAACCCAATATACCATCATTTATTTCATTCTTCAAATGCTTAATAGCATTTCTCCCATTTCAACCTGTATAGATGAGGTTCTAAATGATCCACTACAGATTCTGAGGGCCGGCTCCAGCAACACATCTAATGTCTTGAGGTTTTTTCTGCTGCCGACATGTAAGCTATACACCAATAATCAAGGACAGACCTCATGAGGGCCCAGTATATATTTTGTATTGATTTCCTACTCACTCCCCACTCTTGCCCTGACAACAAAGTACATTAATAACCTTTTTACCTTTGTCTATGATTTTATTCAGATGAGTCTTCCATGTCAGCTTTTCATCTAACCAAACCCCAAGAAACCTTACAGTTTTTACTTGCTCTGGTTGCCCATACAGTTTTAAAGAAAGTGATATGGTTTTTTGCTGTCTTGAGAAACAATTTACCTGAGTTTTTGCAACAGATAGTTTTAATCCCCATTTATTTGCCCATTTTCTACCTTAAATACTGCATTCTGTACTTTCTTTTGAACAAATGACACATTCTGGCCTCTTATCCATAATGCCCCATCATCTGCATACAACGATTTTCCTACACTTTGTTCAACCTGAAAGAACATGTCATTTATCATTATATTGAACAACAATGGGCTGCAAACACTACCTTAAGGAGTTCCAAGCCTCTTTGGAGAGATTAACTAAACTATGAATATTTTTGTATTGTTGGACTAATAGTTCAGACTTTTTGTAGGTTGTTGACTGCTACTATATCGCCACACTTTAACACTTGTAATTCATAACTCATTCTAACACTAGCCATTCTTCTAATCATACCCCACACCTCTGATAATTGTACTTCTCATCCAAGACTACTGCAATATTCTCTCCACCATATATGCTTTTGTACTTTAATAGTTTTCCTTAATATTGCCTGAGTCTTTTTAAACAGGATCAGAGCTTAATGTGAATACTTTATTTCTTGCTTTTATAGCTACTTTACAATCATTATTCCACCATGGTGCATTTTTAGTACATTCAACTCCTTTACTTTTAGGTATCACTTCCTCAGCTAATTGAATTATTCCATTAACAATTTTATTATTAAATGTTTACATCTATCTGGTTTATTACTTGTATTGTCATAATTCTCTTTTCACATAATTCTTGCAATTCTTTCCAATTTACTTTCTCCAGTTTCCATCTTGGAATTCTCTCTTCTTTTTCATACATTATCTTTATTCCTATTTTAGTTACTACTGGGTAATGGTCGCTACCTACTGTTTTGTGCTTGAGAACTGTCCATGTGCAATTAAGCTTCTAGCATTCCATTGTTGAATGATTACCATTTAAGATGTCCCTCGCCCAGGCTGGGATGATTGTGTCTCTTCATTTAGGATGTCCCTAACTGTATCCCAGAGCAGATCCTTCACATCCAAGTATTTTTCTGCTGATTTGACTATTATTTTAATCCTTTCGTTCCTACATTTTGTTTGAGCTGAACAGATTGTTATCTCTGCCATGAGTAGTACAAAATATTTTTTTCTCACTATCAGAGTTTCCGCTTTCAGATGTTCACATTTTCGACATGTCTCTGCATTTTTGTTCCTGCTTTCATTTTGTTTAGACACAGTCAGAATTTCTGGAAGCTTCTTTGCTGCTTGCGCATAACTAATTCCTTGAATAGTTTTGACTTTGTTCTCCTGCCTGCCTTTTCTCTAATCTCTTGTCTTTTTCTAATCTCACATCCTCGTTACGCTGAGCTATGTTCCCTTCCGCAGTAACAACATCTCAGCTTTGCACCTTCTTCACATTTTCCACTTACTGTTGCAGTCATGACTTATTGATACATTTCTCCCTCGTTTTCTACTTTACGCAACATATTTGCTATCTTTCTTACATACACAGACACATATATTCAGTACTTGGAGTTGATCAAAATCTTAACTCTTGAGCATTTTAAGACAGTAAAATATTTAATTTTTTTTTTATTCATTGTTTAAAGCTAAAAATCTCAACATTATAAAAGGTATAACAAATAATCTGATGGATGTTTTGAGGTGAAACATTACAGACACATTCTAGAGACATAAACTTATTTTAAATCCTGAAAAGGGGGTAAAATAGGTGCCCTTTAGATAAAAAGCACCCATTACTACTACATGTTTTAGTTCCTTTAGCTGGGTCATTATCACTATAAAATGCCTTTGATATCTCACAAGATTGAATCAGTCCTATATGGACAAAATGCGAAATAATTAAACTCTGATGTTTTGATATAGTTGGTTAAACTTCTACACACATGCAAGTAGAAATAAAAGTGTTTTGAAATATGTTTTTGTCAATTTATGCCATTTTCTTTCATTGAATGGATGTGATTTTGACATGTTCACACACTGCTCAGCCAACTTCAGTGAGTCTAAAAAGTCGGTAAATTTGATCAAATTAAAAAAGATTTTTAAATATTTTATAACTTTTTTTTCTTTTAATAATATCATTAATCATTTTGCATGTGTCCTTGAAATTGCACACTTATGTTTGCTATTTTTCCTCATACTGTGTTTGAAACTGAATTTTGTCAAGCTTAACATGTCCACCTTGTCATAGTGAAATATTAATTATTATAAACATTTCTGATTTTCTGAAAATTCTAAAATTAAAACTGGGGTGAAATTAAAATTAAATTTATCCTCTGAATCAAATCTTTTGCATACTAATCAGTTAAGTATCAATAGTGTGAAAATATAGACAATAAATTTAATTGTTACATTAAAAAGTTATGCAGTACCACATCTTTTTGGAATTCCTTATTTGAGCAAATTGAATGGAAAAAAGATTGGAACTTACCTAGTAAATTCTGTCTCACCAATAAAGTTAAAGAAGTGACATATAAACTAATACATTTAATTTATCCAGTGAAAGAAGTGGTTAAAAATTTTTTTAGAGACATGGAATCTACATGATTCCTATGTGGAGGAGAAATCGATTAAACATCTATTTTTTGAATGCACATGTACACAAATGTTTTGGTTTGATGTTGAATATCTTATATTTAAACTTACAAAATTAAAAATAAAACAAAAAATTTAAAAAAACTTAAAAATTTAAAACTCTTTACAAAATTTAAAAAGTTTTCTTGTCAAGATATTCATTTGATTTATAACAATAAATGTAATACAACTTTAGAGCAAAATTTGTTAATTAATTTAATGATAATATATGGGAAGTACCATGTACACAAAAAAAAATGGTCCAAAGCCTAAAATTCATTTGTCTAAAATTGATTTTAAAGGGCACCTATGCTAAATAATCTACTTTTCAAGCTGTTTGGACAGCTTGAAAAGTAGATTACATGTGTGCAAGAATAGTGTATAGATCGAATTATTGGGGAGATATAAACTAACCCAGTGCTTTTCAATTTAACAACATAAAAACGGTGGACCAATTGGAGCGATTTTCAGAGCGACCGCAACTTGACGTAGGAGTGCGGTCCCCCCGCCCACCAATATTGATTGACAGGCTAGCGTCACCTAATCCTCAGTTTGTCGTTTCACATCTGCCATTTTTAGCGAAAGTCAAAGCGAAATCACTAAAGGAACGCCCTTGCTCTATTTTAAGATGTAAGGCTCATTAGGCTCAACACAAGAACAATATTCTCCACATTATCGCTCTAATCGGAATTATTGGTTGTACCTTGAGGTTATTTTTGCAAGCATGTGTACTTTTCATTGCGTGTACCTTAAACTTCAGCCGTTTGGATTTCTCATTTTCAAAGAAGCTCCCTGTGATCTTAACTAGGTGCAGCTGGAAAAGTGCAATCGCGTTGCCTCATGTGCGAATCTCTCCATTGTAAATAAAATAACAAACTTGCCTGCAGGTCGCACACCAGAAGCTCTGCTCTGTATGGCGCGACGCTGATGCAGCGACATGTATTTCTGCCGCACCACAGAGAGTGTCTGGTGTGCCGTGTCGTAGCTTCGAGTGGTGCATTCGGTGCCTCAGTCAAAATTAATACGGTATATGCTGAAGTATGCTAATAGGACTTTTAATTTGCCAATAACCTGGATTAACTGCTTTCGGTGAACTGAATGCCATTTCAAAATCTGTGTGTTTAAGGTCTGTTTTTTTTAAATCCACAATCTCCACTGCCTGAGTGATATCCGATATAAAGTGGGGCTCAGATTGTACAAGAAGCACTGCATTAAATTACATTTCCCCCTTACCATGTCTTTATAATATGAACATTTATTTTACCCCAGTATATTCAATGAAGCTGCTGCGCTAACCTGCCAATTCTGACGGGCGCGTGCGAGTAATCGTTTTAGGCTTGAGCAACTAAAGGAATGACAAAGTCTATTTAACTGAATGTATTTTATTACATTCCAACATTGATGCTGTAAAAGGAACCGTATAAAATGGGAAAAAAAAAATCACAATAACAGGTCACCGGAAGTTTATCAGTATGGGACAACACTAGCTCAGCGTATACCCTATTCAGTGTGCGTGGTTATTAGTCTCGGTGTACAAGCTCGGCACTTGAAACTAGCACACAGTTGGCTGTAAAACTAAACAAAGACACAAATGATTGTGAACTCTCTGCTTGGTCTGTGTCCGAGTCGTACATGTAAGGCTGAATATTAATCCTCTCACTCCTGCTCCTTCTCTTAGGGTGCTTTCACACCTGTGAATCGATTCAGTTGTTCCGAAACAGAGATTACAAATGTTACATTGTTGTTCTTTGCTCTTGGAGCGGTTCGCTTTCACACTGCAAAGTTTCTAATTGGACCAAAAGAGCTAAAAAAAAAAGTCACATGCGAGTAAACTCTCCTCACATTGGTCAGAGTGTCAGGGTTTATTTTGCAGCGTCCCGCTCAGCTGTCAGGAGAGGTGGTGATTGACAGGGTGCACGCGCGCGACGTGTCTGAGGAGAGACGCGGTGGGGAGGGCTGTGTACACGCCCCCACCCATGACTCTTTTGAACACATTATAATAAAAACATCTGAACTGTGTTTTAAACTGAACCTAAACTGGCACAATCAGAAGAACCTTAATAATAATATTAAATCATAAAAAAGGGGTAAACTATGTGCTCTTAAATTGATTGAAGACCAAATTACTACATTTTTCAATAAAACATCAGCTATACATTCACTAAAGTTAGTCCCGCCTCTGCAAACAGCAGTAAAGATGCTGGCCTGTTTTAAAGGACACCTGTGGTGAAACATCTACTTTTCAAGCTTTTGGACAGACATGTGTATCACTGTTAAAAATTGTTCCGTTAAAAAACAGTAAAATACTGGCAGCTGCAGTTGCCAGCAATGTACTGTTATTTTACAGTATGTTGCTGTAAAAATACATGGACTACATTGATTTACACAATACTCAAGTGAACTCATTTTGCTCACTGAAAGCAACTGCCTCAACTTGGTCAACTGCTGAATGAGTTTATGAAGTAATGTGCTATATATGCTTAGAAGCATACTTATAATGATAACTTATTTTAGTTAATTAGAAAAGTTCGGTTTAACTCTAATGTCTTATTTTTCACAGCAGCACACATACATGTAAATCTGGAATCACCAGAGAGATTCTGACTGCATCAGCAACTAAACAGCCGCTGTCTTTAAATAGAGAAACATGCAGAATAACATCAGCAGTTCATTGTTCATCTTTAACTCATACACTGGCTCTACTCTCCTCCACAACGGTGACAGACAGAAGAAATTAGATTCAGGTTTTACAGTAAAATACTGTTTTTTCCTTGATTTAACAGTAATCTACTGGCAGCTGTGGTTGCCAGCAATCTACTGTTTTTTTACAGTCTATTTCCGTAGTGTAAATTAACAGTATATTACTGTTAAAATACATTTTTACACTGTGTTTTTACCTCTCACACCTTTAACCCTTTAAACCCCAGAGCATATACTTCAGTTTTAATTGAAGTGTCCACACTACTGAGTGTTCAAGAAACATGGAGCAAAGCTGAAGTAAATTCATTAATTAACTGACTAATTAAATGATAATTGAGGATTAACAAATGAAGAAATACTGAAGGGAAAAAACAAGAACAGAACATACAAAACTTTAGTCACAGCTTTATAATGAAATAACCTGAAGAACAACAAATGATTAAATCATTTAAATGATCAGCGGATGATTAAACAACTCTACAAACATCATCACCAGCTACACTTATTACTTAATACATGTATTTTTGTATAACATTTACTAAAGTTCTTCTTGAGAAAAAGTTAAAGTTTTACGTCACCATCATGGAGAACAGAGTTTGCTTTAGTTGGGCTCTTAGCCCTGTCATATTTAACATTTATATATCTTGGCTGCTGCAATTGTTAAGAACTTTGTTTGAAAAGCTCCTTTGTTGTGGCAAGCCAGCCAAAAACCTAAATAAGATCTGGTGATGTTCATGTTGCTGTTAAATGGCAGAGTCTGTTCTCATTTAGTATAATAAAATGTACTGCTCCTATTCAATGTTTAATCTATTTTTTTACATTATATGGATATATATATTGCAATGATTTCTGGAAGTTTTTAAGAATATCTTGGACAATAACACTGCTCTATGGTGTAAATCGCACTCAAAGAGACATCAATAATCAGCATATGAACCTCAATAATGGTGACAACTAACAAAATTAACAGTTTAACTCACAAACAGGCAACTGAAAGTCTAAACATAAACAACAGCAGAATCAAACACAAATAAAGAAAACTGTGAGACCATTATACAACATTTATTTATACCGCAATGCATGCTGGGATATTTGTACAGTGCCACTCCCAGCATGCATTGCAGCATGAAACATTTGAGATGTTACCATTGTTGAGATACAAGGTCAGATTCATGAGGTCTGAGTGTGTATTTGTCATAACTGAACTGTTTTTGTATGTTATTTCTTAACTGTTAAGTAATTACGGAAGTATCTTTTCTGTTTCCACTTCTCATTAATTAAATTAATACCTGCAACTAAGCATAAAATCTATTGCATGAGGCCCTTCATCCAGATTTATACCAAAACATTTATCAGAACTAATTTCAGACAAATAGATTTCTCTATTTATTGACTTCCCAACTTTATTGCTATAATACAAACATTTTGTAAACTCTGTATTCAAGCAGATGGAAAGTCTTCTTAAATGAGTTGAAGGGTGAAGAGCCCAACTAAACCAGCCCCTCACTCTATTACGGTGACACAAAAAACACCTTAATTTCTGTTGGATCTCAATGAGAATAGTATGGAAGTCAAATCAGTCAGTAATAAGTGTGTGTCTGCTGTTGTTTGTGGAGTTGTTTAATGATCCTCTGCTGAGACTGAAGCTGTTTTATTTTATTTGATTTTATTTAATGTTGTAACTCAAGTCACTGTTTGTATTTCTTGTTTATTTTCTTCAGTAATTGTAATTATTAACAGCAGGTGTTCATCAGTGTCTGAATTCACTCATTAGTGTTCATTAAAACTGTCAGGTGAACTATATTAGTTAACTAGTGTATGAAATAGTGAACAAGGACACAAAGTGTGATTTCAAACACAGACTTCAAAACATTGAATCTGAACTCTGTTAGCTCACAGTTTTCTGCAGTTGGTTACTTTCTCGAAAACAAAAATGTTACCCAGAAAGCACTGTTTTTAACAGAATATTACTGTTTTAGTGAAAAAACATTATTTTACCGTAGAATCTGACCGTTTTTTAACAGCAATTTTTTACAGTGTGGACAGATTGTTGTGCATAGATTTAATTTGTTATAGTTTTTAAAACATTTGTAATTTTTTTTATTTTATTTTAAAGAAAGTTTATTTTGGAAAAAACGTGTGTGGATACAAGTAGAGCTTGCTTTTTTACACATTTAAAATATTTTACTAAGAAATATCCAAAATAATAATATAATATTTTTTTTATTATAATATATTTTTTGATAGGACAAATACAAAATCTGGGCCATTTGAAAAATTCTTTAGTCTTTTATGAGTCTAAAATTTCATTCATAATGGTCATAAAAGTCTTAAATTTAACTTGGTGAAACCTGCAGAAACCCTGGTTTAAGGTATGTCAGAAAACATGGATGCCCCAATTTTAAACATGCTGAATGAAATTGACACTAAAATAATTAATCACTATAAAACATTGTACAGTATTCTGAACTATATGATGTGATGGGACAATGTGAGACAAAACAAACAAATAATAGTGGAACAATAACGTTTAGCTATACCAGTGGTGGATTTAGGCATGGGTAATGTGGGCGATCGCCCAGGGTGGGATTTTCCTGGGGGCGGCAAAAAAAAAGTCCCCTAGTGAAAGCATTTAGATACAATTACTTTATGCAAATGTATTCATTAAGAGTGGCAATCTCAAAATAAAGACATTAGGGGCCATTTACATTTGGCATTTTTTGCACGTGCGAGTTTGTTATTCTCAATGTGCAACTGAAACATCGCTTGTGAAAGCAAACTGATGCATGCGTACAGAAAACCAGCAACTCACACATGCTCCTGTGTGAATCCCGGTTGTTTGCATGCACGCCAAAAAGTTAAGCGTCGTTCATGCGACATAAAACCAAATTAACAGCCTTTTGTGCAGAAGTGTCAGCACACAGCGAGTTTTGCATAGTTTATGTAAAGTGTATGTAATTTAACGATAGTGTTACGTTCACTAAGCATGGCTATAAAGCAGAAAGGAGGGATAAAGAGTCAGGGAGGTAGGACAGGTCTAAAGGTCTAAGACAAAAGATAATTTGGTTACACTTTACAATAACTACACACTATAAACCATTTATTATGCATTAGCAAATACTGAATTCATTATTTGTTTAGCATTATCTGTTTAGCATTAACTCTAAATTAATAAGCGTTATTAAACAGTTTATAACTGCAGCTACACATGCTGTATTCCTGACTTACAACGACATTTATAATGTGCTTAATAATTGTACTTTCATACTTTGTTAAGGATTAATTTCCTATTACTAAATTAAGTATGGGGAGTGAAGCGCAATGTTCATCATAAGTGGGGGCAGAGCGGGCCAGAATCACGATGGCAGCAGGTCAGATGATTGTAAGACCAAGGGGAAATGTCCCTATGTCTCCCTATGGCCAGTTCGCCCTCGAGTTTTACTGTTTTTTTTATTGTTTATTATTCCTGGTCATTTCTCCAATAATTGTAAGTTCTAAAACAATAGCATATAAGATCAGGTCACTGCTATGATATGATTGACAATTTATGTATGTCACTGTTTGTCATTGTGCTCTGTTTATTCTGAGAGCTGAGGCTGAGTATTCGAGAGCTTTTAACTCTTGAAATGATTAACTCCGCGTCATTCTAACACTGAAGAAACAGAATCCTGTGTTATCTGTAATCTCCTTTCACACTGTTCATGCTATACCTGATGTTCATTAACAGACGTTTCACAATCACAAGCCCCAGGTTAACATTGTAATTTGTATATTTATGTTGTCAATGTCCATGACTAGACAAACAGCAGGTCACCTTTTTAGATGGCATTTCTTGTCGGGTTAACAATATCTGCAAATTAGGAGAAATACTAGCCTTTTAGAAAGAAGCTATTATTATACCAATACCTAAACCAGGAAAAGATCATTCAACTATTTATCGTCCAACAGCACTTACCAGTTGCCTTTGCAAAACAATCGAATGAATGATTAATGATCGATTGGTGTGGATTTAAAAAAAACCAGAAGATTAATTAATATCAGTGTGGGTTTAGAAGAGGGAAAAGTACTCTTTGCCATCTTATACGATTAGAATCTTTTGTACGAGATGGTTTTATTAAAAAAAAGAACACATGCAAGCAGTTTTTTTTTTTTTTTAATCCGGAAAAGGCCTTTGACACTACCAGGAGGTATGGTATTTTAAAAGATTTACACGAGATGGGTGTTTGAGGAAATTTGCCTAATTTTATTGCAAATTTATTTTATTCAAGAGAGTTTTTCGTGTGCGTATGAAAACTATATTATCTGAATATATGAGCATATATAGCATATATGAGAATCAGGAGTGCCCCAAGAAAGTATACTATCAGTAACACCATTTAGTATTAAAATTAATAATATTGTAAATGTTAATGGGAATAATATATTTTGTAGTTTATATGTAGATGATTTATGTATTTGTTATAAAGGGAAAAATATGTGTACAATCAAGAGACAAATTTAAATATGTATAAATAAAATATATGACTGGTCAGTTTTAAATGGTTTTAATTTTTCTAAATAAAATAACTGTATGCATGCATTTTTGTTTTTTAAGATCTATGCATTTAGATCAGGAGCTTTTTTAGATAGAGAAACTATACAAGTTGTGAAAAAGGTAAAGTTCCTAGGAATGAGTTTTGACAATAAGTAGTGTTTTATTCCTCATATTAAAGTATTACGAAATAGATGTTTTAAAACAATTAATGTATGAACTTAATCTTAAAAAGGTAAAATAAATAAATAAATTAGGACCTCTGTAATGAAATCCAAGACTTTGTATAATAATTCAAGGCTATTAAAGCCTTAATTTAAGATTATCAAATTTAAGACTTTTTCAATGCTTTTAATTGTACTCTGATTAGGTTTTGCATATAAATACTTGCGCTTGACACATTTGTTTCAGACTGTTATTTGACTATTACATTCTAAATGATGTAAATTCTAGTACATCGTTTTTTAACTGAACCTTTAGAACCTTATAACAGCACTAAAAGCAGCATCAAAACAGTCTCCTTATAGTCATTCCACCTCTTCACGGAGATTGTCAGACTAATCTGGTGTATTAAAAAACTATTTTGGGTTCTAGAACTGAACAATAATGGTGTTCCTGATGCTGGACATCCACTGGCACTAGATCCTCATCAATTTAAGAGTAAATCTCCCTTATTTGCCATCCTCTGACGTGTTTAGGTTTTGCCGCAAAATTAAATTTTGCTGTAGAACGCGCAATGCGTACGTAAAGAACCTGACTGATATTCTACCGGAACCATGTCAGCAGAGTTTGTGCATATCCATAAACTATAACTTCTATGTTAAGCGGCTTTGAAACAATTTACATTGTAAAAGCAGTAGATAAATGAAGATTAATTGAACTGAATCTGATTAAATGTGTACACGTTAATGGACCAAACACAATATGATCTGATTTATTTTACACTTAATGTGCATCAAAATTACAGTGTGTGTAGCCAATGTTTCCAGTGTCTTTTCACTTTTCATGAGAGTTTTTAAGACTTGATAACAACTAGTGTTTTTTTTTTTTTTTCCAGACCTAATTGAAGAGAATGAGGACAGTAAAGAGGAACATCATGTCAACATTGAGGAAAAAACTCATTTACAGACTGATGATATTTTGAAAAGGAGAGACAAGAATAGTTTCACCTGCACTCAGTGTGGAAAGAGTTTTGGAAGAAAAGGCAATCTTAAAGGGCCATGAAACCCCCTCGTTTCAGCAGGGTGTTTTCACACCTCTTCTTTGGAAAAAGTCAGAAAAGTGGGCGTGTCCAGCTCTGTTTAGGGGGGAGTGTCGGAGGAACTAAAGTGGGAGGGTGTGGGAGTGTCGATTTGGGCACGCGCGAGTTTCAGAGTCAAAATACACACACACACACACATACATACAGGATAATGTGATGGTGTTTAACCTACATGGACATCTGTAGTTGAATTATTAGCCAAATTATTAAATGGTGGACTTTAACTGCAGTTTGGCTCTTTCATTCAGGGAATTCATTCATGCCCCTCGCGACACACGAGATATTTGATTCGAGGAGCTGCTCTAAGCGTGTATTTTTCATGCAATGTTTTATACCGCACGGCGAATGAGAGAAAAAAAAACCCTCTGCATTTCCCAGAAACTTAGATGCACACGACAGGTAGAGTCAGAAAGCCGCGCGTGTTATTCCGGTCACTAAATGCGGTAAAAACCCTACACGAGGTTAAAGTTTGGTTGTGGTGCTAACGTGTTTACACTCTGTGCAATAGTTTGTTAGATACGAACAAACTGAATAAACAAAGAGCACTGGTCGCTCACTTACCAAATCTGTAGAGACAGGACAATCACCAGCAACTAGAGCCGCGTCTTTATGAAGAGAATACTACAAACGATTCCAGATCCCAGCGTTTGCAGATGAGAACAGCTCTCAGGTAAACAATAATCCTCCTTAGACACGTAATTGTTGTCGCGCGTCGCGTACACTGTTAATCCACACGTGAGTCTGAGCTCTCACAGAGAGAAAATGAAAACGAAACTTAACTGCAGCAAACTATAAAAGCAACACTTCACGCTTGTTTTGCCAACACAACGTGGCGTCTCTGTCCCGAAAACACGGTGATAGTAATGAATATTAATGAAGTTGCACAATAGAGCGCGCTGATTGGTTTGACCCAAGCCTTACTCATGCATTAATGCAACACACTGTAAGACGTAATAAGACACACTCTGGCACAGACGCCCAGTCTGCACGCTGGAATACACGCTATTATGTCATGACCGTGACGCAGCTTCAAAAATTCGTTTCAAACAGGAAGTACGAATTTGCTTGAAATAACGTAAAAACAACCAATTTACACTTTTTAGTGAAATATAGGTGTCCTAATAGTGTTTTTAGCAGTGTGGGACACATATACGACTGTCAACAGCTCAAAAAATGTGTTTTGGTGTTTCGTGACCCTTTAAGGCAGAGTGGCCGGACGTGCCTGAAATAGCACTCCAGCCACTGCGGCAAAAGAGAGAGGTGCATAGGTTACACACGAGACATGTCACACTTTACAACATACGCGCTCATCAGTTTAATCACGAGTTAAAATGTTCTACATTGGCATTTCTCACCAGACAGTTTTAGTCATTCATTTTTTTTTATGGTAATTATCTTTGGTTAGGATCAACTTGCCTCTTCCTCTTTCCGGCTCAGGCTCACGGCTTCGCTGGGAAGCGTTAGGATGACAGCGTCCCCCTCTGGCCGCCTGCCCAGCCACTCCCGCACATGTGCGTGTGGAGCATAAGAACAGATATGAGGCCTGTTACAGGGCTCAACAAGCAAACAAATCAGTGTTTTCAAACTCAAAGGTGTTGGCGCTGGCCTTACCTTAAGCTCCCTAACGCTTCCAGGACCCAGACGGTGTAGCCACACTAGTGTGGCCACGCAGAAGCTGCGAAATTCCATCTGGGTCCTGGGAGACAGATCGCACCGCTGGCTGAGGCGACGGGCAACCTCAACCATATCTGCCTCCATTGTGGAGGGGTAGGGACTTTTGCTGCTCCTGAAAAAAAAAAAAAAAACTTAACTTCAGTTATGTTTAAAAATGTATCAAAATGGTTTTAATATATTTCATATTTGAAGTGCTTGAACTCAGCTATGCTTAGGCTATTATTAATCAGAAACAGATTGGTCACTCAGAAACACCATGGTCTTGAATTTGCAAACAGTCGGCAAGTGCCGGAGAACAGCCGAAGCCTTCAAACGCATGTTTTTTTTTTTTTGGTTCTTTTATTAAACACAACTTTTACTTGCATTTACATTACAGTGTCATTTAAAGACTTGACGAGGTGACGTTGACTGAAAGAAAAAAAAAAAAAAAAAACTGACTTTGAAAAAATATTGCCGTTCATGTGTGTTTGTGATGCATGTTATGGTTCACAGTTCACCCTCTGCACGCATGCCTACATACATGACTGGAATCTGCTGCTCCACGACGAGGAAGCCCTTGGCCCTGGCCAAGGAGCCGTAGGTGGGGTCCCCGCTCCTCCGCCAGGTCTATCACCCTCCCCTCTCCGACAAACCTGGCGCGCGATTCCTCGGCACAAGCCACCTCCTCCACAACCAGGGCTTCCTTGCCGCCGCTCATGCACTGCCTCAAGTGCCCTGCAAGGTCTTCCTGAACCATCAGGCACTTGAGGCAGTGAACAGCAATTTTATCTGGAGGAACAAAGAGCATCATGGGTTATTTGTCTGCACTGTATATTGTGATATAACTTTTAGGTCACATCATGCATGCATCAGCATCTGTATTGTCCATCGTTTCTTTTGACTGAAAGCAACAGCAGGGGCAGCATCTTCATGTTAACAACAAATTCTCATCAATGACAAGCTTGTTCAAACAAATGGATCAATTTAAAGAGATAGTCAAACTTTCTCATTGCACTTTGTGTGCTTGTGTGTGTGTGTGTGTGTGTGTGTGCATGCGTGTATGTGTCCCCTATTAAAAACAGGTACACACTATACAGATATTAGAACTTGCGAATGAATACTTTTCTGAAATGACAGCATTAGGCATAAGGTCCCAATGTGCAACTAGAAAAGCCAGCTCTAACGTTACCTCAATTGCTAATACAAGCATTAGTGCTGTGTATGGCTCCGTGACATTGAGGTACAGTTGGTTTTGTAGTCACACATTTTTTTTCCATTTAGCAGTCTCTATATTGTTTACCATGTTACTATGAATATTCGATGGGCAAATGAGCATGCAAATTTGACTTGAAAACAACATTAACACTGTTGTTCACTGAGAACATTGTTGTACTTTTGATAATCACTGGCTGCTTATGACTTCCCCATTTAAAAATTTGCAAGGTATACTTTTCTGACATTTTCCCATTAAGGAGAATGTCTGACTATCCAAATGTAAAACCAACTTTACCTCTATCTCAGTGACAACGTACAACTGAACTGAATAGATGAGGACTATGAGGAGGTTGCAAATACAGAGGTGACGTTGGTTTTATGTTGGGATATTCAGACATTAGCCCCTTTCACACAGTGATACCGCTAAATATCTGGAAAATTTCCGGAAAGACTTTACCGGTATATTCAAAAAAGCGCTGTTCACACAGGCGAGGATGTTACGGAAATTTTCCGGAAAAGAGCATTCACACATCCATTCCAAAATACCGGTAAATTCTGACATCTTTCACCACAAATGAGCTTTAAACGGCTGCGCTTGTATTTGTAAACATTTGACTAAATTACAAACTCTGTGAATGATCAATATTGTGAACAACTTTCACAGGATCACTTTCTCATGTCGAGATGTTCATAATATCTGCGTGTGCAGGTGCTCACAGGCTGTTTCAAAGGCACACGCAAAGCTTAAAGGTAAACAAACAACGGCTTATCATAAGCATCTCATCGATGATTATTTACACAGTTGGCATTAAGAAGAACATATAAACGTGATCTGACTAACTTCTAGCAGCTAAATGTGTCTGGAAAAATATTCAAAGGCTTTTATTCTCACAAACCGCGTGGACGTAAATGCGTCTGACTGTTGTGATTGGCTAAAGCAGACGTCTCACGTCAGCACGTTCTAGACGTGCACACGCTTATTACGGGAATCTTCCTTCTGCATTCACACAGCGCAGCATTCCGGCAAATTGCCGGTAATGTTACAACTTCTCTTTCCAGAAAATAGCCAGAACGAATTTACCGGTATTTTCAAAAAGGACCTGTTCACACATACAACCTTTCCGGAAAATTGCCGGCAATTTTCCGGAAAGGTCTGTATGTGTGAAAGGGGCTATTCTCTCTAAAAATGTAAGGTCATGACTTATTATTTGCAAATAATAAAATCATATTAGCAGCAAATGACTGTCACAGTACATTGAGGTAAAGTTGGTTTTATATTTACACGTTCGTTCAGTGACAGCTCCATACATTGTTTACCATGGTACTTTGAACATAGGGTGTAAAATCACATGCAAGTATGACTTTAAAACAACATTGGCACTATTTAATTGACTGTCAACAATGCTGCACCTTGATGACTGTTGACTGCTAATGTGATTTTACTCTTTAGAATTACCAATTAAAAAAAAACCAACTTTACCCCAATTCAAAGTAAAGCGTTGTTCACAGTCAATTGGGCAGTGCTGATGTTGTTAACAAGTCAAACTTGCATGCTAATTCCGGTTGAATATTCAAAGTAACACGGTAAACAGTACAGATACTGCTAAATGCACGAATGTGCGATCATAAAACCAACTTTACCTCCATCATGTTGCAAATCAGATTTCTCAGATAATCGGAGGAAATCTGATCGAGGTAAAGTTGCTTTCGTATTCACGCATTCGTCCGTTTTTGAAGAGTGACAACTTTGAATGGCGTAAAGCCTACATTGTTTAGGCTATTATCATGAACAATATATGAATCTGAAATCGCCGGTGAGACTGATAGCAACAGAGCACCACCAAGTAACTTCATTGACTGTAAACATGTCTCATATGCTAATATGATTTCTCCACTTAGACTTTGCAAAGAATCCTGCCTGAAATCATATTGGAACGGTCAAGGTCCGAATGTGTGAATATAAAAACCAACTTGACCTCAGTGGAAAGGTGCCCATATTTCATAATTAAATCGGCGACAAACAAAAAAACAAACAACCAAATTGTGTTTTCTGCGACATATAACAAAGTTTGTGAGCAACGCGGGTGATCTGTTTTGCCAAAAAGTTTGGGCAAAATCTCATTTTAACAATTTAAAGGTCAAAACAATTGTTTTATTTACTGTAATCAAATTACCTCAGGTCGACACGGTGGGCAGAGTCAATAGATTTGATTGACAGCCTGAACAAGATTTACTAACAAGCTTTTTTTTTTTTTTGATGTTTTTGCCTAATCTATATTTGTAAAACAGACCGCCGTAAAAGGTGAACGACAGCATTGATTTATTCATGTAAAAAAAAAACAACAACAAAAAGGTATGCACGTCGCAGGTTAAAGGCATAGACTGTAAAACATATGGACGTAGTATCCGTGACTTTACCCATAGGTTTCTGAAGAGTGCAAAAGAAGCCACAAGTAGGCGCGGTTAACCATCGCCATTTTGTTTTTACAAGGGCAAAGAGGCGAAGAGTGAGCTGAGCTACAGACACTGTGCTGATTCGCCTTTATTTAATCACCCTAATTAAACAAAGATAAAATCAGGATCCTCCCTTTGCTATATTTGTTAGCTAGAGTTCAGTTAAAAGATCGTCTTTAGAATGTATTTTGCAAAAGAACAAATAAGATTCATACTTTACCACACAGGGTAACTTTGATGGGTTCTGGAGAATGAATTCAATGTCCACTCCAGTAAAGATAAGAAATAAAATATACTTTTATTAATAAAATTAAATCTAGGGAAAAAGTAGAATAAATAAAAAACCAATAACAGAAACAAAATCCTTACTTTATCCACCGTTGAGGATAAAGGGCAACCAACCCCAGTATACAGAAGTCGGAAAAGCGCAAAGCTGATGAGTACATGTCAGCTTTTATACCCAGTGTCGCAGTGACAGTGTTTATAAATCAACCCTAAACAAAGGTGCACAAACTACTTAAATCATACATTCAAGGAGCATGCTAAATCACTTGAACAGTAAGAAGACAGATATATAGTCAACAGAGTACATTATATCATATAAATCAACATTTAGGCAATTTAATATCAGCCTTGATTTATAATGTTCTATAAAGTTATGCACTTAGATTCAGGTGTGCGAACTCGGTAGAAAGTTCTGCAAAAGTACGAGTAGGGAGTTCATTTAGAGTTTGACTACGAGCAAGAGGGTCATCAGAAGTAGCAAAGGGTTCACGGAGAGTTCGTCCAGCTGGTTTGTTGGCTCGACGCGCCCTCTGCCGGAGACGCCTCTCCTTCCTCTTACGTTTCGCTTCATCATTAAGAGTTGTGCTTTTACGCATAGGAATATCAGAATACATCAGTGATTTTTTGTGTCTCATATGATTAATGTCATCAGACCAATCAGACATGACAACGGATGCCTAAAATGTTGGAAACGCATCACACCTTAAGTCAGTGAAGAAAAAGAGCACAGCTTGCAACTCTGGTGGGACTCAAACCCACAACCTTTGAATGGCTCAGCTCACAGCCTAGAAGTCCAATGCAATATCCATTGCGTCAGAGAGCCTGAGTACTCTGCTGCCTCTAGCACTGTTGCAGAGAAAGCACTTTTTGGTACTCTCTGGCCTATGAAAAAACAGCCAACTGCGGACAAGGAACTGCTGGAATTCAAACCTAGGATCTCCTGTTTACCAGACAGGCGCTTTGACCAACTAAGCCACAGCACCAAACAACCTTGACAGGGGCTAATTGTTTAATCGAAAAAAGAAAAAAAGTAACAACGGTAGCGCTGCATGTGTGAATGTCTGGACTTGAAATATTAAAGTCCAATTGGTTAGGCATTACCACACTATGCTATATAAAGCCATCATCCAAAGCCCTCTTGAACAAGCAGTGTTCTTAAGGATTTGAGTTTTGTTAAAAAAACGACTGCAAAACATCTCGCTGCGTAAACACTCGTAACTCTTAACAAAAAGCAACCCTGGCACCTGTACATTAGGCACTGCTGGGATTTGACCCCCAGATCTCCTGTTTACGAGACAGGCGCTTTGACCAACTAAGCCACAGCGCCAAACGACCTTGACAGGGGCTAATTGTTTAATCGAAAAAAGAAAAAAAGTAACAACGGTAGCGTTGCATGTGTGAATGTCTGGACTTGAAATATTAAAGTCCAATTGGTTAGGCATTACCACACTATGCTATATAAAGCCATCGTCCAAAGCCCTCTTAAATGAGCAGCGTTCTTAAGGATTTGAGTTTTGTTAAAAAACCAACTGCTAAACATCTCGCTGCGTAAACACTCGTATTTCTTAAGAAGAAGCAACCCTGGCACCTGTAAATAAGGCACTTATTTTATTTTATATTAAAGTAAACAGGTACTTTGACCAACTAAGTCAAAAGAAGTTAAAAGAAGGCAAGACGTTTTTGCACACAGAGACTAAAAAAAGACAGCAAGTCTAAAATGGCAATCAAAGAGGTTGTTTAACTCTATTTGTCGCACTATTAATTAGGCCTCAAAGCTATACAATTTTATTATGCATTCCGGTAAGCTCTGTAAAACAAGCACATTCACCACCTGGACTAAGGCGCTGATAGGATTTGAGCCCAGGATCTCCTGTTTACAAGAGAGGCGCTTCGACCAGCTAAGCCACAGCACCACAATAAATGACCTTTGGAGACATTTGCCCGATAACAAAAATCGAAGAAGAATAAACCAATACACAACAAAAACCAGCATGTCAGGATGCAGAAAATGCTGACAAGACAGACGTGGTCTTTTAGAGTCGGGATGATCCTGTCTCAAACCTGACCAGTAACCTGGCCTCTGTTCAAGATCAAAGCAAAAAATGCATTGATTTATTTTTTATTAATCTACCCTTAATCATGTGTTAAGTGTTTTTTGGAATCTCCAGTTTCATTACATCCAAACCCAGATTCAGCTCGGAAAATGGAAATCTGAGGGAAAGGTGCAATTTGGATTTGAACCTAGGACCTGCTGTTCCCAAGACAGGTGCTCTGGCCAACTTAGTCTTAACACTAAAAGAAAAAACCTCTGCATACGATACTTCCAAACGCAGTTTCATCTAAGACAGTGGGGGAAAAGCAAAATTTACTATGCTTTCTACTTAGTTACTTTGCACATGGATAAAGAGGCTCTTGTACGACAAATCCAAAAGGCTTGATCTCAACAATAGGTGGTAGACACTTTTGCCCAAAACCACAGGTTGCCTTTGAGTCATTCCTTAAGCTTACTTGGTCCTGCACCGTTTTCTAATCTCCCTTATTTAAAACAGCTCAATTAAGTCATCGGCTTCATTGTAGAGTACCCCTAGTATCTGAGCCTGCACTGCGCAATGAAATTAAAAAGCAGAACAGGATGGACAGATGCCAAAAATGTTGGAAACGCACCACTCCTAAGTCAGTAAAGAAAAAGGGCAAAGCTTGCAACGCTGGTGGGACTTGAACTCAAAACCTTTAAATGACTCAGATCACAGCCAAGAAGTCCAATGCACTATCCATTGTCTTAGATGAAATGATTTCCATTTTCCGAGCTGACTCTGGGTTTGGATGTAATGAAACTGGAGGTTCCAAAAAACACTTGACACATGATTAAGGATAGATTAAATAAAAATAAATTAATGCATTTTTTGCTTTGATCTTGAACAGAGGCCAGATTACCGGTCAGGTTTGAGACATGATCATCCAGACTCTATAAGACCACATCCATCTTGTCAGCATTTTCTGCATCCTGACATGCTGGTTTTTGTTGTGTATTTTTTTCTTCTTCGATTTTTGTTATCAGGCAAATGTCTCTTACAATTAATTTTTGTGGAGCTGTGGCTTAGCTGGTCAAAGTGCCTACCTTGTAAACAGGAGATCCTGGGCTCAAGTCCCAGCAGCGCCTTAGTTCAGGTGGTGCGTGTGCTTTTTTTTATAGAGCTTAACGAAATGAATTATAAAACTGTATAGCTTTGAGGCATAATGGATAGTGCGACAAATTGAGTTACATTTGAGAGCTCATCTGATTCACAACTAGTTGACTGCACACCCATGTTTTTAAGTTGTTTATCTCCCCCTCCATATTCTCTATTCCTCAAACCTATTGAGGATATTTTTCCTGACTGGAGATGAAAAGTGTATGACCGAAATCCAAACACACGTATACCCCTTCTCCAAGCTATAGCAGTTGATGCTTTTCGTGGCTGGATTTGCCATGCAAGGTGACCTTTCCCCCACTGCTTGGCCACACCAATACAGAAAAGAGAATGCAGTATAGCTGTTTTTTTATTTTTTATTTTTATTTTTTATTTTTTTACTGTAACTGTATTTAGTAAATACTTCTGTTGATGGTATATGTAGACCACAGTTGGTTGGGATGAACACTGTGTACGCTGTTTTTGTGAGGAAAATACAGTAAAATATATTTGGTATTTGTTTGTTTTGTATAAAAACAATTTTCGAAAAATTTTACAATGCACTTCTGTAGGTCTATGTACTGTCTGTAGTAAGTGTAACACTGAACAGAAGAAGGCTTACAGAAAGTCATTATGATGAATAGAGTAGAAGTGGTCATAGTGTTTTACATTAAGCACATTAGTGTTCAACTGATCTTATGAATGTCTATTAATGTGATGGCTTGTGTGTGTCATTTGAAAACAAAATAACTTTTTGAGAAGAAATCACATTGTTTTGAACTTATAGTTTCATTTTGCAGAAGAATTGACGAGTTTTGCCCAATGTGTGTGTGTTTTGTGATTTGTGTGTAGAGTTCTGACAATATGACACATGCTTTCAGAAAATGTGTGTAAACAACTGGAAAAAACTGTAAACAACCTCTTTGGTTGTCATTTTAAGACCTCCAGGAACAAGTTTGGTGACCCCTGGCTTAAAAGCATAGTTCTCTCAGACAGCAACTTTACAGGGCAACACTATATGCTGAATGGCTCAACCGAAATTTTAACCTGTTATTTCTCACGGAATGAACGAGAATCATACTCCTAGACAAGCAAGCCACTATGCAAAGTAATGTTTTGTGGCGACACTATATGCTGGCAAACTGGAATTCTTCGAAAGACATTTTTATGAAAGACATAATGTGCTGTAAAACGCAGGACACCTGCAAGGTCTCATCCAGTATTTGAACCTGGGACCGCTCACACCCGAAGCGAGAATCATACCCCTAGACCAATGAGCCCCTAAAGTGACAGGATTTCACATGGTGTCAGGAGCATCAGATAGTCAGAAATCTTTCTCTAAAGGGAATCAAGGGCACCCTAAGCGAGAATCATACCTCTAGACCAGGGGTTTTCAAAGTGTGAGGCGCGCCTCCCCAGGGGGGCGCCAGAGCATGTCAGGGGAGGCGCGGGAAAAAATATTATATAATAAAAATATAATTATTAAGTTGAATTATTATATCTATTTTAATATATTTAAACGTTTTAATTAAACAAAGCTAAAAAAAATAATATGTCAAAATAAGAATACCTTTTTTTACCCAGAAGGCCATAGCTGTGAGTTCGCTTCTGTTTGGCAAGCCCGCCAATACAGATATAACGTTATGCCTTTTAATAAAATGGATCGGTTTCTGAGACCCCCCGATTCAAAACCTTCAAGTTCAGGGCTTAAGCCCAAGAGACGACGATATGACGATCAGTATCTGAGTTTGGGATTTACATGGACAGGACCAGCTGATGAACCACGACCTTTATGTGTGGTTTGTCAAGATATTTTGGCTAATGACAGCATGAGACCCGCTAAACTTCGGCGACACCTTGAAACCAAGCATGATGAGGTAGCAGGAAAACCTCCAGAATTTTTCAAGAGAAAACTTCAAACCCTTCAAGGTCAGAAAAAAATTGTGGAAGATTTTGTCAAATTAAATGGAAAGGCCACTGAAGCTTCATATCGCGTTGCATTGCGTATTGCCAAGGCAGGCAAAGCACATACCACCGGGGAGACGTTAATTCTGCCGGCAGCTAAAGACATTTGTTCTGTGATGCTAGGAGAGGCAGCGGCTTCTAAGATCGATTCTGTCCCACTCTCTGACAACACAATAAGTCGGCGCATCTCAGATATGGCACAGGATGTGAAGGAACAAGTTTTAGACAGCGTCAGACACAGCCCATTTTATGCACTCCAGATCGACGAATCCACAGATGTGGCCAGCTGCGCTCAGCTGTTAACATATGTGCGGTACGTGAAAAACATGGACATTCACGAAGAGTTTCTATTTAGTAGTCCTTTGCCAGCCCACACAACAGGTGAACAAATTTTTAACCAGCTGAACGAATTTGTGAGAAAGAACGATGTAGAGTGGGAACGCTGCTGTGGCATATGCAGCGATGGGGCAAAATCAATGACGGGCCGCTACAGCGGTCTCATGTCGAGAGTTAAAGAGGTAGCTCCGAATGCCATATGGACCCACTGCACTATTCATAGACAAGCCTTAGCTGCCAAGAAGATGCCAAATGATCTTCGGAGTGTCCTCGACGAAGCTGTGAAAATTATTAACCTGATAAAAGCACGACCTCTAAATGCTCGTCTTTTCCACATTTTATGCGATGAATTGGGAGCGCATTACAAACAGCTGCTTTTGCACACCGAAGTCCGCTGGCTGTCTCGGGGCAGAGTTCTATCATGACTTTTTGATTTGCGTGAGGAAGTACTACTTTTTCTGTCAAATGTGCAATCCACTCTGGTGCAGCACATGAGTGATTTGAGCTGGATCGCAAGGTTGGCTTATTTGTCGGACATATTCGAACGCCTCAACGCGCTTAATTTATCATTGCAGGGCAGAGACTGCAATGTGTTTTCGGCATTTGAGCAAGTTTCCTCGTTCCGGAGAAAGCTAGATCTATGGGCCACTCGTGTGGAGAAAGGATGCTTAGACATGTTTCCCACGCTGGCTGACTTTATGCAAGAGGCAGGGTCAGTGGTTCATATTCAACCTTTGGTCGCTGAACACCTAAGGGGGCTGTGTCAGCAATTCACACACTACTTTTCCAACGAGACAATACTGGATGAGTGGATTCGCAATCCATTCAAGTTCAAGCCAGCAGAAAGTGACGTACTGTCTATCCAAGACGAAGAGGCTTTGATTGATCTGACTAGTAATCATGAACTGCAGCAAATGATTACACAATCTTCCATTGAACATTTCTGGCTCTCCGTTCAAAATGAATTTCCTGAACTTACACAAAAAGCACTGAGGAAACTTTTACCATTCGTTTCAACGTATTTGTGCGAATCAGGATTTTCTGCTTTGACTTTCATCAAGAACAAATATCGTTCACGTCTTCAAGTGGAGGATGACCTTCGTCTCTTTCTGACGTCACTACAACCACGAATTAGTCTTCTCTGTGCAGCAAGGAAACAACTGCATACTACCCACTAAGGTAGGAATATAATTATGTAAGCATATTAATCAATAGTAGAGATATTTAAATTTTGGCATTGTTTAAAGTTCTTTCCCCACTCTGTTACAGATCATCTGACTGTTTTGACTGGGATGGACAGTTCTTGGATCAGTTCTATTCATATTAAACCATTATCCTAGTTTTAAAAACATATTAAAATACTTGTTATTACTCTGTAAATAATTGCACTTTCATTGATGATAAAAGTGAGTTAACAGTCTGACATCTGTCTGTGTCTTTATATATATATATATATATATATATATATATATATATATATATATATATATGTGTGTGTGTGTGTGTGTGTGTGTGTGTGTGTGTGTGTGTGCGTGCGTGCGTGCGTGCGTGCGTGCGTATTTGGGAGGAGGGGGGCGCCAATGGATAAGTTGTGTCAAAAGGGAGGCCCACTGTCTTAGACTTTGAAAAACCCTGCTCTAGACCAACAAACCACAAAAGCTTGAATATTTCACAAGACTTCAGAAGCAACAGATGGTCAGAAATCCTTATCTAACAAACATTGAAGCAGGGCTTTTGCTTTATTTGGACCCGGGACTTCTGCAATGGTTCGTCCAGGATTTGAAAACGGGACCTCTCGCACCTTATGCGAGAATCAAGCCCGTAGACCAACGAGCCACTGCAAGACAGCCACTTTACATGGCAACACTATCTGCTGACAAACCGGCATTCACAGAAAAAAGGCCTCTGTGTAAGCCACAACGCCCTTACAAAACAAAAGACAACTGTAAGGGTTCAACTGAAATTTGAACCTAGGATTTCTCATGGCATGAACGAGAATCATACTCCTAGACCAGCAAGCCACTATGCAAGAAATATTTATGTGGCGACACTATCTGCTGACAAATTGGAATTCTTTGAAAGACGTTTTTACGAAAGACATAATGCCCTGTAAAACACAGGACACCTGCAAGTGCTCGTCCAGGAATTGAACCTGAGACCATTCGCAACCGAAGCGAGAATCATACCCATAGACCAACGAGCCACTAAATTGGGAGAATTTCACAAGGCGTCAGTTAGTCAGAAATCTTTCTCTAACGAATCAAGGGCACCCTAAGTGAGAATCATACCCCTAGACCAACGAGCCACTGCAAAACAGCAACTTTATATGGCAACACTATCTGCTGACAAACTGGCATTCTCAGAAAAAAGGCTTCTGTGTAAGCCACAACGACCTTACAAAACAGCAGACAACTGTAAGGGCTCAACCGAAATTTGAATCTGGGATTTTTCATTGCATGAACGAAAATCATACTCCTAGACCAGCAAGCCACTATGCAAAGGTATGTTTTATGTGGCGACACTATCTGCTGACAAACTGGAATTCTTCGAAAGACATTTTAATAAAAGACATAGTGCCCAATAAAACACATAACATCTGCAAGGGCTCGTCCGGGATTTGGACCCGGGATCTCTCACACCCAAAGCAAGAATCATACCCCTAGACCAACGAGCCACTAAATTGAATTAATTTCACATGGTGTCAGAAGCATCAGATAGTCAGAAAACTTTCTCTAATGAATCAGGGGCACCCTAAGCGAGAATCATACCCCTAGACCAACGAGCCACTGCAAAACAGTAACTTTATATGGCTACACTATCAGCTGACGAACTGGCATTCTCAGAAAAAAGGCCTCTGTGCAAGCCACAACGCCCTTACAAAACAGCAGACAACTGTAAGGGCTCAACCGAAATTTGAATCTGGGATTTCTCACGGCATGAACGAAATTCATAGTCCTAGACAACCAAACCACTATGCAAAGGAATGTTTTATGTGCCGACACTATCTGCTGACAAACTGGAATTCTTCTAAAAACGTTTTTTATGAAAGCCATAATGCCCTGTAAAACAACAGAATAACTGCAAGGGCTCGTCCGGGATTTGAACCCGGGACCTCTCGCACCCTAGGCGAGAATCATACCCCTAGACCAACGAGCCACAAAAGGTTGAATATTTTACAAGACATTAGAAGGAACAGATGGTCAGAAATCCTTATCTAACAAACATTGAAGCAGGGCTTTTGCTTCATTTGGACCCGGGACTTCTGCAATGGTTCGTCCAGGATTTGAAAACGGGACCTCTCGCACCTTATGCGAGAATCAAGCCCGTAGACCAACGAGCAACTGCAAAACAGCCACTTTACATGGCAACACTATCTGCTGACAAACCGCCATTCTCAGAAAAAGGCCTCTGTGTAAGCCACAACGCCCTTACAAAACAAAAGACAACTGTAAGGGTTCAACTGAAATTTTTTTTCATGGCATGAACGAGAATCAAACTCTTAAACCAGCAAGCCACTATGCAAGAAATATTTTATGTGGCGACACTATCTGCTGACAAATTGGAATTCTTTGAAAGACGTTTTTACGAAAGATATAATGCCCTGTAAAACACAGTACACCTGCAAGGGCTCATCCGAGAATTGAACCCAAGTCCTCTCGCAACCGAAGCGAGAATCATACCCATAGACCAATGAACCACTAAATAGAGAGAATTTCACAAGGCGTCAGATAGTCAGAAATCTTTCTCTAATGAATCAAGGGCACCCTAAGCGAGAATCATACCCCTAGACCAACGAGCCACTGCAAAACAGTAACTTTATATGGCAACACTATCAGCTGACGAACTGGCATTCTCAGAAAAAAGGCCTCTGTGTAAGCCACAACGCCCTTACAAAACAAAAGACAACTGTAAGGGTTCAACTGAAATTTGAACCTAGGATTTCTCATGGCATGAACGAGAATCAAACTCCTAGACCAGCAAGCCACTATGCAAAGGATTGTTTTATGTGGCGACACTATCTGCTGACAAACTGGAATTCTTCGAAAGACATTTTAATGAAAGACATAGTGCCCTATAAAACACATAACATCTGCAAGGGCTCGTCTGGGATTTGAACCTATGACCTCTCACACCCAAAGCGAGAATCATACCGCTAGACCAACGAGCCACTAAATTGAATAGATTTCACATGGTGTCAGAAGCATCAGATAGTCAGAAAACTTTCTCTAACGAATCAAGGGTACCCTAAGCAAGAATCATACCCCTAGACCAACGAGCCACTGCAGAACAGTAACTTTATATGGCAACACTATCAGCTGACGAACTGGCATTCTCAGAAAAAAGGCCTCTGCGTAAGCCACAACGCCCTTACAAAACAGCAGACAACTGTAAGGGCTCAACCGAAATTTGAATCTGGGATTTCTCACGGCATGAACGAGAATCATAGTCCTAGACAACCAAACCACTATGCAAAGGAATGTTTTATGCGCCGACACTATCTGCTGACAAACTGGAATTCTTCGAAAAACGTTTTTTATGAAAGCCATAATGCCCTGTAAAACAACAGAATAACTGCAAGGGCTCGTCCGGGATTTGAACCCGGGACCTCTCGCACCCTAAGCGAGAATCATACCCCTAGACCAACGAGCCACAAAAGCTACAAAATTTCACAAGACATCAGAAGCAACAGATGGTCAGAAATCCTTATCTAACAAACATTGAAGCAGGGCTTTTGCTTCATTTGGACCCGGGACCTCTGCAATGGTTCGTCCAGGATTTGAAAACGGGACCTTTCGCACCTTATGCGAGAATCAAGCCCGTCGACCAACGAGCAACTGCAAAACAGCCACTTTACATGGCAACACTATCTGCTGACAAACCGGCATTCTCAGAAAAAAAGGCCTCTGTGTAAGCCACAACGCCCTTACAAAACAAAAGACAACTGTAAGGGTTCAACTGAAATTTGCACCTAGGATTTCTCATGGCATGAACGAGAATCAAACTCCTAGACCAGCAAGCCACTACGCAAAGGAATGTTTTATGTGGCGACACTATCTGCTGGCAAACTGGAATTCTTCGAAAGACATTTTAATGAAAGACATAGTGCCCTGTAAAACACATTACACCTGTAAGGGCTTGTCCGCGATTTGAACCTGGGACCTCTCACACCCAAAGCGAGAATCATACCCCTAGACCAACGAGCCACTAAATTGAATTAATTTCACATGATGTCAGAAGCATCAGATAGTCAGAAATCTTTCTCTAACGAATCAAGGGCACCCTAAGCGAGAATCATACCCCTAGACCAACGAGCCACTGCAAAACAGTAACTTTATATGGCAACACTATCAGCTGACGAACTGGCATTCTCAGAAAAAAGGCCTCTGTGTAAGCCACAACGCCCTTACAAAACAGCAGACAACTGTAAGGGCTCAACCGAAATTTGAATCTGGGATTTCTCACGGCATGAACGAGAATCATAGTCCTAGACAACCAAACCACTATGCAAAGGAATGCTTTATGTGCCGACACTATCTGCTGACAAACTGGAATTCTTCGAAAAACGTTTTTTATGAAAGCCATAATGCCCTGTAAAACAACAGAATAACTGCAAGGGCACGTCCGGGATTTGAACCCGGGACCTCTCGCACCCTAAGCGAGATTCATACCCCTAGACCAACACGCCACAAAAGCTTGAATATTTCACAAGACATCAGAAGCAACAGATGGTCAGAAATCCTTATCTAACAAACATTGAAGCAGGGCTTTTGCTTCATTTGGACCCGGGACCTCTGCTATGGTTCGTCCAGGATTTGAAAACGGGACCTCTCGCTCCTTATGCGAGAATCAAGCCCGTAGACCAACGAGCAACTGCAGAACAGCCACTTTACATGGCAACACTATCTGCTGACAAACCGGCATTCTCAGAAAAAAAGGCCTCTGTGTAAGCCACAACGCCCTTACAAAACAAATGACAACTGTAAGGGTTCAACTGAATTTTGAACCTAGGATTTCTCATGGCATGAACGAGAATCAAACTCCTAGACCAGCAAGCCACTATGCAAAGGAATGTTTTATGTGGCGACACTATCTGCTGACAAACTGGAATTCTTCGAAAGACATTTTAATGAAAGACATAGTGCCCTGTAAAACACATAACACCTGTAAGGCCTCGTCCGGGATTTGAACCCGGGACCTCTCACACGCGAAGCGAGAATCATACCCCTAGACCAATGAGCCACTAAGTTGAATTAATTTCACATGATGTCAGAAGCATCAGATAGTCAGAAAACTTTCTCTAACGAATCAAGGGCACCCTAAGCCAGAATCATAACCCTAGACCAACGAGCCACTGCAAAACAGTAACTTTATATGGCAACACTATCAGCTGACGAACTGGCATTCTCAGAAAAAAGGCCTCTGTGTAAGCCACAGCGACCTTACAAAACAGCAGACAACTGTAAGGGCTCAACCGAAATTTGAATCTGGGATTTCTCATTGCATGAACGAAAATCATACGCCTAGACCAGCAAGCCACTATGCAAAGGATTGTTTTATGTGGCGACACTATCTGCTGACAAACTGGAATTCTTCGAAAGACGTTTTAATGAAGGACATAGTGCCCTGTAAAACACATAACATCTGCAAGGGCTCATCCAGGATTTGAAGCCAGAACCTCTCACACCCGAAGCGAGAATCATACCCCTAGACCAACGAGCCACTAAATTGAATCAATTTCACATGATGTCAGAAGCATCAGATAGTCAGAAAACTTTTTCTAACGAATCAAGGGCACCCTAAGCGAGAATCATACCCCTAGACCAACGAGCCACTGCAAAACAGTAACTTTATATGGCAACACAATCAGCTGACGAACTGGCATTCTCAGAAAAAAGGCCTCTGTGTAAGCCACAGCGACCTTACAAAACAGCAGACAAGTGTAAGGGCTCAACCGAAATTTGAATCTGGGATTTCTCATTGCATGAACGAAAATCATACGCCTAGACCAGCAAGCCATTATGCAAAGGATTGTTTTATGTGGCGACACTATCTGCTGACAAACTGGAATTCTTCGAAAAACATTTTAATGAAAGTCATAGTGCCCTGTAAAACACATGACACCTGCAAGGGCTCGTCCGGGATTTGAACCCGGGACCTCTCACACCCAAAGCGAGAATCATACACCTAGACCAACGAGCCACTGCAAAACAGTAACTTTACATGGCAACACTATCTGCTGACAAACCGGCATTCTCAGAAAAAAGGCCTCTGTGTAAGCCACAACGACCTTACAAAACAGCAGACAACTGTAAGGGCTCAACCGAAATTTGAATCTGGGATTTTTCATTGCATGAACGAAAATCATACTCCTAGACCAGCAAGCCACTATGCAAAGGATTGTTTTATGTGGCGACACTATCTGCTGACAAACTGGAATTCTTCGAAAGACATTTTAATGAAAGACATAGTGCCCTATAAAACACATAACAGCTGCAAGGGCTCGTCTGGGATTTGAACCCGGGACCTCTCACACCCAAAGCGAGAATCATACCCCTAGACCAACGAGCCACTAAATTGAATTGATTTCACATGGTGTCAGAAGCATCAGATAGTCAGAAAACTTTCTCTAACGAATCAAGGGCACCCTAAGAACGAGAATCAAACTCCTAGACCAGCAAGCCACTATGCAAAGGAATGTTTTATGTGGCGACACTATCTGCTGACAAACTGGAATTCTTCGAAAGACATTTTAATGAAAGACATAGTGCCCTGTAAAACACATTACACCTGTAAGGGCTTGTCCGCGATTTGAACCTGGGACCTCTCACACCCAAAGCGAGAATCATACCCCTAGACCAACGAGCCACTAAATTGAATTAATTTCACATGATGTCAGAAGCATCAGATAGTCAGAAATCTTTCTCTAACGAATCAAGGGCACCCTAAGCGAGAATCATACCCCTAGACCAACGAGCCACTGCAAAACAGTAACTTTATATGGCAACACTATCAGCTGACGAACTGGCATTCTCAGAAAAAAGGCCTCTGTGTAAGCCACAACGCCCTTACAAAACAGCAGACAACTGTAAGGGCTCAACCGAAATTTGAATCTGGGATTTCTCACGGCATGAACGAGAATCATAGTCCTAGACAACCAAACCACTATGCAAAGGAATGCTTTATGTGCCGACACTATCTGCTGACAAACTGGAATTCTTCGAAAAACGTTTTTTATGAAAGCCATAATGCCCTGTAAAACAACAGAATAACTGCAAGGGCACGTCCGGGATTTGAACCCGGGACCTCTCGCACCCTAAGCGAGATTCATACCCCTAGACCAACACGCCACAAAAGCTTGAATATTTCACAAGACATCAGAAGCAACAGATGGTCAGAAATCCTTATCTAACAAACATTGAAGCAGGGCTTTTGCTTCATTTGGACCCGGGACCTCTGCTATGGTTCGTCCAGGATTTGAAAACGGGACCTCTCGCTCCTTATGCGAGAATCAAGCCCGTAGACCAACGAGCAACTGCAGAACAGCCACTTTACATGGCAACACTATCTGCTGACAAACCGGCATTCTCAGAAAAAAAGGCCTCTGTGTAAGCCACAACGCCCTTACAAAACAAATGACAACTGTAAGGGTTCAACTGAATTTTGAACCTAGGATTTCTCATGGCATGAACGAGAATCAAACTCCTAGACCAGCAAGCCACTATGCAAAGGAATGTTTTATGTGGCGACACTATCTGCTGACAAACTGGAATTCTTCGAAAGACATTTTAATGAAAGACATAGTGCCCTGTAAAACACATAACACCTGTAAGGCCTCGTCCGGGATTTGAACCCGGGACCTCTCACACGCGAAGCGAGAATCATACCCCTAGACCAATGAGCCACTAAGTTGAATTAATTTCACATGATGTCAGAAGCATCAGATAGTCAGAAAACTTTCTCTAACGAATCAAGGGCACCCTAAGCCAGAATCATACCCCTAGACCAACGAGCCACTGCAAAACAGTAACTTTATATGGCAACACTATCAGCTGACGAACTGGCATTCTCAGAAAAAAGGCCTCTGTGTAAGCCACAGCGACCTTACAAAACAGCAGACAACTGTAAGGGCTCAACCGAAATTTGAATCTGGGATTTCTCATTGCATGAACGAAAATCATACGCCTAGACCAGCAAGCCACTATGCAAAGGATTGTTTTATGTGGCGACACTATCTGCTGACAAACTGGAATTCTTCGAAAGACGTTTTAATGAAGGACATAGTGCCCTGTAAAACACATAACATCTGCAAGGGCTCATCCAGGATTTGAAGCCAGAACCTCTCACACCCGAAGCGAGAATCATACCCCTAGACCAACGAGCCACTAAATTGAATCAATTTCACATGATGTCAGAAGCATCAGATAGTCAGAAAACTTTTTCTAACGAATCAAGGGCACCCTAAGCGAGAATCATACCCCTAGACCAACGAGCCACTGCAAAACAGTAACTTTATATGGCTACACTATCAGCTGACGAACTGGCATTCTCAGAAAAAAGGCCTCTGTGTAAGCCACAGCGACCTTACAAAACAGCAGACAAGTGTAAGGGCTCAACCGAAATTTGAATCTGGGATTTCTCATTGCATGAACGAAAATCATACGCCTAGACCAGCAAGCCATTATGCAAAGGATTGTTTTATGTGGCGACACTATCTGCTGACAAACTGGAATTCTTCGAAAAACATTTTAATGAAAGTCATAGTGCCCTGTAAAACACATGACACCTGCAAGGGCTCGTCCGGGATTTGAACCCGGGACCTCTCACACCCAAAGCGAGAATCATACACCTAGACCAACGAGCCACTGCAAAACAGTAACTTTACATGGCAACACTATCTGCTGACAAACCGGCATTCTCAGAAAAAAGGCCTCTGTGTAAGCCACAACGACCTTACAAAACAGCAGACAACTGTAAGGGCTCAACCGAAATTTGAATCTGGGATTTTTCATTGCATGAACGAAAATCATACTCCTAGACCAGCAAGCCACTATGCAAAGGATTGTTTTATGTGGCGACACTATCTGCTGACAAACTGGAATTCTTCGAAAGACATTTTAATGAAAGACATAGTGCCCTATAAAACACATAACAGCTGCAAGGGCTCGTCTGGGATTTGAACCCGGGACCTCTCACACCCAAAGCGAGAATCATACCCCTAGACCAACGAGCCACTAAATTGAATTGATTTCACATGGTGTCAGAAGCATCAGATAGTCAGAAAACTTTCTCTAACGAATCAAGGGCACCCTAAGAACGAGAATCAAACTCCTAGACCAGCAAGCCACTATGCAAAGGAATGTTTTATGTGGCGACACTATCTGCTGACAAACTGGAATTCTTCGAAAGACATTTTAATGAAAGACATAGTGCCCTGTAAAACACATAACACCTGTAAGGTCTCGTCCGGGATTTGAACCCGGGACCTCTCACACCCAAAGCGAGAATCATACCCCTAGACCAACGAGCCACTACAGTGATAAAATTTCACATGGCGTCAGAAGCATCAGATAGTCAGAAAACTTTCTCTGACGAATCAAGGGCACCCTAAGCCAGAATCATACCCCTAGACCAACGAGCCACTGCAAAACAGTAACTTTACATGGCAACACTATCTGCTGACGAACTGGCATTCTCAGAAAAAAGGCCTCTGCGTAAGCCACAACTCCCTTACAAAACAGCAGACAACTGTAAGGGCTCAACCGAAATTCGAATCTGGGATTTCTCATGGCATGAACGAGAATCATAGTCCTAGACAACCAAACCACTATGCAAAGGATTGTTTTATGCGCCGAGACTATCTGCTGACAAACTGGAATTCTTCGAAAAACGTTTTTTTATGAAAGCCATAATGCCCTGTAAAACAACAGAATAACTGCAAGGGCACGTCCGGGATTTGAACCTGGGACCTCTAGCACCCTAAGCGAGATTCATACCCCTAGACCAACAAGCCACAAAAGCTTGAATATTTCACAAGACATCAGAAGCAACAGATGGTCAGAAATCCTTATCTAACAAACATTGAAGCAGGGCTTTTGCTTCATTTGGACCCGGGACCTCTGCTATGGTTCGTCCAGGATTTGAAAACGGGACCTCTCGCACCTTATGCGAGAATCAAGCCCGTAGACCAACGAGCAACTGCAAAACAGCCACTTTACATGGCAACACTATCTGCTGACAAACCGGCATTCTCAGAAAAAAAGGCCTCTGTGTAAGCCACAACGCCCTTACAAAACAAAAGACAACTGTAAGGGTTCAACTGAAATTTGAACCTAGGATTTCTCATGGCATGAACGAGAATCAAACTCCTAGACCAGCAAGCCACTATGCAAAGGAATGTTTTATGTGGCGACACTATCTGCTGACAAACTGGAATTCTTCGAAAGACATTTTAATGAAAGACATAGTGCCCTGTAAAACACATAACACCTGTAAGGGCTTGTCCGGGATTTGAACCCAGGACCTCTCACACCCAAAGCGAGAATCATACCCCTAGACCAACGAGCCACTAAATTGAATTAATTTCACATGATGTCAGAAGCATCAGATAGTCAGAAAACTTTCTCTAACGAATCAAGGGCACCCTAAGCGAGAATCATACCCCTAGACCAACGAGCCACTGCAAAACAGTAACTTTATATGGCAACACTATCTGCTGACAAACCGGCATTCTCAGAAAAAAGGCCTCTGTGTAAGCCACAGCGACCTTACAAAACAGCAGACAAGTGTAAGGGCTCAACCGAAATTTGAATCTGGGATTTCTCATTGCATGAACGAAAATCATACGCCTAGACCAGCAAGCCATTATGCAAAGGATTGTTTTATGTGGCGACACTATCTGCTGACAAACTGGAATTCTTCGAAAAACATTTTAATGAAAGTCGTAGTGCCCTGTAAAACACATGACACCTGCAAGGGCTCGTCCGGGATTTGAACCCGGGACTTCTCACACCCAAAGCGAGAATCATACCCCTAGACCAACGAGCCACTGCAAAACAGTAACTTTACATGGCAACACTATCTGCTGACAAACCGGCATTCTCAGAAAAAAGGCCTCTGTGTAAGCCACAACGACCTTACAAAACAGCAGACAACTGTAAGGGCTCAACCGAAATTTGAATCTGGGATTTTTCATTGCATGAACGAAAATCATACTCCTAGACCTTCAAGCCACTATGCAAAGGATTGTTTTATGTGGGGACACAATCTGCTGACAAACTGGAATTCTTCGAAAGACATTTTAATGAAAGACATAGTGCCCTGTAAAACACATAACACCTGTAAGGGCTTGTCCGGGATTTGAACCCGGGACCTCTCACACCCAAAGCGAGAATCATACCCCTAGACCAACGAGCCACTAAATTGAATTAATTTCACATGATGTCAGAAGCATCAGATAGTCAGAAAACTTTCTCTAACGAATCAAGGGCACCCTAAGCGAGAATCATACCCCTAGACCAACGAGCCACTGTAAAACAGTAACTTTATATGGCAACACTATCTGCTGACAAACCGGCATTCTCAGAAAAAAAGGCCTCTGTGTAAGCCACAACGACTTTACAAAACAGCAGACAACTGTAAGGGCTCAACCGAAATTTGAATCTGGGATTTCTCATTGCATGAACGAAAATCATACGCCTAGACCAGCAAGCCACTATGCAAAGGATTGTTTTATGTGGCGACACTATCTGCTGACAAACTGGAATTCTTCGAAAGACATTTTAATGAAGGACATAGTGCCCTGTAAAACACATAACATCTGCAAGGGCTCGTCCAGGATTTGAACCCAGAACCTCTCACACCCGAAGCTTTGACCAATGGAAAAAGGCCTCTCATCCCAGAGGGAAGATACCGCCCCCTGTGCTGAAGAGTTCAAAACTTTTCAACTCGCAAGCAAAAATTTAAGATCCGCAAAAAAATCTGACCCAACAGAAAGCAAAATGAATAAAAACCCTACTGGTAACTGAATAAAATGGCAAGTTTATTTTTTGCAATGCAGATCTTTTTTAACCAATGACATTTTTTAATTAAATGTTTTTTTTTCTTTTAATCTTTTATTTTTTACTTAGTTTTGGTCTAATACTAAATATGTTTGTTTGAATAATAAAGACACAAAAATTACTCTAGCATACAGTGGTTCAAAACTTTTCAACATGCAAGCAAAACCTTTCAATTCGCAAGCAAAGATTCTAGATGTGCAATAAATGACAGCAAAACAGAGAGCAAAATGAATGAGTGTGCAATGAAAATTGTGCTTACTGCATAGTTTATTTTTTGCGATGCAAAACATTTTATTATCACTGACATATTTTTTTGAATGAAATGTTTTTTTATTTGCAATCTTTTATTTTTTAATTACTATGTGCCTAATTTTTCCTTTAAAGTAAATATTTTGGATTAAATAATAAAGAAACAAAACTAGCTCCATACAGATGTATCCTGAAATATTACTGGCTCCACTGACATGAATATTCATGAGATTCTCCTGACTGTGGGCGTGTCCTCGAGACAACACTGGAGCTGAAGATATCTGTGCAGCTTCTCTGAGCTCGAGTGTGTTGAAGGAGGATTTCGAGAAAGTTTTAAGAAAACAAATGAGTGTTGGAGCTATAAAATTAGAATATAGATAACATTATGGGTCTATATATGAATATGGGTCTATATATGAATACAGCACTTACAGATCTCTGTGTTAGTTCATATATTCTACAGGACACTTTACAATAAGACCCACATTAGATCAGTCAGTACTGGAACTGATATAACAAGCAACTCAAGATGATCAGGATGCTGAAACTAGCACAGAATATTACTGTTAGACACAACATTAGCTGAACCCAGTGAATATACAAGGGATAATCACATCAAGTGTTAATAAAGATGAAGAATCAAGAGAAAATAAGACTTTAACTTCAGCTGAAATGTTGTTTTATTCAATATCTCATTTGACTTTACAGTAAAATTCAGTTTTCTTTATCAAATACAAACTCATACACACGACAATATCCAGTGACATGCTCATACGACCAGCCATGACCTTAAACACAACAAGATTATAGATGAGAAATAAATGACTGAATGAAATAAGAAATAAAATATAGACAAACTTTAGTCATAGGAGATATATCTGTAGAGAATAAAATCAACACATCCAACCATCCTGGGCGCTGCCGAGAGCCCTGGTGCCGTTGTCCTCCACGTGGGGACAAACGACACCGGGCTCCGGCAGTCGGAGATCCTGAAGAAGGACTTCAGGAGCCTGATCGAGACGGTTCGACGCACCTCGCCCGCCACGCAAATCATCGTTTCTGGGCCGCTTCCTACCTACCGCCGAGGAAATGAAAGGTTCAGTAGACTTTTAGCTCTGAATGAATGGCTAATAACATAGTGTAAAGAACAGAAATTGCTCTTTGCTAATAACTGGAATCTTTTCTGGGAGCGTCCTAGGCTCTTCCGTCCTGACGGCCTGCACCCCAGTCGAGCCGGAGCTGAACTCCTGTCGGACAACATCTCCAGATTACTTCGCACCATCTGACTAGCAGGTAAAAATTCACAAAATTCACATTATAGCCACCTAGACTCTTGTTCACCCCACTTAAACATCAGTAACGCATATCTGGCAAATCCTATAGAGACTGTGTCTGTTCCTCGTATTATTAGATTAAGAAATAAACGTACTGTGTGCTCCAGAAAAAATCTAGTAAGAATCAAACCAGAAAAACCAGTTGACAGTGAAAATACAAATTTCGTAAAACTTGGTCTCCTAAACATCAGGTCACTTGCACCTAAAGCACTTATCATTAATGAAATAATAATAGAAAACAATCTTAATGCACTCTGTCTCACTGAAACCTGGCTGAAACAAAATTACTATATTAGCTTAAATGAAGCAACTCCTCCAGGATTCTTATATAAACATGAGGCTCGTCAAACTGGTCGTGGTGGTGGAGTTGCATCAATCTTTAGTGATTTCCTTAATATTAAACAGAGAAACGGACTTATGTTTAGCTCCTTTGAAGTATTATCGCTTAATGTTCAGCTTCCAGATACTATACAAAAACCTATGTTATCTCTCGCATTAATCACCATATACAGACCCCCAGGACCCTATGTCAAATTTCTAAAAGAATTTTCTGATTTTATTTCTGACCTACTTGTCAAAACTGATAAAATGCTAATTGTAGGTGACTTTAACATCCACATAGATGACGCTAATGTTACATTAGGACTCGCGTTTATGGATTTAATACACTCACTTGGGATAAAGCAAAACGTTGTGGGTCCAACCCATCGCGTAAAGCATACATTAGATCTAATTCTGTCTTATGGAATCAAGGTTATTGACGTAGACATTATACCACAAAGTGATGATATTACAGATCACTACCTCTTACTATATAAGCTGTGTTTACCTGAAATCAGCAAACCCGCTCCAATACTCCGCCCTAGTAGAACTATTGTTCCGTCAACTAAAGATGAATTTATAAATAACTTACCTGATCTTTCTCTATTTCGTAATGCACCCGCAAACTCAAATGATCTTGATGTAGTAACAAGCAGTATGGATGTCATCTTTACTAGCACACTAAATACTGTGGCACCCATCAAATTAAAAAAGGCTAGAGAGATTAAAACTATACCATGGTATAATAGTCATACTCGTGCGCTCAAAACAACAACCCGCGCCCTGGAACGTAAATGGAAAAAAACTAATTTAGAGGTCTTTAGAATTGCGTACAAAGACAGTATGTCCAGCTATAGGAGGGCTCTAAAATCTGCCAGGACCGAGCACCTGCGCAAACTGATAGAAAATAATCATAACAATCCTAGATTTTTATTTAACACCATCTCTAAATTAGCTAATAATCGGTCATCCTTGGAACAAACTACTCCACCGCAAATTAGTAGTGATGACTTCATGAATTTTTTCAGTAATAAAATAGAAGGCTTTAGACAAAAAATAGGAGATGCCAAACTTTCTGCACCGGCTTATACTCCAAATCCTGTAAATATTTCATTAAATCATAATAATAACCTACACTGCTTCAAAATCATAGAACATGAAGAGTTAGTAAAAATTATAAATAGCTCTAAACCAGCTACGTGTATGCTGGACTCAATTCCAACAAAATTACTGAAAGAGCTGCTACCTGCTATAGGAGAACCTCTTCTTAACATTATCAACTCTTCTTTATCTATAGGCCATGTTCCAAACTCTTACAAGCTAGCTGTTATTAAGCCTATTATTAAGAAACCGCAACTAGACACCAACAACTTAGCTAACTATAGGCCTATTTCAAATCTTCTATTTATGTCTAAAATACTAGAAAAAGTTGTTTCTACTCAATTATGCTCTTTTCTGCAGACGAACAATATTTTTGAAGTGTTTCAGTCAGGTTTCAGGGCTCACCACAGTACAGAAACCGCCTTAGTGATAATAACCAATGATTTACTCTTAGCTGCTGACCGAGGGTGCGTCTCGCTATTAGTTTTACTCGATCTTAGTGCGGCATTTGATACCATTGACCACAATATCCTCATAAATCGCTTAAAGTCTACAGGTGTCCAGGGACAGGCTCTACAATGGTTTAAGTCATACTTAACTGACCGCTACCAGTTTGTGAATATTAATGGACAGCCTTCACAAGTCAGCCCAGTAAAGTATGGGGTGCCTCAAGGATCAGTTTTAGGCCCTTTACTGTTTACAGTTTACATGCTACCTCTGGGAGACATTATTAGAAGACATGGGATCAGCTTTCACTGCTATGCAGATGAGATGATACTCAATTATATATTTCAACTAAACCTGACGAGACGTCTGAACTTTCTAAACTAACTGAGTGTATCAAAGACATCAAAGACTGGATGACCAACAATTTTCTTCTCTTAAACTTCGACAAAACAGAATTATTACTTATTGGGCCTAAATCTTGCACACAGCAGATCTCGCAACTCAATTTACAATTAGAGGGATACAAAGTTAGTTTTAGCTCTACTATAAAAGATCTGGGTGTCATATTAGACAGCAATCTAACTTTTGAAAACCATATATCCCATGTCACAAAAACTGCCTTCTTTCATCTGAGAAATATCGCTAAATTACGAAGTATGCTATCCATCTCAGATGCAGAAAAGCTAGTCCATGCTTTTATGACTTCGAGACTGGATTACTGTAATGCTCTATTTGCTGGCTGCCCAGCATCCTCTATTAACAAACTTCAATTAGTACAAAATGCAGCAGCCAGAGTTCTGACCAGGTCTAGAAAATATGATCATATAACCCCAATTTTATCCTCCTTACACTGGCTGCCTGTTAAGTTTCGTATTGATTTTAAAATATTACTTCTCACCTATAAAGCTCTAAATAATCTAGCTCCTGTTTATCTAACCAACCTTCTGTCTCGCTACAAACCAACTCGCTCTTTAAGATCTCAAAATTCAGGGCTTCTGGTAGTACCTAGAATAGCAAAATCAAGTAAAGGAGATCAAGCCTTCTCTTTCATGGCTCCTACACTCTGGAATAGCCTTCCTGATAACGTCCGAGGCTCAGACACACTCTCCCAGTTCAAAACTAGATTAAAGACCTATCTGTTTAGTAAAGCATACACTCAATGCATCACCTAGCGGGTTCCACACAGGCTTCTGCATCTTATTTATATACACTATGAACAGCAGCTACGCTAATTATTTTCTTTATTCTCTATTTTCACCTGGGGATACTCATCCCGAGGTCCTCAGATTATGCGGAGTTACTGATTGGATCCAAGATCAGCGACGAGATGATGCCAAGGATTCCATATCCGGGACCAGGCCATATCCTGAGCTGCTGCTGCGCTGATGGTCGTGGGGAGTGGAGAACATGAGTCTGATTCCAGCGACGCTCCAGGGACAGACGAGTCTACGCTGAGGCCATCTTCCAGCCTAAACCACGGCAAATGAAGCTCTGCACAAGACTTTTGGCCAGCGGAGAAATTAAAATGGTCGTGCCCAACTCAGTCTGGTTCTCTCAACGTTTTTTTTTCTTCACTCCCATCAGGTGAAGTTTTTTTTCCCTCTCCGCTGTCGCCACTGGCTCACATGGTTCAGGATTGGTAGAGCTACGCATCGATGAATTTGCTCTTCAGTGTTTGAACTCTCAGTAATGATTAAATCAAACTGAACTGAGCTAAACTGAACTGAACTTAAACACTAAAACCTGAACCACACTGTTCCAGTTACTATGACCATTTATGTGAAGCTGCTTTTACACAATTTACATTGTAAAAGCGCTATACAAATAAAACTGAATTGAATTGGATTGAACAACAAAAAGGCAAAACACAACATCGGTCAGCATTGGTGGTTCAGTGGAAGAATTCTCGCCTGCCACGCGGGAGACCCGGTCCGATTCCCGGCCAATGCATTTCCTGTTTTGTGTTGCTACTCTTCCAGCTCTGGGTAACAGCCTTGCAGCAATCACACCCCAATAGGGATCGAGTATAAGCATATCAGCATTGGTGGTTCAGTGGTAGAATTCTCGCCTGCCATGCGGGAGACCCAGGTCCGATTCCTGGCCAATGCAAGTGTGGTTTTGTGTTGCTACTCTTCCAGCTCTGGAAAAACAGCCTTGCATCAATCACACCCCACTAGGGCTGCAGAATAACCATATCAGCGTTGGTGGTTCAGTGGTAGATTTCTCGCCTGCCACACGGAAGACCCTGGTCCGATTCCCGTCCATTTCAATTCCTGTTTTGTGTTGTTACTCTTCCAGCTCTGGGTAACAGCCTTGCAGCAATCACAACCCACTAGGGCTGCAGAACAAGCATATCAGCATTGGTGGTTCAGTGGTAGAATGCTCGTCTGCCACGTGGTAGACCTAGAGTCGATTCCCGGCTAAAACGTGCGGTTTTGAGTGGCTCCTGTTTAAGCTCTGGTTGATGGCCTTTTAGCACTCACACAACATAAAGGCAAGGTACACCATGGGTCAGCATTGGTCGTTCAGTGGTGGAAGTCTTGCCTGCCACGCGGGAGACCCAGGTTCGTTTCCCGCCCAATGCACCTTCTGATTTTGGTTGTTACTCTTCCAGCACTGGGTAACAGCCTTGCAGCAATCACACCCCACTAGGGCTGCAGTAAAACCATATCAGCATTGGTGGTTCAGTGGTAGAATTCTCGCCTGCCACGCGGGAGACCCGGGTCCGATTCCCGGCCAATGCAAGTGCTGTTTTGTGTTGCTACTCTTCCAGCTTTGGGTAACAGCCTTGCATCAATCACACCCCACTAGGGCTGAAGAATAAGCATATCAGCAATGGTGGTTCAGTGGTAGATTTCTCGCCTCCACCGTGAAAGACCCTGGTCATATTCCCGTCCATTCCAATTCCTGTTTTGTGTTGCTACTCTTCCAGCTCTGGGTAACTGCCTTGCAGCAATCACAACCCACTAGGGCTGCTGTATATGCATATCAGCATTGCTGGTTCAGGGGTAGAAATCTCACCTGCCACGCGGGAGACCTTGAGTCGATTCCTGGCTAATAGTAATGCAGTTTTGTGTGGCTCCTTTTTCAGCTCTGGTTGACGGCCTTTTAGCACTCACACAACACAAAGGCAAGGAAGAACTTGGGTCAGCATTGGTGGTTCAGTGGTAGAAACCTTGCCTGCCACGCGCGAGACCCGGGTCCAATTCCCAGCCAATGCTTTTCCTGTTTTGTGTTGCTACTCTTCCAGCTCTGGGTAACAGCCTTGCAGCCATCACAACCCACTAGGGCTGCAGAACAAGCATATCAGCATTGGTGGTTCAGTGGTAGAATGCTCGCCTGCCACGTGGGAGAACTAGAGTCGATTCCCGGCTAAAACGTGCGGTTTTGAGTGGCTCCTGTTTAAGCTCTGGTTGATGGCCTTTTAGCACTCACACAACATAAAGGCAAGGTACAACATGGGTCAGCATTGGTCGTTCAGTGGTAGAAGTCTTGCCTGCCACGCGGGAGACCCAGGTTCGTTTCCCGCCCAATGCACCTTCTGATTTTGGTTGTTACTCTTCCAGCACTGGGTAACAGCCTTGCAGCAATCACACCCCACTAGGGCTGCAGTAAAACCATATCAGCATTGGTGGTTCAGTGGTAGAATTCTCGCCTGCCACGCGGGAGACCCGGGTCCGATTCCCGGCCAATGCATTTTCTGTTTTGTGTTGCTACTCTTCCTGCTCTGGGTAACAGCCTTGCATCAATCACACCCCACTAGGGCTGTAGTATAAGCATATTAGCATTGTTGGTTCAGTGGTAGATTACTTGCCATACAGAAGACCATGGTCGGATTCCTGGCCAATGCAATTCCTGTTTTGTATTACTACTCTTCCAGCTCTGGGTTACAGCCTTGCATCAATCACACCCCACTAGGGCTGCAGGAAAAGCATATCAGAATTGGTGGTTCAGTGGTAGAGTTCTCGCCTACCACGCGGCAGACCTAGAGTCGATGACCGGCTAAAACAAGTGCATTTTTTGTGGCTCCTTTTTCAGCTCTGGGTGGCAGCCTTTTAGCACTCACACAACACAAAGACAACTATCAACATGGGACAGCATTGGTGGTTCAGTGGTAGAATTCTCGCCTGCCACGCAGGAGACCCTTGTCCGATTCCCGGCCAAGGAAATTTCCAAGGAAATTCCTCTTCAGCTCTGGGTAACAGCCTTGCAGCAATCACACCCCAATAGGGATCCAGCATAAGCATATCAGCATTGGTGGTTCAGTGGTAGAGTTCTCACCTACCACGCGGCAGACCTAGAGTCGATGCCCGGCTAAAACAAGTGCATTTTTTGTGGCTCCTTTTTCAGCTCTGGGTGGCAGCCTTTTAGCACTCTCACAACACAAAGACAACTATCAACATGGGACAGCATTGGTGGTTCAGTGGTAGAATTCTCGCTTGCCACGAGGGAGACCCAAGTCTGATTCCCGCCCAATGCAAGTGTGGTTTTGTGTTGCTACTCTTCCAACTCTGGAAAAACAGCCTTGCATCAATCACACCCCACTAGGGCTGCAGAATAACCATATCAGCGTTGGTGGTTCAGTGGTAGTTTTCTCGCCTGCCACGCGGAAGACCCTGGTCCGATTCCCGTCCATTCCAATTTCTGTTTTGTGTTGCTACTCTTCCAGCTCTGGGTAACAGCTTTGCAGCAATCACACCCTACTAGGGCTGCAGTGTAAGCATATCAGCATTGGTGGTACACTTGTGAAATGCTCGCCTGTTACGTGGGAGACCTGGGTTCCATTCCCAGCTAATTCAATTCCTATATTGTTTTGCTAACCTTCCAGCTCTGGTTGATGGCCTTTTAGCACTCAGACAACACAATGGCAAGGAACGAGATTGGTCAGCATCGGTGGTTCAGTGGTAGAATTCTTGCCTGACACACGGAAGACCCTGGTCTGATTCCTGTCCATTGCATTTCCTGTTTTGTGTAGCTACTCTTCCAGCTCTGGGTAACAGCCTTGCAGCAATCACACCCCACAAGAACTGCAATCTTTTGCAGACGTCTGTGGCGTTTTTGGCAGAGGGACGACTCAGGAATGTAAGGTGCCTGCAGCGGGAGGTTGTTCCGTTAGCGCTTCCGCTTTCGTCAGTGAAGTTCTTTTGCGAAACGTTTGTAGATCCCGTCGTGCTCTTCAAGCTATGTCGTTTGAGCACTGTGCTGATAGGCTGACGTAAGAAAACAGGACACGAAATATACAAGGCGAGAGTGCAAAGAGCGAGAGAGCTCTAGGCAAAGGCGGTCCGAACTGCAGCAAAGCAGGAGGTCGACATGTCCAAATAGACGAAATCAGAAACTAAGCAGAGAAAAACGGCATTTGTAGAGAAAGAAAACAGATGGAGGAAAAGAAAGAAAGAACAGGAGGATCCCCTCCCCTCCCCCCATAGAGGGTCTGTTATCCCCAGATCGAGTGCGTCCAGTGGAATCCATGTGTTGGCAGCCCCAACTGATGACAAAACACAAAGCAAGCATCTGGAGGAAGCTCAAACTCTTCATGCGTTGCCACAGTTACTAGCGAGTGGTTTGCAAGCACAGGCACGTCTGCTGCAAGTACAGCGCCGTCAGGAGACAGGGGTTGCTGGCCCATTCCCCATGCTTGTTGGCTGGGCATCACCGCCCTGGAGTACGGCCGATAGAAAACGGCGGCTGCCATTTGCGCTGCCCGGCAACTCATACTTACCTGGCAGGGGAGATACCATGATCAAGAAGGTGGTTCACCCAGGGTGAGGCTTTGGCCATTGCACTCAGGCCACGCCGACATCTGCGAACGGCGATCGACCTGTACGGCGTGCAAATTTCATTTTAGAAGTGTAGGCAATTACAGCACCTGATTGGTTGATTGAGTTTCAGCAAACCATGAATGAACTGCTTTTGCGAGTGAACAACCCCCTGGTGATGTCATCAAAACAAATAGTAGTAACTGTCAGGACACGTTGCATATGATGTGGTGCTTTTGAAATTAAAGCAAACAACCCTAACTGTGCATAAAAGTGAACCATGAAATGATCATTTAATAAGTTTGTTATTAAAATTTAAGTTGCTTTTTAAATTAAATTACTTTTAATTGTTCACTCAAAATCCCCATAAACCTCAACAAATGGAATATATAAATTAATATATGTAATATCAGTTCTATAAATAAAATATTCATATGTAATAGTAGTAATTAAAGGTCAAACTTATTTATAAATGCATAATGTTTAGTAGAATTATTCTTAAATATGTTTGTATAACAAAAAATGGAAATATTTAGCATCTGTTCTATTATATTATACAGATATACCATCATATTTCTAATAGCAGTAATACAATTACATAAAATGAATAATAATCCCTTACTTTGTTACTGGGTAAGTATTTTAATTATAGTAACTAACTACTTTGTAACAAATTACGACAGTTCTATTTTGAGAGTGTAATGTCATAGGATATTTGAATAATGTACTGTTTTTGTATTTGTGTGTTGCAGGTGTAGCTTGATGTTGGAATGTGGTTTAAGGATGAATCCACTGGCATCCCATCTGACGGCAACAGGATAAGCTGTCATCGACTCCAGAGCTGGACTTGGAAAAACACAGAGGAGCAATAGACTTTTCAGAGCGCCTGTACCAGAGGTTACTATTAAAATGGACTGCATATTATTGTCATAGACTTAGATAATGATTCTAAATTAAATTCAAAATCAGAAGATTTAGTCAATTTTTAAAAACCAATGAAGTCCTTCCAACACATACAAAAAGAAACACGAGATTGTATTTTATTATCCAAATTTATTAAAAGTGCAAAAGAAAAGTTCTAAACATATTGTTAGACCTGCCTGACATAAAAATGTATACTATAGATATACTTTGTACATAATAAAAAACACATTACTATTACAATCATTAGTTTTAATATTACTGATAGCAGTTATAGATATAAGAATATATTTGTATACATAAAAAAATACTGCCAGGTCAAGCATTTAGATATAAAAAATAAAAAAATAAATAAATCCTCTTAAAAAAAAAACAAAGCTAACAATTAAAGTATATAAAGCAACATTAGTTATCACAAAGTAATAATTAAAGTACTTTAAATAACATAATGATAATATATACTTAATAAACATAAATAAATAAATAAAAACAAGAAAACAATTAAAGAAATACTGTAAACTCTAAAACAATAAACTGTTAATATAACATACATTTCTGGAACAAAACAGTGTTACAACAATCAACAAATTAGTGTAAAACACTGTAAACTTAAACAGTCAAATGTTAATATAAAATTTGTTTCTACAACAATCAACAAATTAGTGCAAACTGTAAAAAAAAGCTGCACTTTTGTAAATTAACAATAAGTTACAATCTACAAATTAGTATAAAACGATGTATACTCTGAAACAGTCAACTGTTAATATTGCGAACATTTGTGCAACAATAAGTGTAAAAAACAGTCAACAAATTAGTGCAAACCGTAAAAACCTGTAAACTTTTAAAAAATCAACTGTTATTATAACATACATTTTTGCATCAATACCAGTGTTACAACAATCAAAAGATTAGTGTAAAACACTGTAAACTTTCAAACAACCAACTGTTATTATAACATATCCATTTTTGCAACAATAATACTGTTACAAGTCAAGAACTATGAACCGCAACATGGATAGAGGTCCAGTTAGACAGACTCGGAGGCCTGAGACTGAGAGCCCAAGAGAACGTCCACAGCCCTTTTAAAGTCTTCAAAACAGTCAAACGTCTGCCCAGCAAGGTTTGTGGACGTGGAGGCTTTGGAGCTCTCACAGTAGCTCTTCTTTCTGTATTTCTTGTGGCCTTGAGTTGGTTGGCCACACAGAGCACAGATGTAAACCTTCACTGAGGTTGGATGTCCAGAGCCACTGAGTTCTGCCTTTTTCCTCTTGTAGACTGTTGATCTTGAGGGCAACAGTAGCGGAGTGGATGCCTGCGGCAAGGAAACAGCGGGAGGTGCAGTCAGCAGAGTGTGTGTGTGCCGGAGTCCTGCGGGCATCGAATGGGCCGGCGCAGGAACTGGTTGAGCAAGAGCAGAGGGAGGGACAGGTAAGATTTGCGGGAGCCTTTGCTTCAACTTTCGGGTGCCGGCCAGAGAAGTGGTGATGGGATACTGCACTGCAGGCCGGCTGGTATGGGGTCTTTCCTCTGGAAGCTCCTCAGCGGGGGGCTGGCTGGTGCTGGAGACGCTCTGGTGACGACGGAGGACAGACAGACCCTGGTCGGTGACGTTTGTGGCTGACAGTGCCTCCTGCCTCCTGATGAACTCGCTCACGCACTTTGAATTTATTTTCAGGATGGGAATCCCGAGTTTGCGGAGCTGATCATCGTCCACCGTCACTCTCTGCTGCACACGCTGGTACAGTTTAGTGATCTGCTGTTTCAGCGGTGACCCTTTAGCTTTTCCTCCAACACCAGGATGAAGCCACAGCTGTTTGACCAGGCAGTACATCAGCCGGTTCTTTCTGGAGTCCACCAAGTGTGCGGCTGAGTACCGCTTGCTGAACTTGAGCTTCTGCACCAGGGACGCCTCAGTCGGATCTCCACTGGTGCGGCCAAACAGAGCATTGCCCCAGCGTGCAGAGTAGAGGCTGTCGAATTGTTGGATGCTGCGGTCATGGAGGTCAAGCTTGTTCCAGGCGCTGATGACCTTTTGCCTGGTCGACTCATTTAAGGCAAGTTTTCCTTCCTCCAGGGCGATCTCAACAAGGACTTTACACAGATCCTCTACGTGCTGGTACCCAGGCAGATGATTGGGACCGCACACGTCCTCCACACAGGGGTCAAATTCAGCAGCCACTGCCTGATCGGTGAGGCACAGACGGTTCCTCAGAGGAGTCAGGCTGTCCCTCTCGCGGTCTGAGGAGTAGCCCACATCATCATCTTCCTCCTGCAGCTCTTCCTCTTCCTCTGCCACCCCAGCAGGAACATCTTCGTCCTCATCCTCATCTGCCTGAAGTGTCTCTCTAGTCTGAGCGTAATGATCAGGAGCACTGAAGGGCTCTGAGGACTGGGAAAACAGGTACTCCAGACCAATGCGCTCATCACCAGCAGGAACTGGAGGCCTGTAGTTTGCCTCCTCCACCTCCCCAAATAGCTCCTGGCACCTTTGGTTTAGGCGATGGACCAGAGGAGACATGTACACCATATGTTTCCTCCCTTTCCGCCCTTGGACGCTGGCTGACTCCCTGTTAGAGTTCCAGCGTGCGATGCCAGCCAACAGATAGACTTGAAACGGGACGGCAGCACAGTGGGGTCCCGGGATCATGTCAGGCAGAAAGGAATGAAAGCCCTCCAGACTGTTGCTTCCTCTCACCGTACTGTACCGCGCAAGACGAACACCGTTACGGGTCACATACTTGGTGATGGTGTACATGTTCCTCCCTGGTGGATCCTGGATGCATTCAAGGTGCTTCTGCTGGTTCTCCCAGACGTGGTCGATGGCTGCAGAGTCCTTAAACAGATGCACCTGATTCTCATCCATCCCTGCGGCTCCCTTCAGGAGATCAATGGCGCACTGCACGCGCGCACATGTTTCCTGTGCACCAACTGTGATCCTCCTGACGTAATGGCTGAGGTCATATTTACTGACACGCAGCTCGATGATCTGGCTGTCAGTCAGGGAGGCATAGTTGGTTGGGTGACCGGCACGTATCGCCTGTACCAGAAGAGCCATGTCGTCTTTGTTGTAGGCAAAGACGGCAGCAGAGAGGGCAGACTTGAACAGGGCATACTTTGGATGATGATCTGTCCGTAGGGCTGCATCGAATCGATGGATCCAATGAAAGATGTCCAGCCGTACCAGCATGCCCCTGTCCGTCCAGTCACTGAAGAGCTGCTCAACCGAGGACACGGCGTGGACGCGACAGCAGCCACGATCCACATACATGAGCTCGGGCGGTGCCTCATCAGCTCTCCTGTACCTCTCCATGAGGCCTTCAGCCATCGGCCTCATCTTCTCCAATGACTCCTCACAGGTGAGAACAGATATGAGGATCTGCCCCTGCTCGTTGGCCACATTGGTACACCACTCTGCAGTGCCTTTTCCATCGCCGGAGAGTTTCTTGCAGATCTGATAACAAATACAACACAAACAGATTTAAACATTTTTGTATTTTGTTTTTTTTTTTTTTTTCTGCACCAGACCAAGAAAGTAATAGTCACTAATATTCAGTAATGAATTAATAATGTGTTTTTGCATTGCAGCTCATTAGATTTCGGATGCAGAGCATGCAAGAGGAAACCTGAAGTGAAGAAAACGACACACAAAGACGTAGGTTATTGTGATTAATAATCTGGTGCGTGTGATGGTGACAAACAGGATTTTAAAGCACTAGTAACCCATATTAGATATTAATTTATTGATAATTATTTATTATTAAACAATTAATAATACTTTACTTATCAATTGTCATTAATAATTAATGATTAAAATGTCCCATGATACAAAAGTGGACAATAATATTTTAAGGATAAAATCTCTCTGATAAAGGATTTCCTGAAAGAATAACAGTAAAAAGGTTTTGCAATATGTTTACAAACTGACTTTTTTCCATTGTGTTAAATTTACCTTCTTGGTGGAGTCGTACTTCAGGACTTGCCCAAATGTGGACATAATCTGAGTACGGTAGTCCTCGATGTTATCTGCCTCTGAGATAAGGAACGCCTTTCTCATCAGTCTGGCAGATGGCGGCTCTCTCCGTGCTGGTGGTCGCTGGAACTGCTGGCACAAACTCCCTAAAAGCAGAGAAAACAGACACTTTGCTGCTTAATCTTTGAATAAATGCTCAAAAGGATAGGAATTTAAAAATAATAATTATTTCATCATTTGCTGATCCTTTTAATGATTGTAAACCATTATGGGTTTCTTTTAAACACTAAACAAGATATTTAGAAAAATGTCAGAAACCTGTAACCATTGACTTCCATAGTATTTGTTTGTTTTTTTTTACAATGGAAGTCAATGGTTACAGGATTTCGGCTTTCTTCAGAATATCTTCTTTTGTGTTTAACAAAAGAGAGAAACTCATAAAGGTTTAAAACTACTCATTTCTGGGTGAACTATCCCTTAAAGAAAACAATTAACTCTGACTTACGAGTGATCTTCCCAGGTTTGTTGTACTGGCTGAGAAGAGTGGTGTACAAGTCCTTTCTCTGCAGATAGTCCTCGCAGTGGCTCTCCTGCACCTGTCTCCAAACCTTCACCATGGTGTTTCCCTCAGTGCGATCCCTCATCAGGCGGATCACCTGCTTGTCCACGCCACGCCTAGAATAATAGGAGCAACACAATCATTAGATGATGGTGAGTCTTAACTTTTATTAGACTCTGAATAATTTTACAATGATTTGTATTCTGCTAGAGACTCACCGTAGCGTCAAGACAGCAGGAAACACCGCTCTGTGAGCTGGACTGAGCTGATTAAGGATGCACTGATCCCATGACAGGAAACGACCAATAGTATGCTCTTCCGACTCCTTTGCAGCCTTTCTACAGGCGTTGCATGCCAGGACCTCAGTCAGCATGGAGTACCAGCCAGACATGTGGCAGATCTGTCTTACCGTGGATGAATACCCACAACGGTAGAGAAAAGCCTTCTGATTGGTGCGTGCTGGGCAGTCAGACCTTGGGCACCGAAGACTGTAACGCCACACACCGACTGGTCTCCAGAAAAAAACGGAGCTGTGAAAAAAGGAGTCTGCTGAGGGGACTTTTCCTTCCACCACTCCAGGAAATTCTGGAGGGTGAAACCACATCCGGTCATCCTTCAGGACTTTCCTCCACTTTCTGTTTCCATGTTTGTCTTTATAAGCCATGGCCCTCTGAAAGAGTCCCCTTTCAGCATCCTCCTTAAGCCACAGTATGTCTGCACTGGGCAGCCCATGAAGACCAGACTCCCACATCTTGTGCCAACCCTCAAATAACACCTGGTAATTAGAATAACCGAGACAAAACTGTTAAAATCAATTAAAGTTTTAGTATTAAAGTATTAATTTTTCTTATCTTCACAACCACAGAGTTCTTTGACAGTTACCTCAGAATGTGCTGGGTCACTGTGTGTTGACCCACCAGATGACCTTCTAGGTTGAACGTCAGAAGCTGACACAGAAGCTGATGCAGGAGCCGATGAAGAAGCCGAGGCAGGAACTGACGAGGCTGATGCAGGAGCCGAAGAAGAAGCCGAGGCAGGAACTGACGAGGCTGATGCAGGAGCCGATGAAGAAGCCGAGGCAGGAACTGACGAGGCTGATGCAGGAGCCGATGAAGAAGCCGAGGCAGGAACTGACGAGGCTGATGCAGGAGCCGATGAAGAAGCCGAGGCAGGAAATGACGAGGCTGATGCAGGAGCCGATGAAGAAGACTGGCCAGGAACTGATGAGGCTGATGCAGGAGCCGATGACGAAGACTGGCCAGGAACTAATGAGGCTGATGCAGGAGCCTCCAATAAAGAAGTCGACGCAGGAGCCTTCAACAAAGTAAGTATAATAGTTAAAACCTTTTTCATTGACATATTCATACTTTTTGCACGGCCTCCCCATCTATGCTCACAAAACTGTATTCAGGAGTATATACACCACCTAATTGTGATGTACAAACGATAAACTTACAGCAGACAGTGGAGAGTCTGAGTGTGGCTTCTGTGACAGATCTTCACAGGAACGTTTTCTTCTCTTTGCTTCCCCGGCTCCTAAATGAGCACAGTTGTGATTATCAGAAGACAGTGTCTTAGTGTGATGAATTTTATTTATTAATGCATACAGTTGAAGCCGGAATTATAAGCCCCCCTGTTAAATTTGAGTTTATTTTTCACAATTTATGTGTAATGGAGAGAGGACTTGTTCAGGCACATTTCTAAACATAATAGTTCTAATAACTTAATTTCTTATAATTTATCTTTGCCATGATGACAGTATATAATATTGGGTCACACTTTACAATAAGGTTTCATTAGATAATGTATTTACTAACATGAACTAATTATGAACAATGCTTGTACAACATTTTTAATCATAGTTCAACATGTACTAATGCTTTATTAAAATAATATTTAATGCTTAGTTGATGGACTGTGAGTTGGCATGGATGACTGTAACACGAACAAATACTGTATTAAGTGTATTGTTCATTGCTTGTTTGTGGTAGTAAATGCTTTGACATTAACTAATACAAACTTATTGTAAAGTGTCACCCTTTAAGGTAACACTTTAGAGTAATAGTCCATTAGTTAATATTAGTTAATGCATTTACTAACATGAACAAGAAATTTAATACATTACAGTATTCATTCATCTTTGTAAACGATTTAATGTTATTTAAATTAATTAACGTTAGTTCATTAATGCACTGTGCATTAAGTAATGTCAACAAGCACAACTTTGTATTTTAATAATAATTTTAATAATGCATTAATGTTGAACTGTAATTAATAAATGCTGCACAATGTTGGCGACACTTAGTGTTAGTAAATTGATTAACTAAAGGACTATTATACTAAAGTGTTACCATATTCAGCGTGAGAAAGTAAAGGCTTAACTAGCTTAACACTGTTTGTTCTGTAGCCGATAGAAAAACATAAATAATAAAACGAATAAAACTTTCTTCAGAAGATAATAAACTATCCTAAGTACTGTGAACATGTCCTTGCTCCATTACCTTTAATAAATATTTCACAGGAGGGCCCTCAGCTGTAGTTCATGCTACAACAGTATGAATAAATGTTAATAAGTGACATTTATTATGTGATATACCTTGTCTTTCAGGGAAGCTGAGTGGTTTCTTCGGCAGACTGCCTTTGTCCTCAACTGCTAAAGAAGGACAAAAAAAAACACAAGATGGGCAAAAGTCAGTGTCAAAGCAGCAAGAAGACAATCTCATCAGCACAGTGTTTTGATATTGTGTGTCATTGATTTATTTATTAATAAAAGATTTATGCTATGGTACATGAACAATTAAAGACAATAATAAAAGGGATATACACCTTGTGCTTCGAAAGCACTGAGGGCTTCCACCAGTAGCGCATCATCCGCCCATCCACCATCACCTCTAGATCCCGACGAGCTGGAGCTGGCCGCCGCTGCAGGAAGAGGCCTGTCTTCTAGGGGTTTCTGCGAGTTACAGGTTGTAGTTTGCATGAAATGTTGCCAGCATGATATATATATTTTAATAAAGTCACATTTAAAAGAAATAAATAAAACCTACCTCTTTGTTGAGAATGTACTGCCGGAACCGCTTCAGTGTCTTGACGCTGATGTCCTCCTCCTTCATCGTCAGCCACTGCCGCACAGAGCAGAACGCCTCCTGTGCCATCTTCTTTTCTTGGGCACTACCAGCTTGTGGATCCGCCTGCAGGGTCTTGTGCAGGCTGTACCACTGCCACATCTCCAGGAACGTGAAGGATCTGAAGCGGCCCTGACCGTAGATGGCACTGTCGACGTTGACCTCGAGGTGGCAGGAAACCTGTGGAAACAGTTGCACATACTGTAACAGAAGATCCTTTATATACTCACCTGGGCCCTCTTTTCTTCCTTGATGGCGACGCTCCTTGATGTGTAGATCCAGCACACTGAAATTTCAAAAAGATAATTAATTTGTGTAAAAACAGCTTATACAAATGTATAGCAACATACTTACTATTTAATGTAGCCAACGTCGTTCTCCACCAGCCATTTAAAACTTTGTCCATTGTACTTGCCAAAGTTTAGAATGAGCTGGCCGAGATACTGGACCTCAGATGGCGCACAAGTAATGTGCTGGCATCTTTTTTTAGCTAAGACATAAAATAACATTAATGCAAATAACAGTCTGCAGTGTACGCATATGACAGAAACGCACAAATCAGATATTACCTTCCTCACAAGCAGTTTTTTTGTCCTGGCTAGTGTTCCGCTCGAAGCACCTGTTGCGAGAGGCCAGGGTCTTGGCGTCCTTCGATGCTTTAAGAAAGCACTGTTGTCTGTCCTGTGGCACACTGGTGTCAACAATGCTCAGGGTGGGCAACAGTGGATCCATGTCTAATTCACCTGTAAGAAGTATTCTTATAAACATCACAAATATAGAGAGGGAATATGGTCTTAGCTCTGAGCTCATGATAAAGTATTAAAAAAACATTTTGTGTGTTAAGTCTTTTTTTTTTCCATTTTTACATGTTTGATAATTAACAAATAAATGAAATATCATCAACATAAATTATCTGACAAGGGTTAACAATGCTGACAGAGATGATGCATTTGACAGTGGCAATGAAAACATGAATTATCATATCAATTGCTCTGTTATACATTTTTTTCAAATGCTTACAGTTGTATTGTGTTTTTCAAGGAGCAGCTATTATTATCAACCTCCATATGGCTGATATAAGGTAAGGTAAAATACATTCTAAGCATGTTAAATACATACTCTCATTAATATGATATCATTTACACATATAATACTTGAAATAACATAACAAATCATATTTAATGTATGCACATTTTCATTTTAAAGCTTATAGCAGTAATTGCTGAATATGTTTTTGTCCCAGGCCTTGAGAATCAGTGATATATTATTCAGTCTATGGCAATAACGATTTTACTATATTCTTATGATAACAAATACAGGTATTGGTCATATGTTTTGTCCCAGTTAAGATCTTAAGATGTTCTTCACTTCTCATAGTTACAACTAATGATAACAATCGCCATGGTAACATATATTGCTACATATAAAGGGATATTTATTTATCAGCATGTTTGTTTCTATATTATAATGAAACATCTGTGTATTCTGAGCTATCAAACCGACGCGATCGTCGAAAATAATACAAAAGCTAAACTTTTTCAGGTTTTGTGCAGCCAAATATGCATTTAAATAATATCACAGTATAAAAACAACTTACCACACGAAATATCTTGGAAAGGTGAACTTTCTGACGGCACAGCGTCACCAGCACAGACCAAACACTGCACAAAGAGTGAGAGATTTCAAACGTGATGTGATCTTAGCAATATAAAAATAGCTTCCCTGCTGAAAAAACCAGCATAGACCAGCATTGCTGGTCACCAGCAAGACCAGCATATGTTGTGTTTTGGTGCTGGTATGCTGGTGACCAGCATGGGATGCTGGTGCTGTGATGCTGGTGTAATGCTGTGATGACCAGCATGAGATGCTGGTGCTATGCTGGTGACCAGCATGGGATGCTGGTGTTATGCTGTGGTGACCATGGGATGCTGGTGCTGTGATGCTGGTATTATGCTGGTGACCAGCATGGGATGCTGGTGCTGTGATGCTGGTGACCAGCATAGGATGCTGCTGCTATGCTGGTGGCCAGCATACAAGCACCAGCATCCCATGCTGGTCACCAGCACCAAAACACAACATATGCTGGTCTTGCTGGGATTTGGGTGCTATGCTGGTGACCAGCATGAAATGCTGGTGCTGGGATGCTGGTCACCAGTATGAAATGCTGCTGGGATGCTGGCGCTGGTATGCTAGTGACCAGCAATCCCATGCTGGTCACCAGCATCCCATGCTGGTCACCAGCACCAAAACACAACATATGCTGGTCTTGCTGGGATTTGGGTGCTATGCTGGTGACCAGCATGAATTGCTGGTGCTGGGATGCTGGTCACCAGTATGAGATGCTGCTGGGATGCTGGCGCTGGTATGCTAGTGACCAGCAATCCCATGCTGGTCACCAGCATCCCTTGCTGGTCACCAGCACCAAAACACAACATATGCTGGTCTTGCTGGGATTTGGGTGCTATGCTGGTGCTGGGATGCTGGTCACCAGTATGAGATGCTGCTGGGATGCTGGCGCTGGTAATATGCTAGTGACCAGCAATCCCATGCTGGTCACCAGCATCCCATGCTGGTCACCAGCACCAAAACACAACATATGCTGGTCTTGCTGGGATTTGGATGCTATGCTGGTGACCAGCATGAAATGCTGGTGCTGGGATGCTGGTCACCAGTATGAGATGCTGCTGGGATGCTGGCGCTGGTATGCTAGTGACCAGCAATCCCATGCTGGTCACCAGCACCAAAACACAACATATGCTGGTCTTGCTGGGATTTGGGTGCTATGCTGGTGCTGGGATGCTGGTCACCAGTATGAGATGCTGCTGGGATGCTGGCGCTGGTAATATGCTAGTGACCAGCAATCCCATGCTGGTCACCAGCATCCCATGCTGGTCACCAGCACCAAAACACAACATATGCTGGTCTTGCTGGAATTTGGGTGCTATGCTGGTGACCAGCATGAAATGCTGGTGCTGGGATGCTGGTCACCAGTATGAGATGCTGCTGGGATGCTGGCGCTGGGATGCTAGTGACCAGCAATCCCATGCTGGTCACCAGCACCAAAACACAACATATGCTGGTCTTGCTGGGATTTGGGTGCTATGCTGGTGACCAGCATGAAATGCTGGTGCTGGGATACTGGTCACCAGTATGAGATGCTGCTGGGATGCTGGCGCTGGTATGCTAGTGACCAGCAATCCCATGCTGGTCACCAGCACCAAAACACAACATATACTGGTCTTGCTGGGATTTGGGTGCTATGCTGATGACCAGCATGGAATGCTGGTGCTGGGATGCTGGTCACCAGCATGAGATGCAGCTGGGATGCTGGCGCTGATAGTGACCAGCAATACCATGCTGGTCACTGATAGCAAATTACATCTGGCCCAGATATGGCCCACATACCGCGCGGAATGACGGCGATGACTCAACCTGATTGTGGCTGTCATAACCCAGATAGCATACAGTTCTGGGCCACATCTGGGCCAACTAAGGCACATATGGCTCACTTCTGGCAATGGCAGGAGACATATGGGCCACATCTGGCCCATATGTTTCACACCAGGTGTAGTGTGAGTTGTGGCCTGCTGTATGTGGGCCAGATGTGGCCCGTGTGTGACACCCCGGGTGTAGTGTGAGTTGTGGCCTGCTGTATGTGGGCCAGATGTGGCCCGTGTGTGACACCCCGGGTGTAGTGTGAGTTCTGGCCTGCTGTATGTGGGCCAGATGTGGCCCGTGTGTGACACCCCGGGTGTAATGTGAGTTCTGGCCTGCTGTATGTGGGCAAGATGTGGCCCGTGTGTGACACCCCGGGTGTAGTGTGAGTTCTGGCCTGCTGTATGTGGGCCAGATGTGGCCCGTCTGTGACACCCCGTGTGTAGTGTGAGTTGTGGCCTACCGTATGTGGGCCAGATATGGCCCGTGTGTGACACACCGGGTGTAGTGTGAGTTGTGGCCTGCCATATGTGGGCCAGATGTGGCCCGTGTGTGACACACTGGGTGTAGTGTGAGTTGTGGCCTGCCATATGTGGCCCAGATGTGGCCCGTGTGTGACACAGCGGGTCTAGTGTGAGTTGTGGCCTGCTGTATGTGGGCCAGATGTGGCCCGTGTGTGACACATCGAGTGTAGTGCGAGTTGTGTATTTTTAGTTCCGGTTTAACTATAAATGAACGGAAGCCTTTGAAGTGGTTACAAATTATTAGAAATTGAAAATCAAAGTTAATTTGTCTTTCTAAGTCTGAACACTTTCGTTTTATGAAGTAGAAAATAGAAAATAAATATTGTAAATTAATGTAATGTGATGCAAGGATTTACATTTTTCCGACCGGCTACTTCTGCCTGTGGACTGCATACCTAATAAGTGGGAGGGGCTTGCTGCTCAAACATTGCACAGACTCTGATGTGAAGCAGCAGCAGTTCTGTGTTTCCTGTGTTTTATTAACATTATTGTCCCTCATCAGGCAGTGAGAGCGCTACACCTTCTCTGAAAATAATAACATTGCATGTTCTAAATAAGACTTTCTGAGATTGAAAATTATTCTTTAGGTTATTAAGAATAGGAATAAGCTATTGCTTATCCGGGAAAGTATATGTTTGTAACCTTATCACATATTAATTCAGTTTATTTCCTCAATAATGGATTTATTTTTACTTTAAGGCTGCTATGAATATAAATTTATATTATCTGTTATATGTAAATGTTCCAGCATGAGTAAAATTCTTTTTTTTTTCATATTACCTGGTATGTCTATAAATGTCTATAAATGCAATGAGTTTCATCATTTATTATGTTTTGATCCATTAATGTTTTGTTCAGTTTCTCCATTTGAATGAATTCAGACAGTGTCCTACCGCCACCTACTGGGTGGATTTAATTTGCTATTAGTACTACTTTTTAATGAACAATTTTACAAATGAATTCATAATCTAATAATGCTGAATTAAAGTGCTGTTTTCTTGGTGTTATTTTTTGCAATTCTACATTTTTACAATGATTTTGTTTGATTAAATGCCACATACAACATTGTTCTTTTTTATTTAATTTGAATATTAAATAGACAAATGTTTTGTTTATGAATAAAATAACTATATAAAAAAATGTCAGAGAACTGAGCAGTAGAATGTGAATAACATGAATGTGTTCGTGAATAAGCTGATCTTTGTAAACAACACAAAGTTTTATTTACTTATTCTACAGAACACAAAAAATAATAAAAAATAAATCTGACCAATTTTAATGCGCACACCTAACCCCGCTCCTAACCCGACCCCTCACTTTGATGTCACTAGCTCTATTTGAGTGCATTGTTTCTGACATTGCATGTCAAACTGTATGTCTCAGCTTGCATATCCAAGTCTGCAATCAGATACTAATGCTTCTGCAACACAGCCCTGAGGGTACAATCCTCAGTGCTGGGAAACACCACACATTATCTTAATCACAAACTACAGCAAATTTAGTTCATCCAAAATTCACTTATACTGCAAATTTTTGTACTATAGAAGAAACTGGAGGAAACCAACAGAAACAACATGAAACAAACTCAACATAGAAAGGCCCAAAAGTCTATCCTGGTTCTGTGTGTGTGCACCTGTAACAGCGTCAACAAATTTTATAGACAATATGCTATTAATAAGCATGTCAATTAGCAATTAGTTAATTGTAAATATATCTTAAAGTGTTATAGTTTTTATATAACAAGCTACTGAATATTAAAATTAACAGTAAATATTTTAGAATTACAGCATGTTACATAACAGAGCAAGGACATGTTCACAATGTGTCTGATAATATCTTTTCTTCTGGAGAAAGTCTTCGACTTAAATAAAAGCAGTTTTTAATTATTTTAAAAATATCATATATTTTTATATATTTTTTATATTTTTAATATATATATATATATATATATATATATATATATATATATATATATATATATATATATATATATATATATATATAACTTGCCTAATTACCCTTACCCTAATATATATATATATATATATATATATATATATATATATATATATATATATATATTTATTTATTTATTTATTCATTTATTTAAAAACATAATCATAAAACTGCCCCCTGGTGGCGAATATGTGTTTCGCTTCATCATTGCATTACGGTGGAGTGGGCGGAGCCTCGTGAATGACGGTTATTTTTTTCAAACGAGGAAGTGAAGTCAAGTCCGCCATTTCATCTTCTTCTTTATATCGGGTAAGTTATTATTTTAAAATCATATTTGTGAGATATTTGTCGTCAGGTAATGTTTTTATTTTTTAGAAAAGCTCCTGTTTTGAATAGTGATAAAACTGTAACTTATATGTGGATAATATGGCTAAAAACGGCCAAGAATGATGGCAGCCGTTAGTTCAGTAACGTTAATCTGTTAAATTGATTGTGCTCGGGGTTTTAACAAATTCATTTAAGTTAAATTTGTCCTTTTATTCGCTCGTTATTCCCAAATAAATGATCAATAAGACATGTTATATGAAGAATAAGACATGTTATATGAAGAAAAGCGTCGAAACGGGAGCTTGAATTAATGAATCATATGGTGTCCGTTTTATACAGTTGTAATTGGTGCCGAGTTCTGCTTTTGTACTGGTTTTAGCTCAAACACTGAACGAACAGTCTCTTTTTGGTAAGTTAATGTGTTTTATCAAGTTTCAGCAAAAGTTTGCAGAGTTATGTGGTTCATGCTGGCCACTGTTGAGACTGGTCTGCATTAAAAAAAATTTAAAGCCAAAACGTTTGAAAAAAAAAAATCCACAGTTGAAACATGATGTGTTAAATGACTTATGAAGGAAATTAATTAGCTAAAAAAGAAGGCTAAGTGTGTTATTAAATATTAAACCTTGTTAAAAAATAAAATCAATTGTGTTAAATAAGCTTAAAAACCATATCTTATGTTTTATATTACATCAAAACAGCCTGGAAACTGATTTGCACCATTAATCTTGTACTTATGTATCAAGTCCAAACAAATGGTTTTGTGGCAAGTAAAAATAATATTTTTATAAATTGATTGTATTGTATTAATTTGTTACAGAAAAGCTGAAGGAAAGGACAACTCTCACATCAGTGCATTACTAATTGTTTGACTTCATCATCAAGCACACCAGGTACAATATTGTACATATTTTGAAACTTGTATATGTCAGACTGGTTGTTGGGTACTGAAATAATATATTTTATGTTTTATTTATTATTAAAATATTACAAGATTTATTGCTGCTATTTTATCACTGTGTGAGGTCATAGCTTATTTAAAATATCTATTATTAAAAAAATCAAATTTGAAAGAAAGTCTAAATGTTTCCACAAGGTAATTTATTGAATTGTTTTCTGAAAATGTAAAATTTGAAAGTATTGGTGAGCTGGAAAAACACAGTCTGTTGACGTAACTTTTATTTTTATCTTAACTTTTTATTTTATGTTAAAAGTAGATTAATTTACCTTGGATCGCATGTTTAAGTTATAATTTCAGAGTGAAAAATGTAAAAGAAAACCATTGAAAACAATGGCATAATGATTTTGCTTGATCACAAGAGGTACTTGATTTATTTTTAATGTAGTGAAACATATGTTTTTAAGACTAATGCTTGACACTTGAATTTTAAAGGGATAGTACACCCAAAAATAATGACATCTTTTATCCTCCACTTGTTTCAAAATATTTTTTATGTTCTGTTGAACAAACTCAGGCGGTGCGGTGGAACAGTGGATAGCTCTGTTGCCTCCCAGCAAAAATGTTGCTGGTTCGAGCCTCGGCTGGGTCAGTTGGCATTTCTGTGTGAAGTTTGTATGTTCTCACCGTGTTGGCGTGGGTTTCCTCCGGGTGCTCCAGTTTGCCCCACAAGACATGCGGTACAGGTGAATTGGGTAAGCTAAATTGTCCATAGTGAATGTGTGTAAATGAGAGTGTATGGGTTTTTCCCAGTGATGTGTTGCAGCTGGAAGAGCATCTGCTGCATAAAACATATGCTGGATAAGTTGGCTGTTCATTCCACTGTGGTGACCCCAGATTAATAAAGGGATAAAGCTGAAAAGAAAATGAATGAACACAAACCCAGTTTTTCCTACTATGTATATCAATAGTGGTATCAATTAGTGTTTAACAGATTCAAATTGCTTTGAAACAAGTAGAGGATGAATAAATGGTGGCAGAATAGTAAACTATATCTTTAAATGTTTTATTCTGTATGTTATGTGTATTCATATTTGTCTTGTCTTTTATCATATTGTCCTTCTAGTTCAGATTGTGATGGACCTGGAATGCGACACCAGTTACTCTTAAGTCAAGAACCAAATGAAGCACCAGAGTACAGATTATGGAGGTATCTGAAGTTGAACTAACTGGAAGCAGGGAACCATACTAATAAAGTTCCTTAAGGTAAAAGCACCTGCTTTATTTTGATAGGAAGTATTTTTATTTTTTAGGAGTTCTATTTTTTTATTCTTATTCTAATTTTATTTTATTCATATACTGAATGGAAGTCATTCAAATTTCACAACAAATGATTTTCAGATTGAATATAAACTATAATGACATTAATACATTATTTCTTTTGGTTATTATTTACATCTATATATGGGCAAGTATTTAATCAATGAAAATAATTTTAAACAACTTAACTAACCAAATTACTCTGTTGGACCCTAATATTTAAAATAGCAAAATCCTCAAACTAACACACACTCTTGTGAATGCATTCTCACATTCATACACTCAAAAACACACATTCATACAACAGTCTGTCTCAGTCTGACTCACACACAACATCCTCTCTCACAGGTTTTTCTAGCAAACCTCCACCACAAGCTTGTCCTTTTATGCTGCTTTTATTTCAAACATTTTAGAGCATGATATAGTCCAGGTTTTTATCACTAAGTATTTTTTTCCATTCAGCAGGTTCCTTGTAAAGATTAACCCAGGGAAGGATCGAAAGTGGAGAAGACCAGATCAAGAAAGACCACATCAAGATCTGCGGTCAGTTCAAAGGTACTTTCACTAATTACCAAGATTTCAGACAATGAATTGATGGAGAAAACTTTGAGTGTCAGATCTTCCTACAGTCTGCGCAGACATCTATAGTCATCTTAACGTGAGCGCTTTAATGGTCAAATAGGTGTAAAAACGCAGTGTTTAGTGAATATTCATATCAAGCATCGTTTGTGTAATAAACAAACGAGTTGAGAATCAAAATAGATGCGAAAGAGAAACTATTAAAGAGACAGCGTGCTATAATCCTTCTGCCGCCTGTTTTTATGATTATTAATCAAACAACAAATGGTGAACATGCCTCTGCTCTTGACTGAAGGACTTTTGTAGCTAAAGTGTTTCTTAAAGTGAAGATGCTTAAAGCACAGTTTGTTTTATATTTTTATTCTATTGTATTTATTTCTCTTTCCTTTGCAGGGTGTAAAATAACTGTATACAGTTGAAGTCAGAATTATTAGCCCTCCTGAATATTAGTAGCCCCCCCCCCCCCCCCCCCCCCCCCCCCAATTTCTGTTTAATGGAAAGAAGATTTCTGAACATAATAGCTTTAATAACTCTTTTCTAATAACTTATCTATTTTATCTTTGTCATGATGACAGCACATAATATTTGACTAGATATTTTGTCAAAATACATGCATTCAGATTCAAAGTGCGATTTAAAGGCTTAATTAGTCTTATTAGACAGGTCATTGTATAACAGTAGTTTCTTCTGCAGACAAATCAAAAATATATTACTTAAGGGGGCTAATATTATAGACTTGCTTGAAAAAACCTGCTTTTATTCTAGCCAAAATAAAAATAAAAAAAGCCTTTCTCCAGAAGAAAAAAATATAAGAGGAAAATTCTCAGGAGCGCTAATAATTTTGACTTTAACAGTAATCGTTTTGAATAATCGTGACTTCAATTATGACCAAAATAATCATGATTATGATTTTTCCCAAAATCGAGCAGCCCTACTGTTGTTACATTTATCAAAATAAACAATAAGGCTCCTAAAACACTGCTTTGAAAAATGTAGAAAATGTAAAAAAAAATATTTCAAATACCTCAAATGAAATAAGTCATTTGTTTTATTATTTTTAAAATATATTTTTTTGTAAAGTTATTTGTTTATAATTATGTAAAAAAAAAAAAATCCAAGTACTATAAAAGTTATTTAAGCAACAAATTTGCCAGATTGTAAAGGCAGACACAAAATGAGCAAACAAGAAAAACCGTGTAAAATGTGTAAATAAAAGGCTACATTTTAAATTTTTACATATTTTCATCATATACGTAAAACCTTCCTAAGCTTGAAAATAAATTTCCTTAAAATAAACTTCCTTTGTTAGTTGTCCTTAAACAATTAAACCATTTAAACAAGTTTACACTTAAAAAAGGTCCGTAATTAAAATCCGATTTTTTTTTCCAAATGTAACTAACTAAAATAGTACCATGTACTTTTACTCTGTATTAGTATTATTTATTAAAATTTGTTTTATTTTAGCAATATAATAGTATTTATTGTCCTTTAATTTAATGTAATTTAATTTTCAGTTCTCTTTCCATCTACGAAAACATTAAAAAAAAAAATTCACAAGCACATTTAAAATAGGTTTAATACCATGAAATATTATATTAATATTATTTTTTATTTTTTATAAATCGATAGGTAGTTCCAATGGAATGTTTTTATGTATTGCTGAGAATACATTTTAGGTGTTCAATACGTTGCTTGTCAGTCTTAAAAATAAAAATAGGTGCTTAAAAAAGTGCTTAAGTCCTTAATTTTAACAGCACCTTTTAATTGTTGTCTTCTCCTATTTTCAGGATTTTTTTGCATTGGACTGTTTTTTTTTTTTTTGGCTTTGACCCTTGCTCGCCCCTGACCTCACTCTTGGACTGCCCTGTTGGATTTTCAGTTTATTTTATTTTATTTTTTTTGGGTTCTGGGTAGATGCTAATAAATATTTAGTTGTAATTATTTAAATAATATGTTTTTTGTTAAATATGCGATTTCTGTGTTTGTTCTGTCTACTCGTACTTGTTTATCTTGTTTCTGTAATTATCATTTGTTTATTTGACTCTTGCCTCGCCTCTGATCTTGTTTTTGGATTGCCCTTTATATATCTTTTTAATTATTGGTTCTGGTTATATGGTTATAAAATATTTGTTAATTTAATTAATATGCATTTCATAAAAAATATATATATTTTCTTTGTTTATTCTGTATCTATTTATCTAATTTGTATATACATTTGTGTTTGTATGTTCTTCTTATTCTGTATATACCTAATTTTAACTTTTATATATATTTATTTGCATTTAATTTGTGATAATTCTGTATGCATTTATTTATCTAATTCATATTTATTTGTATTACATTGATCAATCTGTTGTTGTTTTTTTTGTATGCATCTATTTATATAATTTATATAAATTATACATTTGTATTTATCAATTTATATGCTTCCTTTAAAGCATTTTTTTAAATAAAGCAATTTAAACTAAGCATTCCTTTTAATGTGATTTATATAGCTACCAAATGTAGATGTGAGCCACACCTAACCCAAAAGTCAGCCGCAACTGAACCAGATCTGGGCCAGATCTGTGAAATTGCATGGGCCGCATCTGGGCCAGATCTGAGAAACTGCATGGGCTGTATGTGGGCCAGATCTGAGAAAGTGCATGGGCCGCAGCTGGGCCAGATTTGAGAATGTGCATGGGCCGTAGCTGGGCCAGATCTAAGAAAATGTATGGGCCACATCTGGCCCAGATATGGACCATGCTTTTTCTGAGATATGGCCCAGATCTGGTTCAGTTGTGGCTGACTTTTGGATCCTTATGTCAGCCACAATCAGGTTGAGTCATCGCCGTCATTCCGCGCGGTATGTGGGCCAGAAGAAAATGGGGGATGTGGGCCATATCTGGGCCAGATGTAATTTGCTATCTGGGAAGGATCCAAAAGTCAGCCACAACTGAACCAGATCTGGGCCATATCTCAGAAAAAGCTTGGTCCATATCTGGGCCAGATGTGGCCCATACATTTTCTTAGATCTGGCCCAGCTGCGGCCCATGCAAATTCTGAAATCTGGCCCAGCTGCGGCCCATGCAGTTTCTCAGATCTGGCCCAGATGCGGCCCATGCAATTTCACAGATCTGGCCCAGATCTTGTTCAGTTGCGGCTGACTTTTGGGTTAGATGTGGCTGACATCTACATTTGGTAGCTATATAAATCACATTAAAAGGAATGCTTAGTTTAAATTGCTTTATTTAAAAAATTGCTTTAAAGAAAGCATATAAATTGATAAATACAAATATAGAATTTATATAAATTATATTAATAGATGCATACAAAAAAAACAACAACAGACTGATCAATGCAATACATATAAATATATGAATTAGATAAATAAATGCATACAGAATTATCACAAATTAAATGCAAATAAATAAATATAAAAGTTAAAATTAGGTAAGTGGATATACAGAATAAGAAGAACATACAAACACAAATGTATATACAAATTAGATAAATAGATACAGAAAAAAAAAACACAGAAAATATATATATATTTTTTTTATAAAATGCATATTAATTAAATTAACAAATGATAATTACAGAGACAAGATAAACAAGTACGAGTAGACAGAACAAACACAGAAATCGAATATTTAACAAAAACATATTATTTAAAAAATTACAACGAAAAAGAATTTGTCTGATGAAGAGCCGGCGGCTCGAAACGTTACACGCTCTGTGTCAGCCTTTTTAATTTAATAAATTTGTATTTTTGGAGCCTTGGTGTTGCCGCCTTTGATTTACATTAAATAATTACAATTAAATATTTATTAGCATCTACCCAGAACCAAATTTTTTTTTTTAAATTAAATAAACTGAAAATCCAACAGGGCAGTCCAAGAGTGAGGTCAGGGGCAAGCAAGGGTCAAAGCCAAAAAAAACAGTCCAATGCAAAACATCCTGAAAATCGGAGAAGACAACAATTAAAAGGTGCTGTTTGCAGAGTATATACAGGCACAACTCGATTAAAATTAAGGACTTTTAAGCACTTTTTTAAGCACCTATTTTTATTTTTAAGACTGACAAGCAACGTATTGAACACCTGAAATGTATTCTCAGCAATACATAAAAACATTCCATAGGAACTACCTATCGATTTATAAAAAATAAAAAATAATATTAATATAATATTTCATAGTATTAAACCTATTTTAAATGTGCTTGTGAAATTATTTTTTTTATGTTTTTGTAGATGGAAAGAGAACTGAAAATTAAATTACATTAAATTAAAGGACTAGAAATACTATTATATTGCTAAAATAAAACAGATTTTAGTAAATAATACTAATACAGAGTAAAAGTACATGGTACTATTTTAGCTAGTTACATTTGGAAAAAAAAATCGGATTTTCATTACGGACCTTTTTTAAGTGTAAACTTGTTTGAATGGTTTAATTGTTTAATTACAAGACTACATAAAAAGGAATTTGCACTAACAAAGGAAGTTTATTTCCTTTAAGGAAGTTTAGTATATTTTCAAGCTTAGGAAGGTTTTATACTTCCTTATAATATTATTAATATTATAAAATATTTGAAATATTTTTTTTACATTTTCTACATTTTTCAAAGCAGTGTTTTAAGAGCCTTATTGTTTATTTTGATAAATGTAACAACAGATTGCTTTGACCTGTAATGCCTGTACAATTTAGTTACGCTTTAAGACAGACTATGTATAAATCATACAAATACCTCATTCAAAAACTTTTCCAGCATACCAACCCCGTGACGTCAGACACAGCAATATTCCAAGTTGGGGGTGCCTTTGTGCTAAAAGCTCTAGTAAAACATGCCCTTTTCATCAAAATTGTTACATTAATCAAGTTTGGTTAATATATTTTTTATTAAATCAGAAAGCAATTTACGAAATAATGTAAACTCGATTGACTGCATCACTTCTACTACAAGACACTGGGAAGAATTTTTGCTAGGCGATGTAGGAAGATCTGACACTCAAAGTTTTCTCCATCAATTCATAGTCTGAAATCTTGGTAATTAGTGAAAGTACCTTTGAACTGACCGCAGATCTTGATGTAGTCTTTCTTGATCTGGTCTTCTCCACTTTCGATCCTTCCCTGGGTTCATCTTTACAAGGAAACTGCTGAATGGAAAAAAAAAATACTTAGTGATAAAAACCTGGACTATATCATGCTATAAAATGTTTGAAATAAAAGCAGCATAAAAGGACAAGCTAGTGGTGGAGGTTTGCTAGAAAAATCTGTGAGAGAGGATGTTGTGTGTGAGTCAGACTGAGACAGACTGTTGTATGAATGTGTGTTTTTGAGTGTATGAATGTGAGAATGCATTCACAAGAGTGTGTGTTAGTTTGAGGATTTTGCTAGGGTCCAACAGAGTAATTTGTTTAGTTAAGTTGTTAAAAATTATTTTCATTGATTAAATACTTGCCCATATATAGATGTAAAGAATAACCAAAAGAAATAATGCATTAAAATGTCATTATATTTTATATTCAATCTGCAAATCATTTGTTGTGAAATTTGAATGACTTCCATTCAGTATATGAAGAAAATAAAATTAGAATAAGAATAAAACAATAGAACTCTATAAAAAAATACTTCCTATCAAAATAAAGCAGGTGCTTTTACCTTAAGGAACTTTATTAGTATGGTTCCCTGCTTCCAGTTAGTTCAACTTCAGATACCTCCATAATCTGTACTCTGGTGCTTCATTTGGTTCTTGACTTAAGGCTGATTTATACTTCTGCGTCAAACGCCGGCGTATGCTATGGCGCTGACGCATAGCCCTTCGATGTGGCCGTCGCCGTCACTGATGTGCACTTCTCAAAAAATTTAACTACACGTCGCAACGACGCCTAGCGTAAGCTCTGTGATTGGTCGGCTTGGTAGCGCTGACAAGTCTGGGCGGGACCGAGAGCAGCGCGAATGTAAGCGAGCGATTGTTTACAAGTGTGGAGTACCGTGAAGGAGCTCCGGATGGAAAGTTTTGTTTTGTGTTTACCTCATAGTTAAAGTTGTTGTACGTCCACCGGTTCCTGCCTCAAAATGAGCGAGTTTGAGCCACTTGTACATCCCGGAAGTGTTCAGGAAAAGCAAAAAAGTAGCGAAGAAACTCGACACAGAGGAACATTTACACCTCATTGCCAACTAGCGTTTCGGAAGTGTTAATGCAGACCGACAGAGACAGCGCGCAGAAGTATAAATGCACAGCCACGCGCGTTGCATGCGCCGTTGGTTACGCCGGTCCCCTGACGCAGAAGTATAAATCAGGCTTTAGGAGTAACTGGTGTCGCATTCCAGGTCCATCACAATCTGAGCTAGAAGGACAATATGACAAAAGACAAGACAAATGTGAATACACATAACATACAGAATAAAACATTTAAAGATATAGTTTACTATTCTGCCACCATTTATTCATCCTCTACTTGTTTCAAAGCAGTTTGAATCTGTTAAACACTAAAGCAGATATTTTGAAGAATGTTAGAAACCTGTAACTATTGATTAACATAGTAGGAAAAACTGGGTTTGTGTTCATTCATTTTTTTTTCAGCTTCATCCCTTTATTAATCTGGGGTCACCGAAGTGGAATGAACAGTCAACTTATCCAGCATGTTTTACGCAGCAGATACTCTTCCAGCTGCAACACATCACTGGGAAAAACCCATACACTCTCATTTACACACATTAACTAAGGACAATTTAGCTTACCCAATTCACCTGTACCGCATGTCTTGTGGGGGAAACAGGAGCACCCGGAGGAAACCCACGCCAACACGGGGAGAACATACAAACTTCACACAGAAATGCCAACTGACCCAGCCGAGGCTCGAACCAGAAACATTTTTGCTGGGAGGCAACAGAGCTATCCACTGTGCACCGCACCACCTGAGTTTATGTTCAACAGAACAAAAAAAATATTTTGAAACAAGTGGAGGATAAAAGACGTCATTATTTTTGGGTGAACTATCCCTTTAAATTTTAGTGTCAAGCATTAGTCTTTAAAAACTTATGTATCACTACAGGAAAAATAAATCAAGTACCTCTTGTGAACAAGCAAAATCATTATGCCATTGTTTTCAATGGTTTTCTTTTACATTTTTCACTCTGAAATTATAACTTAAACATGCGATCCAAGGTAAATTAATCTACTTTAAAGTTACGTCAACAGACTGTGTTTTTCCAGCTCACCAATACTGTCAAATTTTACATTTTCAGAAAACAATTCAATAAATTACCTTGTGGAAACATTTAGACTTTCTTTCAAATTAGATTTTTTTAATAATATATATTTTAAATAAGCTATGACCTCACACAGTGATAAAATAGCAGCAATAAATCTTGTAATATTTTAATAATAAATAAAACATAAAATATATTATTTCAGTTCCCAACAACCAGTCTGACATATACAAGTTACAAAATATGTACAATATTGTACCTGGTGTGCTTGATGATGAAGTCAAACAATTAGTAATGCACTGATGTGAGAGCTGTCCTTTCCTTCAGCTTGCATCCTTGCATGATTCATTTCTTTTCTGTAACAAATTAATACAATACAATCAATTTATAAAAATATTGTTTTTATTGCCACAAAACCATTTGTTTGGACTTGATACATATGTACAAGATTAATGGTGCAATTCTGTTTCCAGGCTGTTTTGATGTAATATAAAACATAAGATATGGATTTTAAGCTCATTTAACACAATTGATTTTATTTTTTAACAAGGTTTAATATTTCATAACACACTTAGCCTTCTTTTTTAGCTAATTAATTTCCTTCATAAGTCATTTAACACATCATGTTTCAACTGTGGATTTTTTTTTCAAACGTTTTGGCTTTAATTTTTTTTTAATGCAGACCAGTCTCAACAGTGGCCAGCATGAACCACATAACGTTACTCTGCAAACTTTTGCTGAAACTTGATAAAACACACATTAACAAGCAAATCAAGATCATTAAGATTAACGGTAACTTACCAAAAAGAGACTGTTTGTTCAATGTTTGAGCTAAAACCAGTACAAAAGCAGAACTCAGCACCAATTACAACTGTATAAAACGGACAGCATATGATTCATTCATTCAAGCTCCCGTTTCGACGCTGTTCTTCATATAACACGTCTTATTGATCATTTAATTGGGAATGAGGAGCGAATAAAAGGACAAATGTAACTTAAATGAATTTGTTAAAACCCCAAGCACAATCAACTTAGCTAACAGATTAACGTTACTGAACTGACGGATGCCATCATTTTTAGCCGTTTTTAGCCATATTATCCACATATAAGTTACAGTTTTATCACTATTCAAAACAGGGGCTTTTCTAACAAATAAAACATTACCTGACGACAAATATCTCACAAATATGATTTTAAAATAATAACTTACCCGATATAAAGAAGAAGATGAAATGGCGGACTTGACTTCACTTCCTCGTTTGAAAAAAATAACCGTCATTCACGAGGCTCCGCCCACTCCACCGTAATGCAAGGATGAAGCGAAACACATATTCGCCACCAGGGGGCAGTTTTATGGTTATGTTTTTAAATAAATAAATAAATAAATATATATATATATATATATATATATATATATATATATATATATATATATATATATATATATATAGATATAGATATATATATATATATATTTATATATATATAAATATATAAATAAATATATATATATATATATATATATATATATATATATATATATATATATATATATAAAAAATATAATATATATTAGGGTAAGGGTAATTAGGCAAGTTATTTTATAACAATGATTTGTTCTGAAACTGTCGAAAAAATATATAGCTTAAAGGGGTTAATAATTTTGACCTTAAAACACTTTTTAAAAAAATTAAAAACTGCTTTTATTCTAGTCGAAGACATTCTCCAGAAGAAAAAATATTATCAGACACACTGTGAACATGTCCTTGGTCTGTTATGTAACATGCTGTAATTCTAGAATATTTACTGTTATTTTTATTATTCAGTAGCTTGTTATATAAAAACTATAACACTTTAAGATATATTTAAAATTAACTAATTGCTAATTAACATGCTTATTAATAGCATATTGTTTATAAAATTTGTTGACGCTGTTACAGGTGCACACACACAGAACCAGGATAGACTTTTGGGCCTTTCTATGTTGAGTTTGTTTCATGTTGTTTCTGTTGGTTTCCTCCAGTTTCTTCTATAGTGCAAAAATTTGCAGCATAAGTGAATTTTGGATAAACTAAATTTGCTGTAGTTTGTGATTAAGATAATGTGTGGTGTTTCCCAGCACTGAGGATTGTACCCTCAGGGCTGTGTTGCAGAAGCATTAGTATCTGATTGCAGACTTGCATATGCAAGCTGAGACACACAGTTTGACATGCAATGTCAGAAACAATGCACTCAAATAGAGCTAGTGAAATCAAAGTGAGGAGTAGGGTAAGGAGCGGGGTTAGGTGTGCGCATTAAAATTGGTCAGATTTATTTTTATTATTTTTTGTGTTCTGTAGAATAAGTAAATAAAACTGTGTTGTTTACAAAGATCAGCTTATTCACGAACACATTCATGTTATTCACATTCTACTGCTCAGTTCTCTGACATTTTTTCTATATAGTTATTTTATTCATAAACAAAACATTTATGTCTATTTATCATTCAAATTAAATAAAAAAGAACAATGTTGTATGTGGCATTTAATTAAAAAAATAATTATAAAAATGTAGAATTGCAAAAAATAACACCAAGAAAACAGCACTTTAATTCAGCATTATTAGATTATGAATTCATTTGTAAAATTGTTAATTAAAAAGTAGTACTGATAGCAAATTAAATCCACCCAGTAGGTGGCGGTAGGACACTGTCTTAATTCATTCAAATGGAGAAACTGAACAAAACATTAATGGATCAAAACATAATAAATTATGAAACTCATTGCATTTATAGACATTTATAGATATACCAGGTAATATGAAAAAAAAAAGAATTTTACTTATGTTGGAACATTTACATATAACAGAAAATATAAATTTATATTCATAGCAGCCTTAAAGTAAAAATAAATCCATTATTGAGAAAAATAAACTGAATTAATATGTGATAAGGTTACAAACATATACTTTCCCGGATAAGCAATAGCTTAATCCTATTCTTAATAACCTAAAGAATCATTTTCAATCACAGAAAGTCTTATTTAGAACATCCAATGTTATTATTTTCAGAGAAGGTGTCGCGCTCTCACTGCCTGATGAGGGACAATAATGTTAATAAAACACAGGAAACACAGAACTGCTGATGCTTCACATCAGAGTCTGTGTATTGTTTGAGAGAAAAGTCCCTCCCACTCATTAGGTATGCAGTCCACAGGCAGAAGTAGCCAATCGGAAAAATGTAAATCCTTGCATCACATTACATTAATTTACAATATTTATTTTCTACTTCATAAAACGAAAGTGTACAGACTTAGAAAGACAAATTAACTTTAATTTTCAATTTCTAATAATTTGTAACCACTTCAAAGGCTCCCGTAAAGTTAAACCGGAACTAAAAATACACAACATGCACTACACCCGATGTGTCACACACGGGCCACATCTGGCCCACATACAGCAGGCCACAACTCGCACTACACCCGGTGTGTCACACACGGGCCATATCTGGCCCACATACGGTAGGCCAGAACTCACATTACACCCGGTGTGTCACACACGGGCCATATCTGGCCCACATACGGCAGACCACAACTCACACTACACCCGGGATGTCACAAACGGGCCACATCTGGCCCACATACGGCAGACCAGAACTCACACTACACCTGGTGTCACACACGGGCCACATCAGGCCCACATACAGCAGGCCACAACTTACACTACACCCGGCGTGACACATACGGGCCACATCTGGCCCACATACAGCAAGCCACAACTCACACTACATCCGGTGTGACACATACGGGCCACATCTGGCCCACATACAGCAGGCCACAACTCACACTACACCCGGGGTGTCACACACGGGCCACATCTGGCCCACATACAGCATGCCACAACTCACACTACACCCGGTGTGACACATAAGGGCCACATCTGGCCCACATACAGCAGGCCACAACTCACACTACACCCGGTATGACACATACGGGCCACATCTGGCCCACATACAGCAGGCCACAACTCATACTACACCCGGTGTGACACATACGGGCCACATCTGGCCCATATGTCTCCTGCCATTGCCAGAAGTGAGCCATATGTGCCTTAGTTGGCCCAGATGTGGCCCAGAACTGTATGCTATCTGGGAAAGGTTTTCCATATAAAAGCACACTCAAACACCACATGATAAGTCACACAGGAGAGAAGCCGTTTGCATGTGTTCAGTGTGGAAAGAGCTTCACAACCAAAGCTAGCCTCATGAACCACATGAATGGTCACACTGGAACCATAGTGTTCAGATGTGATCAGTGTGGAAAGAGTCTCACACACAAAGACTCCATTAAGAACCACATGAAGACTCATTCAGTAGAGTGTTTTAGATGCAGTAAATGTGGAAAAGACTTTAAACATAAAAGAAGCCTCAACACTCATATGAAGCTTCACAATGGAGAGCAGAATCCTCAAAAATGAGCCCTTGTCCACACAAACACGGGTATATTCAAAACGGCAGCTTGTTCATGTAGTTTTTCTGTTCATTTAGTGAGGTTTATTTATGAGCTACTTTCAAGAGGATCACATGCTTATGATTGTTCACGGCTGGTCCTGCATTAGCTAACACAACTCAATACAAATAACTAGAGTTTTTTTTTTTACCTCAGTTATCTTCTTCTTGAAGAATCCCCCTACTCACCCTCCTTTCTAGATTGGGTGACACAGAGACCTGGTAGTTAGCACTGTTGCCTCACAGCAAGAATTTCACAGGTTAAAGTCCCTCTGAACCAGTTGACATTTGTGTGAAGTTTGCTCGTTTTCCCTGTGCTCACATGGGTTTCCCCCATGTTCCCCCCACAGCCCAAATACACATGACCCAAGTAAACTGAACATTCAACAACACATTATTTATTTGATAAACTCTTCTCTTCGTAAGAACTTTGGTCAGCTTACTTATTTCATGTTTTAGAGTCATCAATGTAAGAATTTACTGAGCTGCATTTCTCCTCCTAACCAGAGGGAGGTGCTCCTGACCTTTCACACACCAGTATCCAATTTCTACACACCTTCCAGAACATTGGATGGCACCACTTTCCCACCATCTGCTGTGTGCCACCAGTCAAGCTAGATTAGCAACACTTGTGTTTTGCCCTATCAAAGTTTGTGTGTAACAAGCTAGTGTTCATTCATTTTCTTGTCGGCTTAATCCCTTTATTAATCCGGGGTCGCCATAGCGAAATAAACCGCCAATTTATCCAGCAAGTGTTTTTTACACAGCAGATGCCCTTCCAGCCACAATCCTTCTCTGGGAAACATCCACACACACACTCATACACTACGGACAATTTAGCCTACCCAATTAACCTGTACCACATGTCTTTGGATCGTGGGGGAAACCGGAGCACCCGGAGGAAACCCACGCAAAGGCCACACAGAAACACCAACTGAGCCGAGGTTCGAACCAGCGACCTTCTTGCTCTGAGGCGACAGCACTACCTACTGTGCCATTGCCTCGCCCCTCGTGTGTTCAGTCTTCAGCCATTATTGTTCTCCTGATTCTCTTGAGAAGCTAAAGGACACTTTATTGTTGTGTTTTTTTGTCAGATTTGTTTTGCCTGTTTACTGGAAGCTCGGCTTCAGTCATTTCTGTTGTACTTTGTATTCTTTTTTTCAAGTAAAGATCAGTTGTTTGTTTTTTTTTTTTTAAACTAAATGCCTCAAGTTCCATTATTAATTTTCTGCTCTTGGGTTCATAAGTTTAGGAGTTAGCTCAGCTGGGAAAAGCCCCAGCTTTGAGTCCAAGAGACCTGGCTTTAATCCTCACCTAAATCTTATAATCTATATGTACATTTGAGTCAGATTATGAAATTTTGACTTGATCAAATCTTGATGTGTTGTGGGTAACAAATAAGGACTTTGGTTTCAAAACACATTTGTTTTGATTGAATAATTTGAGAAAAGAAACAAGTTTCCTTTTTGAAGACAATTAAACTTTCTGTAGACAACTGTTTGCCTTTAAAGATATGTTCATGTGAAAACTCCCACATTACTACAAATAAATTGTATAAATAAACAGCACATTAGAGCAGATGTACAGTTGCATACTAAAATAGCATATTCGTTTTGTAATGATTCCAAGCAAAAAAACAGCATATGCAAACATTAATTAAGTTTTTGAAGAAACTTTTTTTTTAAATTACTTACCATCAACACAAACACTCCACAGTTATTTGAGCAATGTTGTTTGGGAATGCCCTGGTAATACAAAAAAACAAAAAGAACACCACCATTAACAACAACAATTAGTAAAAAAATAAATAAAAATAAAGTGAAAACATTAAGTAGTTAAGGAACAATGTTTATGGGTGATGCTTACTGGAATTTCATCAGCACTGTACTCACCCCATGTGTCTGAACATGCATGCTGTGCTAGTTTTCTGTAGAGAACAATATTAAAAGAAACAATCATACAAAACATTAAACATTTAAATTGAAAGCTCTCATATCACAGGGCCTACAGTCCGTCAGACATTTAGATGGGACTGATTAAAATAATATCAATGAACATATAAAGATAGATAAATCAAAACAAAGAGGAAAAAAGTGAAGAAAAAAAAACAGGGATATGTGGTTTAAAACAGAACTACCATTATCCCGAATTCTTAACTTTTCACTCATAAACCAATAACTGCTCAAGTAGCGTGTATCATTGAAGCTCCGTCCAGAGAGGGAATCAAGCCAATAGATCTCCCTTTTTTTTTCTTCATGATCTATGACAGTGCAACTTTAACATTACATTTCATGAACTGAATCCTTTTCAGGTTTTATATTTAAAATAAGTGGAACAGTTTAATATTTTCTATTTATTTACTTGACATTATGTATTATATTGTCACATACACCGATCATCCAGTGAATGCTCGTCCAAGAAGGTAGTAAAATGATGTCATGACTTGCCAGATTTTCCTTAAACAAAATCATAAGAATTTTTAAAGAAATGTAGTATTTACAACACAAACACTAAATGACTTATTCTACACTGCCTCAGTTACAAAATCACACAATAACACTCACAGGAACATTAGACAGTGAACACATGGACTGTTATACCCTGTTAAGTGAAAATAAATTAAAATACAATTAAACAAGCAGATACAATCCTTTACATTAAATACAGAGTTTTTTTGGTCTAGGTCATTCTTTGCATTACCTGAAGGCCAGCAACATCCTTTATTACAGAAAGGCAAGCATTCAAAATCTGTAATCATTCAAGGATAAATTTATTCTACTACTTGGGTTAAGGTATTAATATACCAAAATGTGTTTGCAGAATCTTACTGTCGCCTCTACATCTTGAAGTAGTCCCAATGTTTGGAAATACAACCTGGTGAGGACTGTGCCTCCAACAGATGCTAGGAATTCATTTTTTGGCCCTCTCTCCAGTAAGGCATGGTTTAACTATGAAGAGAACATACTATAATATTCTGCAATACAATATCTTTCTCACTGTTCATCTTTATGCATTTTAGTTAAAGTATTTTTAATGATCGTCTAATGAATAAACATGTTTCATGATATATAAATCTAACCTTCTCCAGCTGGACTGGACTGGGTGGCTGGGTCCAGCATGCCTTGTTTGGCTGCACACATTCCAGAGTGAAAATACTCCCAGTGGAAGTTTGAACAGGCACTACAAAATATATAAAATTGAAATAATTAGCAACAACACCCCATTTAAAATGACAACCAATATGAAAGAAAAAATATAAACAATTTAAATTCTTACAGTTGTTGCGTTGGTTCACTAAGGATCTCTTATCAGTCTTAACAGAGGGTGGAAGTGTGCCTTTAGATTGAAAAACAGTTGATGCATATGTATAAAAGGTACACTGCAAAAAAATGCTTTTCTTGCTTAGATTTTTTTGTCTTGTTTCTAGTGTAAATATCTAAAATTTCTTATATCAAGAGGCAATTTCTAGATAAGCAAAACATATTTTCTTGTTTTGAGAAATAATATGCCAATAATAAGTGAGTTTTTCCTTAAAACAAGCAAAATAATCTGCCAATGGGGTAAGCAAAATAATCTTGTTTTTTTCTTTTGACGTAAGATTATTTTGCTTGTTTTAAGGAAAAACTCACTAATTATTGGCATATTATTTAACACTGGCTCATGATCAGGTACAATCTCCAAGTCAGAAAACACATGCTTGTCCGGGAATCTGTGGGCTAAGACAAACAAAAAATAATAAGAAAAAAAAGGTTAAATGCTGTTAACTATGTTGCCCTTTGAGGTAGTCATTAAAACTTTAATAAAATATTTACACAAGTATGAAGAATATTTAAAAAAATTATGACCTTACCATTAAAATCAGATTCCAAAGTACGGTTGCCATGGAACAATTTATTAAAATGTTCCATTTTCTTTTGGTTATGTACAAGATTCTGGTGGTGGAGAATATTTTGTGCCAGAAAGATGTGTGCTGCTGGTCTTAACATATTCATAAAGTAGTTGTTTTTCTTTACTTCTGAAAAAAGCTGCTTTGCACACTGGCTATTAACTTTTCCAGCCAGCTCTGGCATAAGACCAATAGTGCGGAGCACATCTCTCTTGTCCATACTGCTGCTTTGGTGGAAAACTACAGTAGTGCTTGGACGGACCGGTCACAGGGTGGCAGTCAGGATCTGCAGGGTTTTTTTTTTTTTTGTGTGTGTGTGTGTGTGTGTGTGTGTGTGTGTGTGTGTGTGTGTGTGTGTGTGCCAGCCAAGGAAAGTGAACTTTTAGTTTTCCTTCTTTTGCTTGTTTAATATTTTCAGCAGAGGGATCTTGCACTCTGCCCTCAAATGGGTGGAAAGGTGGACATCTTTTATTTGTGCTTGCAACTAAGCCTCGAGGGTAATCATAGATTGTGACATTAGGAAAATTTTTTCCATGACAGCAGAAGGTCTGTGAAATCACGTGGACTCTCAGCTCTGAGGTTAAATTTGATTGAGTAAACAATCCCACATGGACACATGATTACACCCACACCACCTATAAACACAGAAAAATAAAAAAAATTAACTAAATTATTGAAACACTAAATTAAACATTTCAACAATAATATAGAACATTTTAACGTGGATCAAAAACCTTTCATAAATTATCCTAAAACTATTGAGCAGCAACCTTTCATATATTAGGATAATTTTAAAAACTTTGATCCACTTCAAATGTTTAACATATACTGTACACATGTGGGCATATATACATATACAGTACTTATACATGCAGATACATACATGCCATAACTCACCTGAAGCACCCCAAATCTTTTCAAACACCTTGTTGTATGTCACTCTATTTGACATTTAATCAGAAAGTCTGAGGATGAGATCCATTTTGGAACCAACATTATCAACCCCAAACTGTCGACACAGCTTTTTGAAATCTGCAATCTAATCATAAGCAAATTTCAGAGTAAGTTTAGCAAAAAGTGAATTAATTATTTATTATTAAATTAATTTTAAAATACAAATCAGGCATGTCTCCATTTTCTCCCTTTTCGTTTTGTTCAATTCTTTCCACCCATTCCTGTGGTATTGCTCTTTTTAAATCCTCAAACTGTTTTACAAGTGTTCCTTTCCCTTAATTCACTTCATTTTCAGATAACATGTCTTCGATTACCTGTAATGGAAGATAGCCATTTATCACCTCATAGAGCACATCCTTCACTTGCCTAATTCCAGCTTTCCACCATTTTTTTATAATATATTACATTTCCATCTTTCTTGACATTCATGTTTAAAAACAAAGGTTGTTCTAAGAGCTGGTTTCTTCCTTTAGGTACAATGAGCATATTTTCTAAAAAGTTTCCCCAAGCTTCTAAAACCTGTCCACATTTCTTTTTTTGTTTTCATACATAATACACTACATCCCTTATTTACTTGACCACATTTCTTTAAAAAATAGCCCATGACACTTTTCCACACTGCTTTACTCTTAACATCTACAAAACATTTTACCAATTTTGTCCTTAATGTTTTCATCCTTAAAAGTGGGTATGTCCTTAAAACGTGTCGTATGCTATTTTTGCTCTTCCTTTTTCCAATAAGAAATCTAAAACAAATTTTCAAAATTCTTTTATAGTAATCAAAAGGCAATGGGGTAACACTCAGCACATACCACATTTTTGAGAGTTGAAAAGAGTGTGTGTATGAGAATTGGAAGGGCAGATGGATGGAACTTAGATGGAAATTAGATTGAGATATTGGAAACTGAGAAACCTGACATTGAAGGCAAAGGTTTTATTGATTAATTCTCTAATACATTAATCTTAGCTCCAGTTCCTTTACAATACCTCTTTAAAATCCCCATTGCCTTTGTTACACTTTGGATGTCTTCAACCAACAAAGTTGTGTCATCTGCATACTAGTAAATTGGCTCAACTTTGGTTCTTTCTTCTATTTGTATTCCTTTTATTCCATTGACTGCTTTTATTGCAAGTCCTAATGGTTCAGCTACTAATGTGTACAGTAGTGCAGATAGTGGACATCCTTGTCTTATAGACCTTGTTGGTTGAAAACATTCCGATAAAAAAACATTGCATTTAATACATGTCAAAATATTATAATAAAAAATGTTGATCCATTTCCTAAAATTCTCCCCAAATCCAAAGTTTTTAATCACTTCAAACAAATAGTCATTTTCTCCGTTCCTTGTTTTAATTCTCCATTTTTATCCAACACCTCTTTCATTAAGTCTCCTTTCTGTCTAGTCTTTTCTAAGTTAAAGAAGTATTTTGTACTTCGATCTCCTTCAACAGTGTACTTTGCTTTGCTTCTAATTATATTATTTTACAATATTTTATTGAACATTTTTTATGTCTAACTTCATGTTGTCCCACTATATTCTTTTATCTTTCCTATACATTCTATCCAATTTACTGTTTACAATTATTTGTTGATTTTTTTTTCTTTGTATGTCTCATGCTTTAAAATTGTTGCGTTCAAAATCCATACACCTAATCCCCTTTCAACTTTTACACAATCTAACTTCACACAAAAAATCGAATGATCACTAAATCCAAGGTTTTTGTAAAATACACTTTTTATATAGTCTTTCATTTCTACATTACATAACATATAATCAATCCTACTTCACCTCATTTAAAACCAGTTGCATTCTTGAAAATTTCCTCTTTCTTATTTCTCTCTCTCCACACATCTATTAAATTGCATTCTGTCATCATTTTCAGTAGCTCCTTTCTCCCCTTGTCTTTTCTATATACCATCTTACTCCCCAGATCTAATTCTGTGAAAACAGTATTAAAATCTCAAACTACAATAACATTCTGCCATTTTTTACATTTATACTAACGTTTTTAAAGAAGTTCACTTTTTAATTTTTTTCATTGGATGCATGAATATTATGAAATTATGAAATTATCTTCAACTTTTTCTAATTTCATCGCCATGCTTTTCCCAACTCCATCCTCAAATATTACCTTTTCTTTTTCAAATCACTACTCCACAATCCACTTTATCCTCTCTATTGTTAAAATATATTTGACCATCCCATTTACTTTGAACCATTTTAACCATTTTGAACCACTTTAATTTTTCCAATTTTTTTCTTGCAAAACAATCATGTCAGCTTCTTTACATAACACCAACATTTTTTCAAATTTCTCCACATTCAATAAACCTCTTGCATTCCATGATAAAAGGTTAAAAAACGCTTGTGTCCACTGTTCTTGTTCTGACGTCTGTTTTTCGTTCACATTTTTTCCTCTCCCCTTATATTGTTTGTTTCCTCCTCCATTACCCTTGTTTTTAAATCTTCTTCTTCCTTGTTTCTTTCATGCACCTGTCCGTCCTCTTGTTTTGTTCCCCCCTTCCTCTCCTTCCATCCAACATTCACACTTGTTTAAAAATTGTAAAATTCTGGATGTCACAGTGTAAAACTAAGACACTGTGACTAACAAACACACATCACATTCATACATACTTTTAAACATGGACCTTTGTGTTATTTGTATTGTGCATGTGTGTGTTTGTGTAATGTGTACATGTTATTTTTTCTGTCAAGATTAGCATTGTGTTTATGTAAAAATTTCACTTTTATGTCAAACAATAGCCCATATCAACACTGAAATAACCACAGACAAATTTTCTTTCAAACTTCATTTATTAACCAAACATAGAGAGTTTACATATACTTACCAGTTTCCATTTCTCAGCACCAAACCTGTTTAACTTTCAAACAAAGCCATTTATACAGATTTTTCCCGCCTTCACTTTGGAGCAGCCATTTTTCATAACATCATCAGGGTCACAACCCCCTGGTCAGTAAATAAAAATCACAGTTTTGTTGTTTAAATTTGTATTGGTTATTTGTTGTGTTGTATTTTGAGTTTTGTATGCATATTCATTTACTTGCATTAATTTATATTTCTATTGAATGTCTTTTTATGTATTTTTTTTTGTCTACATGGTAACCCACTACCAGTAAAATGGTTTAACCCATGGGCGGGGCCAATACAATAAAATGGCCCCAAACATCCACTTGGAGTGGGTAGTTGTAGGAGAAGGTTGTTTGTGTCAGTATTGTTAACAGATTTTGTTCAGGTCATTTACTTGATTTAGCTGAACAAGCCTGTATATACATTGTAAATATAGAATAGTTTATTTTTCTTTATTGTTATTTTGTCACTTTCACCTGTTTTGCTGGATTTTTGTTTTCACTTTGTGTAAATAAATCACTCTTCACTTTCACCAGCGGCTTCTGTGACACTTTTTTGCCTCCATCCACCTGGTCAATCGTAACAGTTGGTGTCAGAAGTAACTCGGGTGAGTGTCACAGAATTACCAAATATGCCGCCTAAGAAAAAAACTCAGCTAGCAGTTGATGTGGATGTCAATCGTAACACTGGACATTTGACAGTATTACAATTCCTTGCAAAGTGTCCCTTTTCTTCACATTTATAGCACTTAAAATCTGTGCAATCCATTAACAGGTGCTTTTTTTTAAATCTTCATATTACATTAACATTTAAAAACTCCAGAAATTTCACAAAACAAATACATTAAAATAAACATTCTTCATAAAAGAATATCCTCTTTGGGCATCTTCCACTTTAAACCATTTAAAACATTATAAACTTCATCATTAAACACATCATAAAAGCTTGGTAACATATCTTCTTCTTTAAAATACCAGTACAGTCTTTCTATGCATCTTTCCATTTTTCTTTTTATTACATTCCACACATTAACAGGTGCCCAGGGCTCATGCACAGCCTAAAGGTCTTCACTTGGTGGCTGTGCATTACCCTGAAGTACCTTTTGCTGTTTCCAGCTTTGTGCTACATGGGAATAATGCTACCTCCTTAGGGAACCTTACTTCTAGGAACCTTGTTCCGTCCTCAATGTCAGTGCCTGTGTAAACTCTTCTTTTTATTTTTGATATGGGATAAACTCCCCATCCTTCTAATTTTTCTAAAATTTCTCTGTCATCAAGATAGACTGGCAGGTGCACGAAATAAACAACATAATCCTTGTTTTGCAGCTTTTTGATTTTAACAGTTCATTTCCTTAATCAACAGTTCATAGATCAATTCCTCACATGTTTCTTGCTTTACCATAGTTAGTTCAAACTCTTTTCCTTGCCTCAGTCTCAAAGCCAGAATCTTCCCATGACCACACTTGTCTGTCACTGCTTTAATGATGTCCACAGCTCTTACCTCATTTACTTCTTCGGCATTCACTATTACTGTTACTTCTTTTAAATATTTTCTTCCAAGTTTTTCCTTTGTCCAGCTCGTTGTCTATCGTCCAGTCCATTGTCCTTAACCATTCTTGCCCCTCCATCCAGTCTAGTTTCATTTGCCAAGAGAGTCTCTGCATCCAGCCCAGTTTCGTTTGCCAAAGAACGGTCCATTTTATGCCCAGGAAAAGTGAAAAACAAAAAACACCCTCCAGTTAGCAAGATGCTGCTCTTAGGTGGTTTAAAAAAATAAAATAGACTCTATTTCACTCCATAAAAACAACACAAACAAACACACAACAAAAATTCTAAAATGAAGGAGACCCTTTCTCCAAACTGCAGCTGTTCACTCCCTGTATCGCTCACTAGTGTCCTCTACTGTTCCCAGGGTGGTACGGCTATAAGCAGGCAACAATTCTACCACTGAGCCACCAATGTTGACACATATCTTTCCTTGCCTTTGTGGTGTGTGTGCTGCAAGGCTGTTACATGCAGCTGGAAGAGGAGCAACACAAAACATGAACTGCATTGGCCCAGAATCAGACCCGGGTCTCCTGCATGGGACGCGAGAATTCAACCACTGGACCACCAATGCTGCCTCACATGTTCACCTGCCCTTGTGGGCTCTGAGAGCTGCCAGGCGGTTACATGCAGCTGGAAGGGGAGCAACATAAATTGCATTGGCCAGGAATCAACACAAATCCACAAATGCTGACCTGCTTATTATTTTGCCATTGGCCGGGAATCGGACACGAATCTCCCACGTGGCAGGTGAGAATTGTGTGTAAGCGAGGCGCAACTCTGCGCAGGAGTTTAGACCGGGTTTGTTTTGGTCTAATGAAAAATCTATTTTAGTTTCTCAAAATAGCAACGCGCCAGCAGTGCGCCTCAGAACACCTTTTTTAGACCAGAACGCCTATGGGTGCACATATGAGCGCTAATGCATTTGCTATTTAAACAGCGTAGCGCAACGCCTCAAAACGACTCTTGTGTCAAGCTTAAACTAGCAATATACTTTTGCGCCGCGCGTATGATAGGGCACTAAACCATCAATGCTGAAACACATGTTATCCTACCCTAGTGGGGTGTGATTGCTGCTATGCTGTTACATGCAGCTGGAAGAGTAGCAACACAGACCAGCAACTGCATTGGCTGGCAATCAGACCCAGTTCTTCCACAAGGCGGGCGAAAATTCTACCACTGAAACACCAACGCTGGCACATATGTTCTTTTGCCCTTGTGGGGAGTCAGTGCTGCAAGATAGTTACATGTAGCTGGAAAAGGAGCCACACAAAACAGCAACTGCACTAGACGGGAATCGAACTCATGTGTCCCACATGGTAGGCAAGAATTCTACCACTGAACCACCAATACAGATATACTCATATTGCTGCCCTAGTGGGGTGTGATTGCTACAAGGCTGTTACCCAGAGCTGGAAGAGTAGCATCACAAAACAGTAATTGCATTAGCCGAGAATCAATCCTGGGTCTCCCACGTGACAGGTGAGAATTCTACCACTGAACCACCAATGCTGATCCATGTTGTTCCTTGCCTTTGTGTTGTGTGAGAGCTAAAAGGCCGTCAACCAGAGCTGGAACAGGAGCCACACAAAACAGCAAATGTTATAGCCGTGAATCGACGCCAGGCCTCCCGCGTGGCAAGTGAGAATTCTACCACTGAACCACCAATGCTGATATGCTCCTACTGCTGTCCTAGTGGGGTGTGATTGCTGCTAGGCTGTTACACAGAGCTTGAAGAGTAGGAGCACAAAACAGGATTTGCATTGGCAGGGAATCGGACTCGGGTCTCCCGCGTGGCAGGCGAGACTTCTACCACTGAACCACCAATGCTGATATGCACATACTACTGTCCTAGTGGGGTGTGATTGCTGCAAGGCTGTTACCCGGAGCTGGAAGAGTAGCAACACTAAACAGGGTTTGCATTGGCCAGGGTCTCCCGCGTGGCAGGCTAGAATTCTACAAGTGAACCACCAATGCTGATATGCTCATACTGCTGTCCTAGTGGGGTGTGATTGCTGCAAGGCTGTTACCCAGAGCTGAAAGAGTAGCAACACAAAACAGAAATTGCATTGGCCGGGAATCGGACCCGGGTCCCCAGCATGGGAGGCTAGAATTCTACCTGTGAACCACCAATGCTGATAAGCTCATACTACTGTCCTAGTGGGGTGTGACTGCTGCAAGGCTGTTACCCAGAGCTGGAAGAGTAGCAACACAAAACAGGAATTGCATTGGCCCGAAAACGGACACGGATCTCCCGTGAGGCAGGCAAGAATTTTACCAGTGAACCACCAATGCTGACCTACCTTGTTCCTTGCCTTTGTGTGAGTGCTAAAAGGACATCAACCAGAGGTGGAACAGGAGCCACACAAAACCACTTCTGTATTAGTCAGGATTCGACTCCAGGTGTCCCGCGTGGCAAGCGAGAATTCTACCAGTAAACCACCAATGCTGATATGCTCATACAGCTGTCCTAGAGGGGAGTAATTGCTGCTAGGCTGTTACCCAGAGCTGGAAGAGTAGCAACACAAAACAGGAATTGCATTGGCCGGAAAACGGACACGGATCTCCCGCGTCACAAACAGGAATTTTACCACTGTACCACCAACGCTGATACGCTCATACTGCTGTTCTAGTGGGTTGTGATTGCTGCAAGGCTGTTACCCAGATGGTTCAGATGGTTTAAATGGTTCAGATCTTACCTTGAAGGGAGAGGTTACTATGTCAGTTTAGGTGATCATAGGTCAAGGTGGACACCCATGACATGTGGAGTCCCACAAGGCTCGATTCTGGCACCTCTCCTGTTCAACCTTTACATGCTCCCTCTGAGCCAAATAATGAGAAAGAATCAAATCTCCTACCACAGCTATGCTGATGACACTCAGATCTACCTAGCCTTGCTGCCTTATGACTACAGCCCCATTGACACCCTCTGCCAATGCATTGATGAAATTAAAAATTGTATGTGCCAAAATTTTCTTCAGTTAAACAAAGAAAAAACTGAAGTCATTGCGTTTGGGAACAGAGATGAGGTTCTCAAGGTGAATGCGTACCTTGGCTCTAAAGGTCAAACGACAAAAAATAAGGTCAAGAATCTTGGTGTGACTCTGGAGTCAGATCTGAGTTTCAACAGTCATGTCAAAGCAGTCAGTAAATCAGCATACTATCATCTCAAAAATATTGCAAGAATCAGATGCTTTGTTTCCAGTGAAGACTTAGAGAAACTTGTTCATGCTTTTATCAGCAGTAGGGTGGATTACTGTAACGGCCTCCTCACTGGCCTTCCCAAAAAGACAGTCAGACAGTTACAGCTTATCCAGAATGCTGCAGCTAGAATTCTGACCAGAAGCAGGAAATCAGAGCACATCACACCTGTCCTCAGGTCTTTACACTGGCTGCCAGTTACATTCAGAATAGATTTTAAAGTATTATTACTGGTCTATAAATCACTAAATGGCCAAGGACCTCAATACATTACAGATATGCTCACTGAATACACACCCAACAGATCACTCAGATCTTTAGGATCTTATAAACTAGAAATTCCAAGAGTTCAGTCAAATCAGGGTGAATCTGCCTTCAGCCACTATGCTCCTCGCTGCTGGAATCAGCTTCCAGAAATGATCAGATGTGCTCCAACATTAGGCACATTCAAATCGAGACTGAAAACACATCTGTTTAGCTGTGCCTTTACTGTATGAGCACTGTGCTGCGTTCGACAGATCGCGCTATTATGTTTTTTGTTTTCTTTTTCATTCGTTTATAACCTATTTTAACTCATTTTAATTTGTTTTTATTTTTAATGATTTTTATTGTCTGCATTTTATGTTCCTAAACCTGTCTTTTTTATTCCTGTTTATGTACAGCACTTTGAATTGCCACTGTGTATGAAATGTGCTTTATAAATAAACTTGCCTTGCCTTGCCTTGCCTTACCACTGAACCACCAATGCTGATATGCTCAAACATCTGTCCTAGTGGGGTGTGATTGCTGCAAGGCTGTTACCCGGAGCTGGAAGATTAACTACACAAAACAGGAATTGCATTGGCCGGGAATCGGACCGAGGTCTCCCGTGTGTGAGGCGAGAATTCTACCAGTGAACCACCACTGCTGATATGCTCATACTGCTCTCCTAGTGGGGTGTGATTGCTGCAAAGCTGTTACCCAGAGCTGTAAGAGTAGCAACACAAAAGAGGATTTGCATTGGCCGGGAATCGGACCCGAGTCTCCCGCGTGGCAAGAGAGAATTCTACCACTGAACCACCAATGCTGATATGCTCATACTGCTGTCCTAGTGGGGTGTGATTGCTGCAAGGCTGTTACCCAGAGCTGGAAGATTAGCAACACAAAACAAAAATTGCATTGGCCAGGAATCAAAGCCAGGTCTCCTACGTGGCAGGCGAGAATTCTACCACTGAACAACCAATGCTCATATGCTTATATTGCTGCCCTAGTGGGGTGTGACCTCTGCAAGGCTGTTACCCAGAGCTGGAAGAGTAGCAACAAAAAACAGGAATTGAATTGGCCGGAAAACGTACCTCCCGCGTCACAAATGGGATTTTTACGACTGAACCACCAACGCTGAAATGCTCATACTGCTGTCTTAGTGGGTTGTGATTGCTACCCACTAGGGGCTGTTACCCAGAGCTGGAAGATTAGCAACACAGAAGAGGAATTGCATTGGCCAGGAATCGGACCCGGGTCTCCCGCGTGGGAGGCGAGAATTCTACCACTGAACCACCAATGCTGATATGCTTATATTGCTGCCCTAGTGGGGTGTGACTGCTGCAAGGCTGTTACCCAGAGCTGGAAGAGTAGCAACACAAAACAGGATTTGCATTGGCCGGGAATCGCACACGGGTCTCCCGCATGGCAGGCGAGACTTCTACCACTGAACCACCAATGCTGATAAGCTGATACTACTGTCCTAGTGGGGTGTGATTGCTGCAAGGCTGTTACCTAGAGCTGGAAGATTAACTACTCAAAACAGGAATTGCATTGGTCGGGAATCAGACCCAGGTCTCCCGTGTGGGAGGCGAGAGTTCTACCACTGAACCATTAATGCTGATATGCTTATGCTGCTGTCCTAGTGGGTTGTGATTGCTGCAAGGCTGTTACCCAGAGCTGGAAGAGTAGCAACACAAAAAAGAAATTGCATTTGCCGGGAATCGGACCCAGGTCTACCGCGTGGCAGGTAAGAAGTCTACCACTGAACCACCAATGCTGATATGCTCAAACATCTGTCCTAGTGGGGTGTGATTGCTGCAAGGCTCTTACCCAGTGCTGGAAGAGTAACACCACAAAACAGAAATTGCATTGGCCGGGAATCGGACCCGGGTCTCCCGCATGGGAGGCAAGAATTCTACCACTGAACCACCAATGCTGATATGCTCATGGTGCTGTCCTAGTGGGTTGTGATTGCTGCAAGGCTGTTACCCAGAGCTGGAAGAGTAGCAACACAAAAAAGAAATTGCATTTGCCGGGAATCGGACCCAGGTCTACCGCGTGGCAGGCAAGAAGTCTACCACTGAACCACCAATGCTGATATGCTCAAACATCTGTCCTAGTGGGGTGTGATTGCTGCAAGGCTGTTACCCGGAGCTGTAAGATTAACTACTCAAAACAGGAACTGCATTGGCCGGGAATCAGACCCAAGTCTCCCGTTTGGGAGGCGAGAATTCCACCACTGAACCACCAATGCTGTTATGACATAAATCTGTCCTAGTGGGGTGTGATTGCTGCAAGGCTCTTACCCAGTGCTGGAAGAGTAGCATCACAAAACAGAAGTTGCATTGGCCGGGAATCAGACCCGGGTCTCCCACATGGCAGGCGAGAATTCTACCACTGAACCACCAATGCTGATATGCTCATACTGCTCTCCTATTAGGGTGTGATTGCTGCAAGGCTGTTACCCAGATCTGGAAGAGTAGCAACACAAAAAGGGATCTGTGTTGGCCGGGAATCGGACCCAGGTCTCCTGTGTGGGAGGCGAGAATTCTACCACTAAACCACCAATCCTGATATGCTCATACTGCTGTCCTAGTGGGGTGTGATTGCTGCAAGGCTGTTACCCAGAGCTGTAAGAGTAGCAACACAAAAGAGGATTTGCATTGGCCGGGAATCGGACCCGGGTCTCCCGCGTGGCAGGCGAGAATTCTACCACTGAACCACCAATGCTGATATGCTCATACTGCTGTCCTAGTTGGGTGTGATTGCTGCAAGGCTGTTACCCAAAGCTGGAAGAGTAGCAACACAAAAAGGGATCTGTGTTGGCCGGGAATCGGACCAAGGTCTCCTGTGTGGGAGGCGAGAATTCTACCACTAAACCACAAATGCTGATATGCTCATACTGCTGTCCTAGTGGGGTGTGATTGCTGCAAGGCTGTTACCCAGAGCTGTAAGAGTAGCAACACAAAACAGGGTTTGCATTAGCCAGGAACCGGACCAGGGTCTCCTACGTGGCAGGCGAAAATTCTACCACTGAACCACCAATGCTGATATGCTCATACTGCTGTCCTAGTTGGGTGTGATTGCTGCAAGGCTGTTACCCAGAGCTGGAAGAGTAGCAACACAAAAAAGAAATTGCATTGGCCGGGAATCGGACCCAGGTTTACCGCATGGCAGGCAAGAAGACTACCAGTGAACCACCACTGCTGATATGCTCATACTGCTCTCCTAGTGGGGTGTGATTGCTGCAAGGCTGTTACCCAGAGCTGGAAGAGAAGCAACACAAAATGGGAACTGTGTTGGCCAGTAATCAGACCCAGGTCTCCTGTGTGGGAGGTGAGAATTCTACCACTGAACCACCAATGCTGATATGCTTATATAACTGTCCTAGTAGAGTGTGATTGCTGCAAGGCTGTTACCCAGAGCTGGAAGACTAGCAACACAAAATAGGGTTTGCATTGGCCAGAAACCAGACCAGGGTCTCCCACATGGCAGGCGAGAATTCTACCACTGAACCACCAATGCTGTAATGCTCATACTGCTCTCCTATTAGGGTGTGATTGCTGCAAGAGTAGCAACACAAAAAGGGATCTGTGTTGGCCGGGAATCGGACCCAGGTCTCCTGTGTGGGAGACGAGAATTCTACCACTGAACCACCAATGCTGCTATGCTCATACTGCTCTCCTAGTAGGGTGTGATTGCTGCAAGGCTGTTACCCAGAGCTGGAAGAGCAGCAACACAAAACAGGACAGGCCAGGAACCGGACCAGGGTCTCCCACATGGCAGGCGAGAATTCTACCACTGAACTACCAATGCTGATATGCTCATACTGCTCTCCTAGTAGGGTGTGATTGCTGCAAGGCTGTTACCTAGAGCTGGAAGAGTAGCAACACAAAAGAGGATTTGCATTGGCCGGGAATCGAACCCAGGTCTCCCGCGTGGGAGGTGAGAATTCTACCACTGAACCATTAATGCTGATATGCTCATGCTGCTGTCCTAGTGGGTTGTGATTGCTGCAAGGCTGTTACCCAGAGCTGAAAGAGTAGCAACACAAAAAAGAAATTGCATTGGCGGGGAATCGGACCCAGGTCTACCGCGTGGCAGGCAAGAAGTCTACCACTAAACCACCGATGCTGATATGCTGAAACATCTGTCCTAGTGGGGTGTGATTGCTGCAAGGCTGTTACCCGGAGCTGGAAGATTGACTACACAAAATAGGAATAGCATTGGCCGGGAATCAGACCCAGGTCTCCCGTGTGGGAGGCGAGAATTCTACCACTGAACCATTAATGCTGATAAGCTCATGCTGCTGTTCTAGTGGGTTGTGATTGCTGCAAGGCTGTTACCCAGAGCTGGAAGAGTAGCAACACAAAAAAGAAATTGCATTGGCCGGGAATCGGACCCAGGTCTACCAAGTGGCAGGCGAGAATTCTACCACTGAACCTCCAATGGTGATATGCTCATACTGCTCTGCTAGTAGGGTGTGATTGCTGCAAGGCTGTTACCCAGAGCTGGAAGGGTAGCAACACAAAACAGGATTTGCATTGGCCAGAAATCGGACCCAGGTCTCCCGCGTGGCAGGCGAGAATTCTACCAGTGCACCACCACTGCTGATATGCTCATACTGCTGTCCTAGTTGGGTGTGATTGCTGCAAGGCTGTTACCCAGAGCTAGAAGAGTAGCAACACAAAAGAGGACTTGCATTGGCCGGCAATCGAACCCAGGTCTCACGCGTGGCAGGCGAGAATTCTACCACTGAACCACCAATGCTGTCATAATCACAAATCTGTCCTAGTGGGGTGTGATTGCTGCAAGGCTGTTACCCAGTGCTGGAAGAGTAGCAACACAAAACAGTAATTCCATTGGCCGGGAATCGGACCCGAGTCTCCCGCGTGGGAGGCGAGAATTCTACCACTGAACCACCAAAGCTGATATGCTCATACTGCTCTCCTAGTGGGGTGTGATTGCTGCAAGGCTGTTACCCAGAGCTGGAAGAGAAGCAACACAAAAGATGAATTCCATTGGCCGGTAATCGAATCCGGGTCTCCTGCATGGGAGGCGAGAATTCTACCACTGAACCACCAATGCTGATATGCTCATCCTGCTGTCCTAGTGGGGTGTGATTGCTGCAAGGCTGTTACCCAGAACTGGAAGAGTTGCAACACAAGACAGAAATTGCATTGGCCAGGAATCGGACACAGGACTCCCGCGTGGGAGGCGAGAATTCTACCACTGAACCACCAATGCTGATATGCTTATACAACTGTCCTAGTAGGGTGTGATTGCTGCAAGGCTGTTACCCAGAGCTGAAAGAGTAGCAACACAAAACAGGATTTGCATTGGCCGGGAATCGGACCCGGGTCTCCCGCGTGGCAGGCAAGAATTCTACCACTGAACCACCAATGCTGATATGCCTAAATTGCTGCCCTAGTGGGGTGTGACTGCTGCAAGGCTGTTACCCAGAGCTGGAAAGGAAGCAACACAAAAGAGGATATGCATTGGCCGGGAATCGGACACAGGTCTCCCACGTGGCAGGCGAGAATTCCACCATTGACCCACCAAAGCTGATATGCTCATACATCTGTCCTAGTGGGGTGTGATTGCTGCAAGGCTGTTACCCAGAGCTGGAAGAGTAGCAACACAAAACAGGAATTGCATTGGCCAGGAATCGGACCCGGGTCTCCCGCGTGGCAGGCGAGAATTCTACCACTAAACCGCAACTGCTGATATGCTCTGTTTTCTGTCCTAGTGGGTTGTGATTGCTGCACGGCTTTTACCCAGAGCTGGAAGAGTAGCAACACAAAACAGGAATTGCATTGGCTGGGAATCGGACCGGGGTCTCCCGCATGGCAGACGAGAATTCTACCACTGAACCACCAATGCTGATATGCTAATAGATATGTCCTAGTGGGGTGTGATTGCTGCAAGGCTGTTACCCAGAGCTGGAAGAGTAGCAACACAAAAAAGAAATTGCATTGGCCGGGAATCGGACCCAGGTCTACCGCGTGGCAGGCAAGAATTCTACCACTAAACCACCAATGCTGAAATGCTTGTATTGCTGCCCTAGTGGGGTGTGACTGCTGCAAGGCTGTTACCCAGAGCTGGAAGAGTAGCAACAAAAAACAGGAATTGAATTAGCCGGAAAACGGACCTCCCGCGTCCCAAATGAGATTTTTACGACTGAACCACCAACGCTGATATGCTCATACTGCTGTCCTAGTGGGTTGTGATTGCTGCAAGGCTGTTACCCAGAGCTGAAAGAGTAGCAACATAAAACATGATTTGCATATGCCGGGAATCAGACCTGGGTCTCTTGCTTGGGAGGCGAGAATTCTAACACTGAACCACCAATGCTGATATGCCTAAGTTGCTGCCCTAGTGGGGTGTGACTGCTGCAAGGCTGTTACCCAGAGCTGGAAAGGAAGCAACACAAAACAGGAATTGCATTGGCCGGGAATCGGACCCGGGTCTCCTGCGTGGGAGGCGAGAATGCTACCACTGAACCACCAATGCTGATATGCACATACTACTGTCCTAGTGGGGTGTGATTGCTGCAAGGCTGTTACACAGAGCCGGAAGAGTAGCAACACAAAACAGGATTTGCATTGGCCAGGAATCGGACCCAGGTCTACCGCGTGGCAGGCGAGAATTCTACCAGTGCACCACCACTGCTGATAAGCTCATGCTGCTGTTCTAGTGGGTTGTGATTGCTGCAAGGCTGTTACCCAGAGCTGGAAGAGTAGCAACACAAAAAAGAAATTGCATTGGCCGGGAATCGGACCCAGGTCTACCAAGTGGCAGGCGAGAATTCTACCACTGAACCTCCAATGCTGATATGCTCATACTGCTCTGCTAGTAGGGTGTGATTGCTGCAAGGCTGTTACCCAGAGCTGGAAGGGTAGCAACACAAAACAGGATTTGCATTGGCCAGAAATCGGACCCAGGTCTCCCGCGTGGCAGGCGAGAATTCTACCAGTGCACCACCACTGCTGATATGCTCATACTGCTGTCCTAGTTGGGTGTGATTGCTGCAAGGCTGTTACCCAGAGCTAGAAGAGTAGCAACACAAAAGAGGACTTGCATTGGCCGGCAATCGAACCCAGGTCTCACGCGTGGCAGGCGAGAATTCTACCACTGAACCACCAATGCTGTCATAATCACAAATCTGTCCTAGTGGGGTGTTCTACCACTAAACCACCAATGCTGAAATGCTTGTATTGCTGCCCTAGTGGGGTGTGACTGCTGCAAGGCTGTTACCCAGAGCTGGAAGAGTAGCAACAAAAAACAGGAATTGAATTAGGCGGAAAACGGACCTCCCGCGTCCCAAATGAGATTTTTACGACTGAACCACCAACGCTGATATGCTCATACTGCTGTCCTAGTGGGTTGTGATTGCTGCAAGGCTGTTACCCAGAGCTGAAAGAGTAGCAACATAAAACATGATTTGCATATGCCGGGAATCAGACCTGGGTCTCTTGCTTGGGAGGCGAGAATTCTAACACTGAACCACCAATGCTGATATGCCTAAGTTGCTGCCCTAGTGGGGTGTGACTGCTGCAAGGCTGTTACCCAGAGCTGGAAAGGAAGCAACACAAAACAGGAATTGCATTGGCCGGGAATCGGACCCGGGTCTCCTGCGTGGGAGGCAAGAATGCTACCACTGAACCACCAATGCTGATATGCACATACTACTGTCCTAGTGGGGTGTGATTGCTGCAAGGCTGTTACCCAGTGCTGGAAGAGTAGCAACACAAAACAGTAATTCCATTGGCCGGGAATCGGACCCGAGTCTCCCGCGTGGGAGGCGAGAATTCTACCACTGAACCACCAAAGCTGATATGCTCATACTGCTCTCCTAGTGGGGTGTGATTGCTGCAAGGCTGTTACCCAGAGCTGGAAGAGAAGCAACACAAAAAGGAACTGCGTTGGCCGGGAATCAGACCCAGGTCTCCTGTGTGGGAGGTGAGAATTCTACCACTAAACCACCAATGCTGATATGCTTATACTGCTCTCCTAGTAGGGTGTGATTGCTGCAAGGCTGTTACCCAGAGCTGGAAGAGTAGCAACACAAAAAAGAAATTGCATTGGCCGGGAATCGGACCCAGGTCTACCGCGTGGCAGGCAAGAATTCTACCACTAAACCACCAATGCTGATATGCTTATATTGTTGCCCTAGTGGGGTGTGACTGCTGCAAGGCTGTTACCCAGAGCTGGAAGAGTAGCAACAAAAAACAGGAATTGAATTAGCCGGAAAACAGACCTCCCGCGTCACAAATGGGATTTTTACGACTGAACCACCAACGTTGATATGCTCATACTGCTGTCCTAGTGGGTTGTGATTGCTGCAAGGCTGTTACCCAGAGCTGAAAGAGTAGCAACATAAAACAGGATTTGCATATGCCGGAAATCGGACCTGGGTTTCCTGCGTGGGAGGCGAGAATTCTAACACTGAACCACCAATGCTGATATGCTCACACTGCTGTCCTAGTGGGGTGTGATTGCTGCAAGGCTGTTACCCAGAGCTGGAAGAGTAGCAACACAAAAGATGAATTCCATTGGCCGGTAATCGAATCCGGGTCTCCTGCATGGGAGGCGAGAATTCTACCACTGAACCACCAATGCTGATATGCTCATCCTGCTGTCCTAGTGGGGTGTGATTGCTGCAAGGCTGTTAACCAGAACTGGAAGAGTTGCAACACAAGACAGAAATTGCATTGGCCAGGAATCAGACACAGGACTCCCGCGTGGGAGGCGAGAATTCTACCACTGAACCACCAATGCTGATATGCTTATACAACTGTCCTAGTGGGGTGTGATTGCTGCAAGGCTGTTACCCAGAGCTGAAAGAGTAGCAACACAAAACAGGATTTGCATATGCCGGAAATCGGACCTGTGTTTCCTGCGTGGGAGGCGAGAATTCTAACATTGAACCACCAATGCTGATATGCTCACACTGCTGTCCTAGTGGGGTGTGATTGCTGCAAGGCTGTTACCCAGAGCTAGAAGAGTAGCAACACAAAAGATGAATTCCATTGGCCGGTAATCGAATCCGGGTCTCCTGCATGGGAGGCGAGAATTCTACCACTGAACCACCAATGCTGATATGCTCATCCTGCTGTCCTAGTGGGGTGTGATTGCTGCAAGGCTGTTACCCAGAACTGGAAGAGTTGCAACACAAGACAGAAATTGCATTGGCCAGGAATCGGACACAGGACTCCCGCGTGGGAGGCGAGAATTCTACCACTGAACCACCAATGCTGATATGCTTATACAACTGTCCTAGTAGGGTGTGATTGCTGCAAGGCTGTTACCCAGAGCTGAAAGAGTAGCAACACAAAACAGGATTTGCATTGGCCGGGAATCGGACCCGGGTCTCCCGCGTGGCAGGCAAGAATTCTACCACTGAACCACCAATGCTGATATGCCTAAATTGCTGCCCTAGTGGGGTGTGACTGCTGCAAGGCTGTTACCCAGAGCTGGAAAGGAAGCAACACAAAAGAGGATATGCATTGGCCGGGAATCGGACACAGGTCTCCCACGTGGCAGGCGAGAATTCCACCATTGACCCACCAAAGCTGATATGCTCATACATCTGTCCTAGTGGGGTGTGATTGCTGCAAGGCTGTTACCCAGAGCTGGAAGAGTAGCAACACAAAACAGGAATTGCATTGGCCAGGAATCGGACCCGGGTCTCCCGCGTGGCAGGCGAGAATTCTACCACTAAACCACAACTGCTGATATGCTCTGTTTTCTGTCCTAGTGGGTTGTGATTGCTGCACGGCTTTTACCCAGAGCTGGAAGAGTAGCAACACAAAACAGGAATTGCATTGGCTGGGAATCGGACCGGGGTCTCCCGCATGGCAGACGAGAATTCTACCACTGAACCACCAATGCTGATATGCTAATAGATATGTCCTAGTGGGGTGTGATTGCTGCAAGGCTGTTACCCAGAGCTGGAAGAGTAGCAACACAAAAAAGAAATTGCATTGGCCGGGAATCGGACCCAGGTCTACCGCGTGGCAGGCAAGAATTCTACCACTAAACCACCAATGCTGAAATGCTTGTATTGCTGCCCTAGTGGGGTGTGACTGCTGCAAGGCTGTTACCCAGAGCTGGAAGAGTAGCAACAAAAAACAGGAATTGAATTAGCCGGAAAACGGACCTCCCGCGTCCCAAATGAGATTTTTACGACTGAACCACCAACGCTGATATGCTCATACTGCTGTCCTAGTGGGTTGTGATTGCTGCAAGGCTGTTACCCAGAGCTGAAAGAGTAGCAACATAAAACATGATTTGCATATGCCGGGAATCAGACCTGGGTCTCTTGCTTGGGAGGCGAGAATTCTAACACTGAACCACCAATGCTGATATGCCTAAGTTGCTGCCCTAGTGGGGTGTGACTGCTGCAAGGCTGTTACCCAGAGCTGGAAAGGAAGCAACACAAAACAGGAATTGCATTGGCCGGGAATCGGACCCGGGTCTCCTGCGTGGGAGGCGAGAATGCTACCACTGAACCACCAATGCTGATATGCACATACTACTGTCCTAGTGGGGTGTGATTGCTGCAAGGCTGTTACACAGAGCCGGAAGAGTAGCAACACAAAACAGGATTTGCATTGGCCAGGAATCGGACCCAGGTCTACCGCGTGGCAGGCAAGAATTCTACCACTGAACCACCAATGCTGATATGCTTATATTGCTGCCCTAGTGGGGGGTGACTGCTGCAAAGCTGTTACCCAGAGCTGGAAGAGTAGCAACATAAAACATGATTTGCATATGCCAGGAATCGGACCTGGGTCTCCTGCTTGGGAGGCGAGAATTCTAACACTTAACCACCAATGCTGATATGCTCACACTGCTGTCCTAGTGGGGTGTGATTGCTGCAAGGCTGTTACCCAGAGCTGGAAGAGTAGCAACACAAAAGATGAATTGCATTGGCCGGGAATAGGACCCGGGTCTCCCGCGTGGCAGGCAAGAATTCTACCACTGAACCACCAATGCTGATATGCCTAATTTGCTGCCCTAGTGGGGTGTGACTGCTGCAAGGCTGTTACCCAGAGCTGGAAAGGAAGCAACACAAAACAGGAGTTGCATTGGCCGGGAATCGGACCAGGGTCTCCCGCGTGGCAGACGAGAATTCTACCACTGAACCACCAATGCTGATATGCTAATAGATCTGTCCTAGTGGGGTGTGATTGCTGCAAGGCTGTTACCCAGCGCTGGAAGAGTAGCAACACAAAAACAGCAATTGCATTGGCGGGGAATCGGACCCGGGTCTACCGCGTGGGAGGCGAGAATGCTACCACTGAACCACCAATGCTGATATGCACATACTATTGTCCTAGTGGGGTGTGATTGCTGCAAGGCTGTTACACAGAGCTGGAAGAGTAGCAACACAAAACAGGATTTGCATTTGCCAGGAACCGGACCCGGGTCCCCCGCGTGGCAGGTGAGAATTCTACCAGTGAACCACCAATGCTGATATGCGCATACTGCTGTCCTAGTTGGGTGTGATTGCTGCAAGGCTGTTACCCAGAGCTGAAAGAGTAGCAACACAAAACAGGAATTGCATTGGCCGGGAATCGGACCCAGGTCTCCAGCATGGCAGGCGAGAATTCCACCACTGAACCACCAATGCTGATCCATGTTGTTCTTTGCCTTTGTGCTTTTTGGGTCCTAGGAGACAGCTCAAACTAGTCAAGCATGTCAGGTTGGCCGAGTGGACTAAGGCGCTGAGTTCAGGATGCAGTCTCTCCTAGAGGTGTTGGTTCAAACACCACATCTGACAAACCAAATTTTTGGCTACGCGTTCAGGCTCAGTTCTTTAACTCTTTGGCGCCATGTCCGAGTGATACAGTAACACTGACAAAGCACAGCATCAATCTCTTTGAGCCAAAGTTCATGCACCGTAGCAGTGTCCCTGGCAGACTTAATGGGCACTTTAGACTGTAGGTTTTAAGGCGTTTCCGATCAAGGTATTGTCCACAAAAACTCGAAGATGCATATGAAAAAAAAACAATGGACGAAGACTTTAATGCAAGTGAACCGAAAAGGGATCAAAAGAACTGTCTTGGAATGCCATGTAGTGGAATGTTCTGGGATGCCATTGATTTTTAAGGCAATGGGATTCGCAGGACTTTTCGTCAAATCCTCGCACAACGTTAATTCATGACATTTGACAGATCCACGCCGAACGTCAAGCGACAACGTGATAGGAATGGAGGCATCTTACCATCATTGCTTCAGACTCAGGAAATGTTCTTGGAACTTCACGCCGCCAGGCCTCCAGAGGAGCTGTAGCTTTTTTCGCCCTGGGGAAGCATGATCCACACGGAAGGGGATAAAAAATGCCACCCAGTCATCTAAGCGCTTCCATGTGCCAAAAGTTAGCACGCCATGTGAGGCTCGATCTCACGACCTTCAGATTATGAGACTGACGCGCTGCCTACTGGAGACAGCTCATACCATTCAAGCATGTCAGGATGGCAGAGCGGTCTAAAGCGCTGTGTTCAAGCTGGGGAAAAATTGTCCAACAAAGAAGGGCAAGAAGGGAAGAAAGGTGGGAAGAAAGAAAGGGAAGAAGAGGGGGAAAAATGAAGAAAAGAAAGGGTGAATTCTAAGCTTCCCAGACACGCCTTCCCTGCACCTGCTTTACGTCACGCATAGTGATACTGTTCTGTGTTAAAACAACGCAATTTGAGTTACATTGATTTCTATTGCAAGTGCTCACCAAGACCGGGGTTCGAATCCAGCTAAAGACGCTTTATTGTTATTGGTTAATTATTACTCAATAAACTAACTGTTTGAATGTGTAATGCTCCAAGGTAAATAAAATATGCCTAAGCACTTTATTCTTGTGTTTTTTGACATTATTTCATGAAAAATAAAGCATACTAACTTGAATGTGTCACTATTATATATATATGTGTGTGTGTGTGTGTGTGTGTGTATAGTGTGCGTAGTGTATTTGGAATTAAAAGTCAAGTAGTCAGTTATTTATATATGCATTATTTATCTAACAATTGTCAACAGAACAGTAATGAATATAGAGTAGAAAATGTAAAAATAATAAATTAGTTATTAATAATACAGTATTAACAATATAAATAATATAAATAAACAATGTTAATAAAATGGTAAATACAAACAGAAACCGACACAAAGTGGACTTAAAAGTCAAGGACATTTATTAATCCAATATTTATTTAACAATGGTCAAAAAACAGTAATGAACATGGAATAAAAATTCTTAAAAATTAAATGTTAAATATTAACAGAATAAATACAAAATTAACAAATTAAATAAAATGTTAAATAAATTTAGAAATCAAAACAATAAGTGAAATAGAATAAATTTAACTATTATGGTTGTAACCTGTATACACTTTATACACACACACACACACATATAAATAATAAATAAGTTAAATAAAATGTCAACAAAATAAATAAACTATTTAAATAAAAAGTGCAATAAAACAGAATCAAACAAGTTCATTAAAGAACTATTATGGTTATAAATCTGTTTATTATCTGTACACACACACATATATAAATAATAAGTTAAATAAAATGTTAACAAAATAAATACACTATTTAAATAAAATGCGCAATAAAATAGAAACCAACAACAAGTGAAATAGAATAAACTGTAGAACTATTATGGCTATAAACTATATAAATACACACACAAATATAAATAATAAATAAGTTAAATAAAATGTTAACAAAATAAATTATTAAAAAGTAAAATGTGCAAAAAAACAAGTGAAATAGAATAAATTAAATTATTATGGTTATAAACTGTAAACACTATACACACACACACACACACACACACACATGAATAATATATACGTTAAATAAAATGTCAACAAAATAAATACACTATTTAAAGAAAATGTGAAATAAAAATATAAACTAACAGCAAGTGAAATTGAATAAATAGAAGAACTATTACACTATATACATACACAAACAAACAAACACATTATTTTGGGTTGGTCCTTTTCATTTCCTCTAGCCACTCTTCTTTAGTTAAAGTTTCAGTCTGTGGGCAGTACACCCTGCCCCTGAGTTAGCTATGGCCTGTGGCATTTGTTTTGAACTGCCCACACTTTTTACAAGTGTTCGCTTGAACAGTTCTCCGGTACGGTCTTTTGGGAATGGATCCAGATGTGGACGGTGATGCAGCAGGCTATGAGCTGGTACTGGACATTGTTGGCTGAAGTGGTGGCTGTCTGAGTGGCATCCCCTGCACCATTGGGATACCCTGGGCCATCTGCACTCCTTGCATCATCGGGATACCCTGGGCCATAGGGATTCCCTGGACCATTGGCACAGCCTGGAACATTGGTACACCCTGAAACATCAGCATACCCTGGTGTAGCTGGGATGTATATGTTGGGTACCATCTGCAGCGATGCTCCAGGTGCTGGTGGTGTAAATATGACCTGGGTCTGTACTGGTGCCTTGGGTCTGAGTGGGGGTCGTCCAACAGATGTCTGCCTCTGCCTTGCCTGACCTGCTGTGCTCTCTGGCAACACATACTGGTGCTGCTCTCCTGGTTGGTCTGGCTCTGTCCGAAGACTTTTGGCAACTGGAAGAGGTTCCTGGGCTTCTGGGAGGGGTTGAGGCGACTGAATACCCTGAAGCAGCACAGACAGCTCCTGCTTCTTCTGTCTGTTAGGGTTAGACCACTGAATCAGGGTATTCTGGTTTACCTCAACCAGCTGCATGGATGTACCTCCCATTACCAAGCTGTTGCCCAGAGTTGCCTAATCCTGCGGTAGTCTTGGATCAGAGACCATCTTGAAAGGGTTCCCTTGCCTTTTTGCTTGGGACTAGGGTGGATGGTACAAAGCCTAATAAAGATGGTCTCCACAAGACGGCAACAGTCAGGCCACTGAGCAGGAGAACTGCTTGCACCCAGCACACATCTGGTAGTGCTCTCCACGCCAGGGGTGTGAGTGGGCTTCTTGGGTGTTTTAAATCGCCCACTCAGCAGTCGCTTCTGGTGTCGAGCTGCATACACACCCGCTTCTTGTCTTGGTCATGCAGGCTTTGCCAAAGACCAATGATCTCGTCGGCCTCCTGGTTGGTGAGGCTGAGGCTTTTGTGGGTCCAAAGCTCAACCAGATATTCAGCCAGCCTGTCCACATTCTGGAAGCCCGGAATATTTTGGTAGTCAACAGCCTAATGAAAGCACAACAAAATAAAATAGCATATTAAATTTTTCAATGCATAATTCCATAATTGTTTCTGTTATCATGTTGAAGCTGCACTACGGAAATAAACCTGATGCGTGTTTGACTTTACACTTTATTTTTTTTAATTATTCTAGATCACTGTAAAGACAGAAATTAGTGGGACTTACAGTCACTTCATCACCATCATCATCGTCGTCATCATCATGTGGAGACTGGCAAAGAAGCGACACTGCTGGTGACTGCAGTGGAGGAACCCGATCTCAATGTGGAGGAGGATGGTGACAGAGCAGCCTCCGGATCAACAATAGTGTGATCCTCACTGATGTCACAGAAGCCCTCATCTTCTTCTCGCTCATCCACATTGAGATCCTCAATGAGCTCAGCAGTCTGCTCACAGTCTGGGTTCATGTTCTGCAGTGCCTGACCAGTCTGCTGGAACAGATACTGCACTCCAATGAGCTCACCTGAAAAAAATAAATGAAACATAAATAAACAAATTTTAAGAGCCATGTTTGATTGGGTGTTGAAGTAGCAAGTAGTTTTAAAAGCTCAACGTCAAGGAAGAAACAAACAAAAACATACATTTTAATCAGAGATCCAAAACATAATTAATATTCTGGACAAAACATCTAATGAAATGCAATGGAAATACAACGAAGACAGAGAAATGTACAAATAAATTTCCCTCAAAGCTTGTAGCATTATGGTTGATAATGACATGTAATAATAATGTAATGATAACTTTGTATCTTGCTTTACTTCAGTAAATAGTCATGAAACAATACATTTGTTCTTACAAATATTTAAAGACAAGCAAAGATTTCACAGCACAAAGCTCATGAACATTGACCTACTGTATCAAACTGGATACAGTAGATGGAGAGAACACAGAAATTGCAGGTTTATTAACAATAGCAAAATCTCTTACCAGTGTAACGTGCAGGCGGACAAAAGTTGGGCACCACTTTTCTCCCAAACAGCTTTTCAAAGTTGCAGTTTACACAGTGAACAAGTTCTCCTGTGTAGCTGCGTAAAGCTGATGGTTCAGATGCCAAGGAAGCAGCCTCCCGGTCCTGGTTCCACCTGTTTAGTCCCTCCAGCAAATAAATCTGAAAGATCAGACTATTTGCGCTGTACCCTGTAAATATTAAAAACAATGTTTAGGACTTGATTAAAAAACAAACACACAAAGACATTTAATGCGTTTTTACACAATGTTTGTGCAGAATCATACCTGGGATGAAACGATTGAGGTGTAAATGAAAGGACTCGAGAGACGTGGAGTCCCTGGCACATCTGTAGGTCCGTAGCAGAACACCTCCCTTGGTTATGCTCCCCGTTTCAGTATAGAGCACGACACCAGGGGGGTCCTGAATGCATTTTATATGCTTTTTTTGGACACTCCAGATGTGCCCCATCCTTTCCTTGTCTAAAAGAGGAACGCCCAGCGAGTCATTGCCCTTGTTGCTCATGAGCTCAGTAAGAAGCTGTTCAAGTAGAAGGATGGTAGTCTCCTCCCCACGGGTCCTTCTCCGGCAATGGAGAGCCAGCTCCTCCCTGGTGAGATGCTTGTTGACATCAGCATCTGTCAACGCAGGCCAACCTTGGGACATCAACAGTGCTCGCTTTGCTTGGCGTAGCAAAGAAACATCAGCCGCATCCCATTCAAAAATGCACGCAGAGATCCGTGACATGAAGATGGGATACAGTTGATGAGCATCAGTTGTACATCCCACAGCAATCCTGCGCATAAAGTGCCAGATGTCCAATTTCACAGTCAACTCCGGCCATCCTCTAAACCTGGCTTTGAGTTTGGTCTCACCCACATCAGTGCAGCACCCACAGTCCACATACAAAACAGCAGGTGGATCCACACCAGCCTCCTGGTATCTTCTGACCAGCCCATCCACCATCCTGTCCAGTCCTGCTCCTTCCTGGGCAGTGAGCACACTTATCAGCACCTGACCAAACTCATTGCCAACAGAGGTGAGCCAGAGTCCTGTTCCTTTTGCTGTCCCAGCCAGCTTTTTTGTGATCTAGATTAGACAAGAGAAGAACCATGGTGTATCGTCAGATCAAGCAGACTACACAAAGGGTTTTCACCAATGCTGGAATATAATAAAGAAATTATAAATTGATGAATATCCACTAACCTTTTTAGTTGAATCCATCTTCAAGATGGACCCATGGGTCGATGTTATCCTGGCATGGATTTCATTCAACCTTGTCAAGATGTCCTGGCTGTAGACAGTGAGGAGCCACTTGCAGCTTGGCACAACTGTAGGTGCTGGGGGCTCCTGGAAGGTGATCGGCAACACCCCAGGTCCACTGAGGAAATCCACACACTGAGTGGTATAGCGGGCTAGACGCTGGAGCCACTCTTCACTGTGGTTTTCCTTCAGTTGTTTAATGACCCTTGTGGTGCTGTTGCCTAGTCCACGCTCATGCAGTAGGCGAATGACTCTTATATCACAGGCATACCTTAGGAACAGAAGAATATTAATATAAACATATATATATATATATATATATATATATATATATATATATATATATATGTAAAGTATTTTCATATATCTGTGATGATAGGTTAACAACTGCACGAGGAATAAAGGTGTTCAATTACTCACTTCTGTGTGAGAATGACCCGAAACTCGTGAGCGATGGCCAAGATCTAGCTGCTGCAAGACAGTCTGACTCCAGGACACATGCGAGGCTTTGCACTTGGTACAGATGAGGGTTTCTGTAACCATGTTGTACATCCTGTCGATGTCCAGAACCTGCCGTGCCCTTTTGTGCAGACCTCCACCTGTCAGCTGATGCTGTCCACATGCAGGATTAGGGCAAAGGACTTTGACCCTCCACAGCTTGTATGGCATCCACAGCAAAAGTGAATGACAGAAAAATCTGTCTGGAGCTGGAGCCTGATCGTATGTAAGTGCAGGCTGTGGAGGGTAATACCAGAGCTGGAGGTTGTCTCGAAGCTCTGGCTTTCCTTTGGACCCCATTTTAAAAAGCCTGCTGGCAATCCACTTGTGGTCCTCTGGTGGCAAGGTTTCAGCCCAAAGGCGCGGAAGTGGAACAGCTGATGGAGCTTGCAACAATGACCCAGAAGGTGCAGTCTGTGAAGGAAAATAGATAAAACCTTTAGTCTGGTAATGTAAATGCACCTTACATATTTGAGTGAGTACCCTCACATGATATCATGATTATAATCTAAATACCTTTGATTTTAAGTGATTGTTTTTGAATACCTAATTATGTTTTTCAATTCCAAAAATCATTAATAGAATTTCACCAATAAACATTTTCTTTAAAGAAGCAAAAGTATTTTGCAATACAGTTATTTCTCTTTTTCCTTTCTACTTCTTTTCCATCCATTTTCTTTTCTTTTACTACTGTGAACATAAAATATCAACAACAGAAGGCGTAATTTTTGTGATTCTTTGCTTTATTTTTTCCTCTCTTTATTTTGTTAACATTTATACATATATCAAGCTTAGTTAATTAACATCAAGTCAATTTAATTGGCTGGTCTTAAAACCACTTTGTGTGAATTCAGCTGGGGCAGCAAATATGCAAACCAAATTACCTTTTTTTGGACAGAAAATATGAAATTACTTACTGAGACAATGCCGGACGGCTCTGTGGAACTGGTCACTGCCGTAGTGGATGTGAGGACGGGGGCAGAATATTGAAGGTCCTGTGTCTGTACAAACAAGCAGTATAACAAAGTGCATTTTGTAAATATATATCTATAAGTAACATTAACTAATCAGAATTTTTTGCAACCATTACTTTATTTGAACATTAATGTATAAAATACATTGGAAATGAATGATTGCTGCTAAACTGTCAAATTTTGTCACAGCGCTTCTATGCAGAACAAAAAGTTTAAAGAATGGTGCTTATTTTTAATATATATGTTTTTATGCACTAAAAGAATACTACAGAGATGTTTTATTGAGATTTAATGTGACTGTACTTAACAAAAATACGAATTTACGTAAAAAAAAATGCTTATACCAAATTCTCTCAGAATGCTATGTGGATTATGACAATACTTACAGCCGTGTTTGGTGTAGAAGCACTACACACTGCTGAACTGGGCTGAACCCAACCTGTGATGGTGTTCACAATGGCAAAATGTACACTACTGTTCAAAGGTTTGCGATCTGCTCAATGTATTTTTTTATGTTTTAATTATGTTTATCAAGGCTACATTTATTTGATCAAATATTTAGTAAAAACTGGAATAATGTGAAATAATAATATAGGCAAATTTAATAAATAAAGAATAATTTATTCAAACAATTCAAATCAAATAAAATCTACTTAATTTATGAGCAAATCAAACACAATAGAATTCTTGCAATATATGAGTAATATTAAGCTTTTATATTTTAACAATAATAATTTTTTGAACATTAGTGTATATCACATTAAATTTCAAGCAATTAGAAACTATCTTTCTATATGTCAGTTGTACAATCAGTTTGATTTCTCTACAGTGTTTCGAGTTCAAGCTGTTTTTTACTACCACCCTCTGCTACTTTTACAGGTAGAAATAAGACATAAGTTAGAATAGATTTAATTAGATAACTGGTTCATTGCAAATAAATGTGACACATTAGGCTTTGATTAAAATTATAGTTTTCTGGATCAAGGAGCAATATGCAAACAAATATTTTTTTTTACTACCAAAGGAATAAAGTATTGCATTATGTTATATACAGTATTATTGTACTATTATTACATCATGCATTTTAACAAAAACATACATTGTATATTACAACATCACACTATGTGTTATATACAGTTGAAGTCTGATTTATTAGCCCGCTTTTTAATTTTTTTTCACCAATTTCTGTTTAATGGAGAGAAGATTTGTTCAGCACATTTTTTAAACATCAAAGTTTTAATAACTCATTCCTAAGAACTGTTTTATTTTATCTTTGCCCTGATGACAGTAAATAATATTTGACTAGATATTCTTCAAGACACTTTTATACCACTTAAAGTGACATTTGAAGGTTTAACTAGGTAAATTAGGTTAAATAGGCAGGTTAGGGTAATTAGGCAAGTTATTGTATAACGATGGTTTGTTTTGTAGACTATGCCAAAAAAAAAAAAAAAAAAAGCTTAAAGAGGCTCATAATATTGACCTTGAAAAATGTATTCGAAATAAAACAAATAAGACTTTCTCCCAGAAGAAAAAATATTATCATACCTGTGGTAGCAAAAAAATAAATAAATATATTTTTAAATAAGTACTATTTCAAGATAATACCTCAGACTCATTGTTTAGAAAAAGTACAAATTTTAGCTTACACTTAAAATCAAAACAAAGTATTTACTATTAGTGTTTATTATGTATCATTATCTGAAGACAAGAGGTTAAAATGTAGCTTTAAAAACTGTGACCCTGACCATGACCTGACCATGTAATTTAATCCAATCACAGAAACTCAAACCGACCAATCAGCAAGTGTCTGCTACCCCCCACTGTGCAAGAGGTGTGAAAAGAAGCAGGTCTCTAGCAACACCTCAACTTTTTTATTGCTTTTTGTTATTTTCTCTCCTATGTTTGAACTTTGAACTGAACTTTGAGCACCTTGAACACCTGAAACACTGAAATTGTCATTTCTTTTGATTTTTAAAAAAATGTACCATTGACAATTGCGGTGAAATCTTTGATGCCACTGATGGAGTAGACGGGGGCTGGGGCTGGGGCTGGGGCTGGGCCTCAAGTTGTCTCGTCTCCATCCCCTCCTGAGCAGTTGCATTAGGGGCAGGTTGTTGCACCGTTTGTGCTGGAGCAGCAGAAGCAGTACTCTGCTGAAAATAAATCACAAAAATACATATAATCATAAAAAAGGAAAGGCATTCTAGTAAATAAAAATAAACACATATTGACTCAAAAATGTACCTTTTGAGTGTGAAAACCACATGTGCATTTCAGCACACCTCCAAGCAAAGTCCTCTGCCCACGAGATTGCAATGGGCATTTCTCAATCTGAAAAAATCATGAAAGATATATTAAATAATTTTATACAATACAAAAAACTTTTATAAGTAAATAAGAATTTTTACTCAATGACTCCCTTAATAAAGCACACAATAGCTCTGTAAATTAATTTACCACTGTTTCTAGAATGTGTTTAATATTTGTCTAATATATAATCGTACAGTTAGTATCTCCAAAAACGAAAGGAAGAATAAAAGGAACTGGACAGGAACATTTCAAGCCTTAAAACCACATGCTGTATACTGTACTCATAATCCTTTCCCCCACCTTTTCAGATCTCTCTCATAAACGGTCAAACTTACTAAATTATTTGACGTAAATCTCAAAATACATGCAATTTAAAACACTTTAATATATAAAAACAAGTATGACATGTTTTACACAGATACTGTACTGAAGCCTAACAAGTTAACGTTACTCTGTTAAGCAAATTTCAACAAACGTTATATCATGTAAACGAAATACACACCCTTTGATAAATCTCATGCCACTTTTTTTTGTCGAGGAGCTGGCCTGTTTCCCTCATTTGATGGCCAAACTCCTGTGCTGGTAAACTTTTTCAGACATGAAATCCAGTCAGCGTCTGACATGGCTTTATGAGATTTTCCAGACATTTTTCTCCTATAAATTAAACGGTTTTGAATTAAAGTATCCAAATTTAAAATACAACACACTAAAACATTAATTCGTGCAATTGTGTAGTTTTTCCTACCTTTTTTAAGAAATCACTATCGAAAAAAATCCTTTACTGTAAGCAAAACGATGCTGTGCTCTGTCGAATGATGCTGTTCGTTGAATATCACTGATGGTCAATGAACTTTTTTGACCTCTGACCTGCCTCCAGAGGACCGCGTCATTCCTTCGTGTACCTTCGGCTCAGTTCGGAAAATTGATGGACATCTGACTAACCTGTTTGACTGCACACCTAGCGATGAATCCTGGAACGGTTCCTTCCCCCCGGCTTCAACATTGTCTCAACTCTGATTGGTCAAATGTTGAAAATGTTAAGAATTCCGGTCTGTGATTGGCTGCAAATGTTGAAGCGCTGCAACGTGATTGGCTACAATGTTAGAGCGAATCGCTCCGATTGGCTCTCATCTTCAACATTTGTGAAATATTGTCGGACTATCCTTCTGCAGCTGACGTTCAGGTCGCAGCCCTGGAGGCGTGGGTTCGAAATCCCACTTCTGACAAACCGAGCCTGCGGCAGTGCGCTCAGGCTGAAGTCTTCAACTCTCTGCTACCATGTCTGAATGATACAGTAACACTGACAAAGCGCTGCATCATGCGGGTTTAAATGCAAGTGCACTGAAAGGGGATCAAAAGAATTGTCCTGGGATGGCGTTGATTTTTAAGGTTTGCAGGGCATTTTTTCGTCAAATCCTCGTACAACGTCAAGTCATGACATTTGACAGATCCACGCCCTAGTATCGTGGATCATCCAGTGAGCAGAGAGCCAATTGAGAATGTGCGTAAACGCAAATCTGAATGTTTCTGCCCAGTTTCTAACAGGAGACCCTCCACTTGTAAAGCCATCGTGATAACCACAGGAGCCTCCGGTTAGGGTGAGAGCACTGTCTTGTGGTACCATTGCAGAGAGACTGAAAGTCACTTTCCACAATGTTTTCATTCAATGTTCTACGCTGGTGGAATCACCTTCCCATTCCCACTCGGATTACGGATATACTGGTATCCTTCAAACGACAGCTAACACCCATCTCTTCAGAGTACACCCGAACCCCGGTGAATATCCCTCTCTCTAAAGAAAACGAAACTCCTACTCCAGCACTAAATTCTCTGAGCACAAACTAATTACTTGAAATAAATAGCCCTTTTTCGTATGCATTGCCTCGTCTTGTTGAATACCTCCACTATTGTATGTCGCTTTGGAAAAAAGTGTCCACTAATTGTATGCTTCCGCCCAGTTTCGAACAGGAGACCTTTAGCGTGTAATGCAAACATGATAAACACTAAACTACGGAAACCAATAGGCCCGTGCTGCTTCAAGTATTTATAGACTTTTTTTATTGAGCTTTCTTGTACGGTCTGCACCGTGGAGGGCCAGCAAACGCACTGGCCACCTGCTCATGCACAACACAAAGCTAAAAGAAATCAGATTCTACGCAAGTTTGCGACACCGCGAGGGGCGGTAAACACTGAGTTGAATTCAAACTTCTAGCCTCACAACGCTCTGCAGAAAGAATGTTTTCAGTGAACGTCAGTACTCAACAGAAGCCTGATTTGACAATTGTCCTAAAAGGCAGAGGTTGTTTCCCCCCAGTTTCGAACTGGGGACCTTTTGCATATGAGGCAAACGTGATAACCACTACACTACGGAAACCTTCAGGCAAACCAAGCAGATAACCCTTTTTGATTAGGTGCCTGTTGACGATCATTGCTGGTGAAGCAGTGGATGCTATTATTTTCTTGCCAAAAGAAGAGCACTGTTTCTGCTCGGTTTCGAACCGAGGACCTTTCGCGTGTAAGGCGAACGTGATGACCACTACACTACAGAAACCCCACAAGCACTTTCACCAGCGAAGTTAGGCCTGCAAGGATAAAGCAAGCCAACTCAGCGCGACAAGCTCCCTGCAGGTATTAGGGCCAATTTACAATCCGGGCTTGACACAGCTGTACAGGTCCTTGCGAAATGTCCCCTTTCGTCTGAGCTCATGCATAGTCAACAGGTTTTTACCTGATTGGTGTGCATGACTCTAAAGTGCTGTGGCCCTTCAGCCGTCTCGATTTTGGTACTGTATGGTAAAAAGGACATCTCTTCTGGAAATCTGTTTTTTACAAACCTTGTTCCATCTTCTATGTTTGTGCCAGGATACAATCTTCTTTTAATTTTAGAATTTTAAAATTTCTTCATCAGGTAGGTAACAGGCAGATGCTTGAACGAAACAACATAGTCTCTGTTTTGTAACCTCCGTACTTCAGATTTCACTCCTTTAATTGTCAATCCATTGTCTATTAAAATTTCGTTGTAATCTTCAGTCTCCATTGTTACTTCATACTCCCTTGTTTGTTTGGGTCTCACCGCCAGAATTCTTCCTTCTCCAATCAGCTCCGTGACTGCTTTGATTATATCAAATCTTCTTGCATCTTTTACATTTTCTACTTCTACAGTTACTGTTGCTTCCTTTGTGCATACTCTTCTTTGTACCTCTTGCTTATCCTTACCTTTTTCACCTCTTCGTTGGCCGGGCTTTTCATTTTATTTATCTCTGAGTGATGTGATTTTTGTTTAAAGTGTTACTATTATTTTGTTTTTATTCTTTATCTTCGTAATGGGAAGTTTGTGTTGTTATTATTGTGGGAATGATGTGACATCACTTGCTTACTGATATTTGCCAAATCGGAACCAAGGGTTTGTTGTGAATTTGATATTTTGAATTGTGTGGTTGGTGGTATGTACAATTCAGGAGCGGAAGTAGGGGTGAGGCCACAGGCCCCCGTTTAAATTGGTATGGCCACTGTTGTGCCTCTCTCCTCTAAGTCATTGATGATTCATATCAAAACTCGGACATAAAGATGTGCTTTAATTCATGTCGAACGTCAGTGATACCTGTTACTTCAGCTATTTTTCTTGTATGATGAATGTTTTCATCCCTGCAGATCAACTGGTTTGTTCATAACAGGGAGTAAAATTGTTACAGTCAGTGTTGCTTGCTGTACGATTCGCTTTTAATGCCGAGTTTAGACTGCATGATTTTCAAAGTAGTCTTGTCACAGATGTTTTCACACTGCATGACTATCTGGGCTAGCATTTTGTCGCTGCTTTGTTTCAAATCAAATCAAATCACTTTTAGGGCCTACTCACACTATGCCATCCGTACCGTGCTCAGGCCCGTTTTCCGGATCGTTTGAGAAGTGTGAGTGCGCTGAATCGGGCTCAAGCACGGTTCACTTGGCCGGCCCTGGCCCGGTTGGAAGAGGTGGGCCTGAGCGCGGTTAACCTGGGCTTTGGCGGGGTACGCATGTGTGTGAATGCAAACGCGCCAAAGCCAGAAACTGAAAGCAAGACGTGTCTTTTAAGGGACTGTTTCATATGGATTTATTATTCATTCTACTGTTCAGTGAACGCAAACTGCCGTAGATTATTAAAAACACAAACCCCTCACTGCATGACAGCTGCGTACCTTCAGCAAACCTCCTCATTCCTGCAGCACGAGAGCTTTATGATTGTTTGTGTGAACCAAAAGTGGCGGATCTGTTTGGCGAAATATCTGACTGCATGTCACAACATCCCTAAGGATTGTTTGGCGAAATATTTGACTGCATGTCACTGCATATCAAACGACTGAAACGATATAACTAGATAAATCTCCACTGTGCTGCTGAGTGAGAGAGCTTCTCACTGAACAGCGCAGCAGTGATGACGTAAGCGTGCCCAGGCCCGATTGTGGTGTGAGTGCGGGCCGTCGGGGGAGACGGGAGAGGGGGACAAGCGTGCTTTGGCCCGGTTCGAGGCAACTGTACCTAGTGTGAGTACGGCCTTATTGTCACATCATCTGCAGCACGTGTGCTATGATGAGTGAAAAGCTTAGGTGCTGGCTCCAGACATTACAAAATACAAATATTGCAAATACAACGACACTGCTAAATACAGACGGTGCAGAATAGAGACAGTGCAAAATACAACAACAGGGCAAAATACAGACAGTGAAAACAACAGACAGTGGAAAATACAACGACAATGTATAATTGACAGCGATAGTATATACACTGCAAGCTAGATCGGCGACATGGGCTTTCACATTGCATGACTTTACAATAGGAAGAATCGCTGACAACTTCTTCCAAACTACGTCTCTCAGCCAAAAACATGTCGTATATCTTTTGTTATTAAACTACATATTGAGAAAGAAGCCTTTAATGGGGTAGAAAATGTACATATTTGCTCACCTGGGTTTGAAGGGAATTAGCAATTTCTCATCAACTTTCTTTTTTAACTTTCTTTATGAAACACCAAACAGACACTGGTGCTCTTGTCAAACCTCCACTAGTTTTTCCTCCATTTTTTGGGTCCAAATGAACTAAAAACGAGCACTTTTAACTTCTCCCCCAACCTCCCGCTGGCCAGCAGGTACACACATACATAAGTGGAAACTGCTCTCTCATTGGCTGTGGGTGATCGCGGATAATATTTTCATTTAGAACTCATTTTACACGGCATGATTTGAATCGCCAACAGTTCCAGATATTCAGCACGCCAAATATCTCACGGGTATCTGCAACTCATCAGCGAAATCTCTCAGATCGCGCCTTTGATAGTTCATACTGTGTGATTGTCACTCACATGCATGAGCACCAATTTCCCTGTGATTTCAGGCATTTGTCACGATTTCTCAAAACCTGTCGGCCAGTCAAAATCTGGGCTAAAATCATGCAGTCTGAACTCAGAATAAATGGGTAGCTTATCTTTTGAAACGTACCAAAACTGATAGTCATATGTGAGCAGACTAAACATTTAATTTATTGCTGTCACATGCATTATTTTTAATGACCATTTTGAGATGTAATGTCAACGGTAAAGGTGCGCTTCATGCCAAAATTAATGGTGAAAGCAAAGACTGCTTCTGTCATTAACAGTGCAACACGGACACTTTCAGTTTAAAATTACTGTGCTTTTTTATTACTATAAGAAGATTACAGAACAATTGTGAGGGCAAATCTGTCAAAATGATGAACATCATTTACGGAACAGGACCTGATACCTGATATCTATGATAAACATGCCGTCTAAAAAATCGGCAAAATCTAAAAATGTTTCAGGTTTCAATGGTTGTTTTGTCCTAGCCTTTTTGTATATGTATATGGTTTAAGCTATCATATATGATGTAAAAAGGAGGATTAATACCAGTGTGTATGGAAGCTCTTTTTCTATGCTGCTACACGTGTTCACACCATACCGAAAAACCATCCCATGAGTTTATTAAGCTGCCCCAAATGAGTGAAACTCTGTACACACTGATCATGTCTACAATTCCTTTCCAGTGTGAATCCTCTCATGTGTTTTCAAAGTTCCTAGGTAAACCTCTTTCTCCAGTGTGAATCCTCTGGTGTCGTTTTAATTCTGCAGCTGTAATAAAAGTCTTCTCACACTCCAAGCACATATAGTCTCTCACACCAGTGTGGATCTTCATGTGTCTTTTAAAGTATGATGATAGGCTGAAACTCTTCCCACACTGAGTGCATGTGAATGGTTTCTCTCCAGTGTGGATCATCATGTGTTGATTAAGGGATGATGAGTGCCTGAAACTTTTCCCACAACAAGTGCATGTGAATGGTTTCTCTCTATTGTGGATCATCATGTGTTGATTAAGGTGTGATGAGTGCCTGAAACTTTTCCCACAACGAGTGCATGTAAATGGTTTCTCTCCAGTGTGGATCCTAAGGTGTTTATTTAGGTATGAGGATAGGCTGAAACTCTTCCCACACTGAGTGCATGTGAATGGACTCTCTCCAGTGTGGATCCTCATGTGTCGATTAAGGGATGCTGATTGGCTGAAACTCTTCCCACACTGAGTGCATGTGAATGGTTTCTCTCCGGTGTGGATCCTCATATGTCTATTAAGCGTTGATGATAAGCTGAAACTCCTCCCACACTGAGTGCATGTGAATGGTTTCTCTCCAGTGTGGATCATCATGTGTTCATTAAGGTGTGATGAGTGGATGAAATTCTTCCCACACTGAGTGCAAGTGAATGGTTTTTCTCCAGTGTGGATCCTCATGTGTAGATAAAGGTTTGATGGTTGGTTGAAACTCTTCCCACACTGAGTGCATGTGAATGGTTGTTCTCCGGTGTGGATCCTCATGTGCCTGTAAAGCGTTGATGATTTGCTGAAACTCTTCCCACACTGGTGGCATGTGAATGGTTTCTCTCCAGTGTGGATCATCATGTGTTGATTAAGGTTTGCTGAGTGGCTGAAACTCTTCCCACACTGAGTGCATGTGAATGGTTTCTCTCCAGTGTGGATCATCATGTGTTGATTAAGGTTTGCTAAGTGGCAGAAACTCTTCCCACACTGAGTGCATGTGAATGGTCTCTCTCCAGTGTGGATCCTCATGTGAATCTTTAGTTTGCTTTTGTTTGCCAAACTCTTTCCACACTGAGTGCAGGTAAAACAACTCTTGTCTCTCATTTTTAAAATACCATCAGTCTCTAAATGAGTTTTGCCCTCAATTTTGACACGATGTTCCTCTTTACTCTCCTCATAGTCTTTAATTAGGTCTGAAATAAAAAATTTCCGTTTTTAGTAAATCATTAAACTCTCATCAAAAGCTGAAGTAAAAATGCAGTAAAACATTGGCTACACAAACCTTAATTTTGATGCACATTAAATGTAAAAACATAGCAGATCATATTTAGATTGATCTTGTCATATCAACCTCCTGGGGTTTATTACACACATGTACATTTAAGCAGATTCTTATATGATTGATCCCAGATCATTTTGGTCATATTGATGAGACATAAATTTGAAAGCTGTAAATTTCTCTGCAAGTTCTCTAGCCACACTCAGACCTGATTACTACCACACATGTTCGCAATCAAGAAATCACCATAGACCAAAAGAGTCTCAAAAGCTGAATCTGTCTAAATCTTTAAAATTTTTAACACAAATAAGAAAGAAAATATTTGTGTCTTGAGTAAAAAACAAAACAAAAAAAAAGAGTGAACTCAAATGCAGAAAAACATCAAGTCTTTATTGAGGAGTGAGTCCTGGAAAAAGCACAAATCAAACCCGGTCGGGTGAACACTGAGGGAGTGCCATGGGGAAAAAACAACCAGACACTCAATCAGTAGTGGTCCTGGAAACAAATACAGGGTGAGTAACAAAATAATATGCACACAAATGATCAATAACATACTGAGACAAACATGAAGGTAAATGATGTGGTATAGAAAGGAAAAATGAAATGAGAGCTCCTGTGACTGCAAACAAAAGCAGATGAAAAGAGATCATCTGTAACCCAGAACTGGAGGAGAGAGCAAAAGAGGCAGAGGTGGAAAGAGTAATAAAATATTTTATTCGAGTAAAAGTACTGTTACTTACAATTTTTTTTCACTTAAGTAAGAGTAAAGTTACATGTCTACAAATCTACTCAAGTAAAAGTAAAAAAATAACTCTTCTTTTTACTCATGAGTAAATTTTTAATGAGTAACTATTTCTTAAAAAGGGACAAGATGATATAAATCTCCAATTAGTTGTTTTTATTTGTATAAGTAACTTTAAAAACTAAAGACCAATAACAAAAAATAATATAACTATTAAAAATATTTTTACAGATGAGCCTATTCATACAAATTCTAATGCAACATCTGTTGTGTTAGCTAGATGGCTATATGCACATAGACATTTAATTTTTAGCCAGGCAGTCCAAGGGCTTCCGGTGAACTGTCTTTCAATTTCAAAATTGTCACGTTTAAGATCTGATTTCTTTAAAAATCAGTGATCTTTATTGCCTGTTAGACATACGAATATGAGGTGGGTCTCAGATCGGACAAGAAGCACTGCATTAAAGTCCATTTCCCTTGCCATGTCTTTAAAATATGACTGTTTGTTTTACCCCAGTATTTTGGTTTTTGCTAGATCAGATACAGTTGCGGCCAAAAGTTAACGAGAATTATTTATATTATTTATTAAATTTCACATTTGTTGTTTTTTATTAACGTCTACCCCAACCTTAAATCCAACTGTCACAGTAATGTAAAAACAGTAGTTGTATTGAGCATTATTTATGCTATCTATTAAATTACCCAATAAATTATATTTTTTAAAGCCTAACCCCACCCCAACCCTAAACCCAACCTACACAGTACTGTAAAAATATTAATTCTTGTTATACAATCATTCATTTTCTTTTCGGCTTTCATGCCAACTGACCCAGCCAAGGCTCGAACCTGCAACCTTCTTGCTGTGAGGCGACAACACTACCTACTGCGCCACCACGATGCCTATTGTTATACAGTATCATAAAAAACAAATGCTGCTATATTGATGTGCATAGCGCACATCCGACAAGGAGTCTGACAACAGCCAGTGCTCCACACAGAGATCTTATCATTTGACATACTGTATTTTCTTTATATATATATATATATATATATATATATATATATATATATATATATATATATATATATATATATATATATATATATATATATATTCATAGCGCTTTACTTTCTCCACATTTATGACATTTTAGGTTTTTTATTTTGAAATAAATTTGCAACAATTTAAACAATATATTTTTTCACATTGTCATTATGGGCTATTGTGTGTTTCGAGGAAATAAATTAATTTAATCCATTTTTGAATAAGGCTGTAACATAAAAAATTAGGAAAAAGTGAAGCGCTATGAATACTGTGTGTGTGTATGTACATATACACAAACACATATATATATATATATATATATATATATATATATATATATATATATATATATATATATATATATATACACACACACACACACACTAGGGATGTGCGGAACAGCCGGTATTTGTATCTGTATGTGTATTTGTTGAGGGGGGAAAAGTATTTGTATTTGAGTAAAATTCAAAATGGCGCAAAAATATATATTTTTTCTATTACACTTCTAATTTACATTATAGTGAAAGTATTGTTTAATTATACCCATTATATAAATTATAGATATGCAATATTGGTTGTTGTTTTTGAACATGTGACAAGAAACGTCATTGAAAAGAAAATAACATAGAAGCCATTATCTCATCCATGGTTAAACCAACAACTAATAAAATACCATTGTGAATAGTATGAACCCCACCACCACCGTTCTTGTTGAAGGACACTGAATAGACAAAATAAAAACAAATAATACTTCAAAAAACTGTTCTTCTTCTGAAAGAACTTCTTTCCAATGGACAGAATTCCAAAAACTAAAATTAGCTAAATAAATCTAAATAAAACCCTGCCTGGGAGATCTGGCAGAACAAAAGTATTCTATATAATACTAAAAGATACAGCCCTGCTATTGTCATCTGCCTGCCACAAACAAGACACAAAGTTTGTTTGTTTTTTTTACATTTTTTTTTTTTTTATGTTTGAAACTGACTTGTTGGGGCAGAATGTGGCTGTGTTGATGGTTTGGTGCTTGTGGAGGATTTAGCAGAACATAGCTGTGCTGATTGAGGGGATTGATGCTTGTGGGGGGTTCACAGTAGAGATCTGCGCGGGACTAAATTTTGAATCCCGCTCCCGCCCGCCAGGTTTTAGCCCTAACCCGACCGCTCCCGCTTATATTAAGAATTTATTGTCTCGCTGCCTGACCCGCCCCGTTTTCTGCCCGCCGCGCCCGATCCCGCTAAAGAGCGGGGGAGAACAAAACCGAAAATCCCCCAGCTATATAGTCCAGACAGCCAAGCTGTCTGTATAAACACACACACACACAGCATCAAGCACACACACACAGACAAATCTTTCTCTCTCTCATACGCGCGCGCGCACTAACAAACACACAAGCACCAAGCAGACACACAGGCGTTTGCTGTTATATCAACTCAAAGGCTTGTAATACCATGTATCAAGTACCAATGTAATACCAAAAGGTTTTTTATAAAGGTATATAAATACTGAGTCGCGCCAGCTCCGCGCCGCAGCGCACATTACTCTCGGGCCGATTCCGGCGCGGATGCGGCAGCGTCTGCTCGCTTACGGCCGCCGCATCAGGCCCGATTGATTTGGGTCGGAATCGGGCAGTGAATCCACAAGCATCCGGAGTCCGGCAGCCGGAGCCGGGCTGAGTGGTAAGTCTCTGGCAGGCGAGAATCTAGCCGGAACTGGCCCGAGTGTATTTTGCTATCTGGGAAAGCTCTCTCTCTCTCTCTCTCTCATTCGCGCGCGCGCGCACTAACATACACACACACAAGCACCAAGCACACACACAGGCAAAGCTCGCTCTCTTTCTTTCTCTCTCTCCCTCTCTCTCTCATTCGCATAGCAATATCCACGATATTGCTAGACAGCCCGCTCCCGTCCCAAATTAAACCCGTTACCGACCGCTCCCACGATTTATTCGGAAATTTATTCCCACGCCGCAGAAATCTGTTCGGGTCCTGCGGCGCCCGCGGGAATGCAGACCTCTAGTTTACAGACAGTATCAGAAGAGGATGCTTTTAGTGCATGTGATAATACATTACATAGAAGGTTGCGCGGTGGCACAGTGAGTAGCACTGTCGCCTCACAGCAAGAAGGTTGCTGGTTCGAGCCCCGACTGGGTTCTCCACATGTTGCCGTGGGTTTCCTCCGGGTGCTCCGGTTTCCCCCACAGTCCAAACACATGCAATATAGGTGAATTGGGTAAGCTAAATTGTCCCTATTGTATGTGTGTGAAAGAGAGTGTATGGATGTTTCCCAGTGCTGGGTAGCAGCTGGAAGGGCAGCCACTGCGTAAAACATATGCTGGATAAATTGGTGGTTCATTGCACTGTGGCAACCCCAGATTGATAAAGGGACTTAGCCGAAAAGAAATGAATGAATGATTATGCATAGAAGATGTTGACAGATGTTTAAAATCCCTGCCTATGCTGATTTCACTTTTGCACACATTATACAGTATCAGTTTGTTTTATCTGCAGCACCACTGACTGTAAAATGCTTCCACACAGAACCTGAAGAATCTTTTTTTTTTTTTGACTGGTTGAGGACCAAGAAATGGCTCAGCAGCACTCTTTTTCTGGGTGCCCAAATGTATTTGAGGAGTTTCAAGTTAATAAAAAGTGACGGGAAGCTATGCTAAGGTTAACTAGCCTATAGCATATATCTTGCTGTCTGCAAAAGACAGTAATTTAGACGCACAATATAACTCCTATAAGTGCATACTATTCGACACAACTGCACAAGCATCGTTTTACCCTTTATAAACGAACGTTAACGTTACTCTGTCAACAGTCTATTGTCTAAATTACCGCGCTAACAGAGCTAACGTTGCGTAAACAGAGAGCACCCGATTGCAAACGTCAAAAATGCAGCGTAATGGAATATCCCGATCAAACTCCGCTACAAGTTTATAAACTGCATCTGGAACCCAATTAAGGTACAAAAATCTATTTAACAAAAATAGTGATGCAGTGAAGTATTTTTTCGCTCAGCCAAGCCTTCTCTGTCTGTTGCTGTGGAGAAGCGCCCTCCAACTTCTGACTAAACGTCTCTCTCTCTCTCTCTCTCTCTCACTCACTCACTCACGCGGGTATGCACTGTGGTCTCATGAGGAAACGCTGCTTTTTGATATAATGTTTTTCTTGCTCCCAAATACAAATAATTTTTCAAGTATTTGTTTAAATAAGTATTCGTAAAAACACGCTATTCGTGCCTTTCCAAATACCGTATTCGGGTTCGGCTCCACCCATAATATACACACACACATCTTTGCATGTATGGCTATGACTGTGTACTAACCTTAATCACTTCTGGGGATGGGGACTTATTACAGTAAAAGGTAGCAATTTTTGTTTACCCAATATATGCACTGATAAAATCCACTGATTTTTATATAGTCGATCAAATGAACTTAAACTATTTAAAATGCAACAAACATTTGTTTTGGCCAAAACTACAAAAACAAACAAATGTAAGACTTACATTTAGTATTAGTTTTGCTTAAGTTCCACACTAGTTTGATCATGTATAAATTTCATTATAACTCATTTATTCATTTTCTTGTCGGCTTAGTCCCTGTATTAATCCGGGGTCGCCACAGCGGAATGAACCGCCAACTTATTCAGCAAGTTTTTATGCAGCGGATGCCCTTCCAGACGCAAGTCATTATAACTATATTGAATAAATATTATTACAAAGGCCTACATCATGCTGACAATCTATGAAATGATATAACAGGCGATTGTCCTCTGAGTGCACCTGAAAAGACATATATGACACTTCTCATAAAGCTTGAGAAGCACACAGTTCTTCATGATACATATAATTTGTAAAATAAAGAGTTGCAGGTTACAAAAACACTAAACAACATGTGTTAAAGTTACCGCAGGCCCTGGTGCAGATGAAAAGAAAAATAGAAAGATAGATGGGTAACTAGAACAGACAGAGAAAATGTGAGCGCTCCATCAGCTCTCATCGTGTGTGCGATGGGAAAAAAAAGTCTTCCCGCCTCCATCGCGGCCTTTATCATTTTTTGTGCGCACTGCTTGATTTCTGCATAGTAATGAACTTTATATCGCGGATCAAGAGCAGTGAAGTGTTTCAGACAACACGCGCAAGCCGCGGTTGTGTCATCACAATTGGTGTAACAACTTTTATAGCAGGAAAAAACAAATACTATGGAAGTCAATGGATACAGCTTTCCAGCATTCTTACAAATTTCTTCTTTTGTGTTCAACATAAGGAAGAGAATTAAACATGTTTAGGCCTATTACAAGCAAAGGATGAGTAAGTGACAGAATTGTCAGTTTAGGGCTTTAAGCTGTCATGGCAACCATATACAATGCACCACTGAGTAGGAAATAAGTCAGCGTAAGATCATTTTTATGTAGGATTATCAGACTTTAGCGTTAGTGACGAGATTTATAGTCTAACAAGTGCAAACATTACATTAAACAACAAATTGGAGATGCATCAGACTTTTATACCTGATCAAACTAGTGTGGAACTTAAGCAAAACTAATACTAAATGTAAGTCTTACATTTGTTTGTTTTTGTAGTTTGGGCCAAAACAAATGTTTGTTGCATTTTTAATAGTTTAAGTTCATTTGATCGACTATATAAAAATCAGTGGATATTATCAGTGCATATATTGGGTAAACAAACATATACACATATACATATATATATATATATATATATATATATATATATATATATATATATATATATATATATATATATAATAAATATATAAAAAATAAAAAAATTAAAATAAAAAAAATAAAAAAGAAACTATATATATATATATATATATATATATATATATATATATATTTTATTTATTTATTTATTTTTTTTTTTTGCTGTGCTCGTGTTTAAGGAGGCTTGGCTCTAGACGGCAGAGGAGGGACTGTGATGTAGAGATTTATGCGAAGCTGTTAGCATTGTGGAAGATCACCTAATGCACCTTTAATGTGCTCTTTACTGGCGATTTTCAAACATTTTCATCATCATATGATCTCTTATAACAAACCTTTTACATTGCACATACTGGAATTTGTTCAGTAAAAGTGCTTTTGTAGTTTACGTAAGTTTATCTTTTCTCATCAAATAAAAAGTTTATCCTACTCAGTTATACGCATCTTTTTTATGACTTTAATTTAAAAGTTATGTGCATCATGATGTTTCTATCAACTGATTTTTTATGCTCATAGCCCATCCAAGTGCACATAAAAATAGGTGGCTGGACATAAAGCTAAGTGAGAAATACCGCTTCATCTTTAAAAAAGGGGAGGAGACCGACAGAAACTCAGAGTTTAGAGGATAAAACCTGCTACTGATCAGGTTAGGTTTTCAGAGTAAGTGACCACTCAGAGTTAAAGTTACCTCTCCTTTAGAAACAGGCTTGACTTACCCTGCTTTCTCCAGTTTGACAAACCAGCTATTTTGAAACAGAAAACCCAGAGTTTCTCTCATTTCAGGGTTAACATACTCTGAGTTTTCACTTAACCTTCTTTCTGAAATGGGGCCATGATCTCATATGCTATTGTTTTAGAACTTCAGTTGCCTATTGGAGAAATGACCAGGAATAATAAACGGCTACTTGCTCTACAAACAGGTGTGTTCATGACTATACATACAAAGAAAAACAAGAAAATTAGAAAATATGGCTTTGCAACATCAAGCAGCATTAGGCATGGGCCAGTATAAGATTCTGACAGTATGATAACCTTGAATAAAAATATCAGTTTCACGGTACGGTGATTACTGCTCTAAAATATATTCTTTTTAAATGTCTTGGTAAAAAAAAAAACACTTTTTCCCCTTTGAACACAAAATATTTTCTTTTGAGAAACTTTTTAAGTGTTTTGGAGCAGTAAACATGTCAGGCTGAATAATTCTAATGAATCATTGACGTCTGCTGTCTTCATTTGTTTCAGAAACACATAATTCTTTACGATTTAAAACGACATCTTTGGAGAACTTTTCTGCTGGAGATACGGTTCTCCTGAAAAACGTAAAAAACAAGACATAAAAAAACTTAAATATACTGTGGGAACGGTACAGCAAAAAATATTGGCGTTTTAAAACCTTGACTTTTTTCAAAAAAAAAGTCTCAAGCAAAAAGATTACAATGGTGGCACCTGCTGGTACATGAAGAATATGGTCAATATTCTGACGAACTTTACACTCAAATGTTTGCATATCATCAGCACGCTGTAAATAATTTCTTAAGCAGCAAAAGTCATTTTTAGACAAGTTTGTTGGCCAGTTGTAGTCAGTGCATTGCTAAGCGTTATTGTTCCACTTTAAGTTTTGTCTCATGTTGTCCCAACACACGATCATATAGTTTAGAATACTGTACAATGTTTTATAATACTTAATGATCTAAGTGTCCATTTCATTCAGCATATTTAAAATTGGGGGCATCCACGTTTTTTAACACACTATAAACCAGGTTTTTTTTTACCATGTTAAATGTAAGACTTTTTAAGACAATTATAAATGAAATTTTATACTCATAAGGCTAAGGAATTTTTCAAATGCCCCAGATGAAAAGATTTTTATTTGTCCTATCAAACATATTATAATTTAATACATTTATTAATACAATGACAAATGAATAATAATACATTTTAATATTTTAGATATTTTTTTGCAAAATCTTTTTTAAATATTGTGTCAAAACAAGCAAGCTTTACTTGTATCCACACACTTCTTTCCTAAATAAACTTTCTTTAAAAAATAATTAAAAATGAACAAATGTTTTAAATGTTTTAAAAACTATAACAAACTAAATCTACACAACAATCTGTGCTTGATGTCTTCAGCAGTAAATACATGGAGCACATTTAAACAAATGTTATTGTGAGGAAAATACTTAAACCATTATAATAAATACAGTTAAAATGACGTTTTTGAATGAAAAGTTGAAAGTTTTATTGAGATGGATTGTTGGTGATTGTATGGGTTTTGGCCAGATTGGGTAGCAAAACATGAACAAAGGAAGATGAAGACTTGTTTAAAAAAGATTTAAGACCTACAACACAACATTTCAGTAAATCTAAGACTTTTTAAGGCCTGAAATTTGGATTTTGGAATTTACAACATTTTATGACTTGCGGAAACCCTGTTTAAACACAATAGCCCTGGTAATTAGTTATAATAATGATGCAATTCGAAGACATTATCTGTGAGAACTAGTAACAACTACTAGAAACAAGTTTAAACCCATAAAGAAGTCAGAATTGAAAAGAAGTTGATGGAAAAAAAGGTAATTGTGATCAACATGACATTTGCAAATGATAAAAAAAAACACTGAAAACACAGAAAACACTATCACCATAATACCAGATATATTTTAATACTGAATACTGTAGGTCAAATATCGTCAGCTCAGTTAAACTTTTTTTATTTATTTATTGTTTTTATTTATTTTATATAGGGCCAGTGCTCAAGGACTCTTTACCAACAGTAGAAGAACAAGAAAAGCAATAACCTTAAGAAGGTAGAGAAAATGGGAGACTAATAATACATAAAAATAATGACAAAAGACACGAGAACAAAGAAACAAGAAATAAACTCATTCCTGGGTGCTTATGTGCATTTAGTAGAACTAGGCAGCACACTCAGGGCTGCAAGATGGATTTAATATAGTATTCTTATTATAAAAATATATCAGTAAGAAAACCAACCTGTTTGTTCCTGCAGATCTTCCTGTTTGACTCTGAATGTTTCTTCAATCTTCACATCTTCATTCTCCTCTTTAATAAACGCCATCTTTATAACAGTGTGGAGATCAGTCGCTTCAGCAGGAGTTTTTCTCTGTTTGGACAATTTATCCTGTTTAAAATAAATAAGACAATGAACAGAAACAAAATAACTTCTCTTCAACAGTTTCTTTATATGAGAGTAGTTAACCAAAAGTAAATCAGGTAAAAGGTTTCTTTTATACACTCATTACACACTTTTCTTCATTTAAACAGTCCTCAGTTACTGAGAATAAAATAGTACTACATTGTATAAAGGGTTAAAACAATATTGTCAACAGCAGGTATATCATATCATCGGGCGAAAACCTAAAACTTTAATCAATCGGTTTGTATCTTTGTAAAAAGCTTTAAAACAAACCTTTCTCCAGTTGAATCCCAGCACGGTAGCGGCGCAGCCTTATGACGTCACAAGACACGCCAAAATAAGAGTCTTTGTTTAGCTTTTTATTGCTACTTACTGTTGCAATCATGACTTGTTGATACATTTCTCCCTCGTTTTCCACTTTCCCACATACATAGACACACCTATATGCAGTATTTGGAGTTGATTAAAAGCTTTACTCTAAACATTTATGGGTCAAACGGGTGCCATTTGTGTCTGTAACATTTGATGAGCTGCAAGAAGCACAAAAATGTCCTAAATTGTTTTTCCAAAGCTTAAAGTAATTAATTCAAGGCTTCCTGCTAGCATGATACATTATAAATGATGATTGTTAAAGTGTAATATTCTTTATTTTATATACTTTTTTATGATTACATAACAGATTGCACATGTCTGTGCTGATCAGCACTGAATTTGCACCTAAAATATCACCAAATAAATGACTTTTTCCCTCCTAAGTTTTTATTGTTTTGAGGTTTATATGTTTGTTTCTATTTTCATAAGATATATTTAATTTATACATTTTATATATTTTTTGTAAATATTTCCTGATTTGTGTGCATCCCAGGTGACTTACCACCCCGTCACACTAACTTGTTTCATCTGTAAATGATGTACTTTTGCTTTAAATTACATCACAAAACAAAATTGACTAAAAGCAGGGAATTACAAAAATGTATTTACATTTGTTTTGTTTTTTCTTTTTTCTTGTTAGACAGGGTCTGTCAAGCTTACCGAACCACTCTGTCACGCAAAATAGATAGGGTAAGCTGTTTTTTTTTTTACATTTATAAAGCAAAGAAGAGTAAATTTTCAGATTGAATGAAGGTATGCTAGGTGAGGAACTTGACCACAGGGGATATTTGCAGCCATTTTTGCATGCACTTTACCACCCTGTCACATTTTTTATTGTGATGGGGTGGTAAAGGGATGTGATGGTGTGGTTCTGCATATTTGAATGTGAAGATGTATGAAATCAAAAATTCTTTAGGGCTAATCAAATAAATTAGTTTTTTTTTTTAAATTTAACTCTGTTTGGTCTCTCGCACACTTCATTACTTTCTCTTTCAAACACTAATTTTTAGTCATTCACTCATTATCCTTCACTCAAACATTCAAAATATATCTGTTTATAATTAAAATTTTCAAATCCTATAACATAATTGCAGACAGATCTGCTTCCATCAAGAATAGCACACAGTTCAGATTAAACATTATTGGACATACAGTGCTCAGCATTCATTCTTTTTGGCTTAGTCCCATTATTATTCTTGGGTTACCACAGCAGAATGAACCACCAACTTATCCAGCATATGTTTTACTTAGCGGATGCCCTTCCATCATGGGAAACTCTTACTGAAGTGTCTTACTGAAGCTTTAATTTATTAAACAGTATAATGTCATTCCATTCTAAGTTTACATCACTATATATAAGAATAAAGTTATGTTACTAGTTTTAATCAGCTAATATGGCTATAGTTTCTTGCTCAGACTTATCTGATTTCTTTTTGTTAATTACTCTCATATAAGAAGAAGAGAAGTTATTTTCTTTCTGTTCATTGTTTTATTCATTTTACATTTTTATTGCTTTGTTAATTTTTAACAGGATAAAGTGTCCAAACGCAGAGATAAACTATATATAAGTCATGACTAGTTAGAAGAACTAAAACGTGTAGTAGTAATGAATAATTTTTACATGGAGGACACCTATTTTACCTCCTTTTCTGTAAAGTTTCAGCTCCAAACACTCATTAGATTATTTATTATACCTTTTAGAATGTTGAGATTTTTGCTTTAAACACTTAGTCTTAGTGGATTCAAAGTTTTTTAATTGTCTTAAAATCTTTAGAGTAAAAGTTTTGATCAACTCCAAATACTGAATATATGTGCGTCTGTGAGAAAGTGGAAACGAAGGAGAAATGTATCAATAAGTCGTGACTGCAACAGTAAGTGGCAAAAAAAAGGGTTAAAAAGACTTTTATTTTGGCGCGACGTGTGACGTCATAAGCCTGCGCCGTTCCAGCGCTGTGATTCAACTGGAGAAAGGTTTGTTTTAAAGCGTTTACACTTATATAAAGCGATTGATTAAAGTTTCATTTTTTTTTCATTCAGTGCTAAATTATGTACCTGCTGTTGACAATATTATTTTACCCTTTATACAATATAGCCCTCATTACTGTGAGTGAAATAGGATAAACTTTTTGTCCTCAAGAGGAAATTTGTCTTGTGCAAAAAAAGTGCTATGCATTGCTGTAAGCAGACAATAAGCTAAATAAAACAAACAAAACAATTAAGGACATACATAAAGAATAAAGTTACAAAGAAAAAAAAAAGTTACAGAGATGTGTGTAATAAGTTCTTTATTGAAAATTTAATTTATTAAATAGTATATTGTCATTCCATTCTAAGTTTACGACTATATAAGAAATGGAGTAACATTACTAGTTTTAATCAGGTCATTTGTGGCTATTGTTTCTTGCTTGAACTTACCTGATTTCTTATTGTTAATAACTCTCCTATAAAGAAACTGTTGAAGTAAGTGTTAAGAAGTTATTTTGTTTGTTCATTGTTTTATTTATTTTAAACAGGAAAAAGTGTCCAAACACAGAGAAAAACTCCTGCTGAAGCGACTGATCTCCACACTGTTATAAAGATGGCGTTTATTAAAGAGGAGAGTGAAGATGTGAAGATTGAAGAAACATTCACAGTCAAACAGGAAGATCTGCAGGAACAAACAGGTTGGTTTTCATTCTCAAAGACCAACTCAGTCATTTAATCCTCATTCAGATATTTTAATAATAAGAATATTTAATTAAATCCATCTTGCAGCTCTGAATGTGCTGCCTAGTTCTCCTAAATGCACATAAGCACTCATGAACTGTTTCCATCCAAAAATGCGAATGAACTTTATGCTCAAAAGTGGATTTTAGCATAAAAGATATGCAAAAAAAGCTGCGTTTGCATTCAAATCAAATCACTTTTATTGTAACATCATCAGCAGCACGTGAGCTATGATGAGTGGAAAGCTTAGGTGCTGGCTCCAGACAGTGCAAAATACAGACAGTGCAAATACAATGACAAAGTCAAAGCGAACAAAATCATCACTTCCTGATTAACTGGCGCCAAATATCAACAGTAAAAATGGAATTTGCTGCGATAAGAGAAGCTGGATCAATAGCCGCGTTTCCACTATCACGCCTAAAGTGAGCGAGCCAAGGCCAGTCACGTTTCCACTATCACTTCCGGAGCCAAAGCGGGGCTTTCTCGGGCCCAGCAGCCGGCCGTTTTCAGCCCGCTGAATACCTTGGGCCAAAGAGGGCTAGCTGGGACTTCGGGGCGGAGTGAAAGGAGAGGCAGACACTAGTTTTCCGATCGCACAAGAGTACATGCACCAAACAGATAACCAAATAAAAAAATAAGGGAAAGAAAACATCTAGCCATTTAGTCTGGGGTCTTTTTGCGTATAATCGCCCTTATGTTTCCCTTTTAAATGTAAGGCTGTTGCGTAAATTGATAAAGTTTTCATTTATAAGTGACTTTGCTGCATCCTCCTTAATGTTTCAATAACGCATAATAATCTTTACACCGCATTAAAGACACAGCAGACAGTAAAGGTTATCGAGAGTTTTTGTCAAGTTTAAAAGGTGTTTGTGCACGTTTAGTTGCCTGTATGTGAATGTTAGACCGAGCAAAAGAGCGCTCTCTTCACAGCTCTGTTGATGCTGCGAGCGGCTTCTGTTTTTATTTATTTTGAAGATAATACACAACATAAATACCACAGAAAGACATGAAAATTTACAAGTTTCGTGTCTATTTTTGTAGACTCAAAAACAATAGTGTCATATCCTAATAAAATAGCCCAAGATATATTGAAATAATTTAAATAATTACAAATATCAGACATAATAAAATCAATATAAAACCCAATAAAATCTAGCTATAATAATTTAGGTAGCCTATAAACAGTACATAAATCAAACCATTTTAAAGCCATATTAAACTTTCATTTTCCAAAGGCCTATCTGAAAAAAAGATTTAAGATATTTTCTAAAACAATAAACACCGGAGGAGGTTTGAAATATTATTTATAAAGTATATGGATACGATGATATTAATCAAATCATGTAAACCGAGCATTTTATGGGTGGGTGAAAGCAGAAACTAGGCTACCTTTTTTTCTTTCATGCATGCATTATCCGCCTGATTCCCGCTGAAGTGGGCGGGTTGTGTGACGTTTGATTCGGGGGAGATTCTGGGGGCGGGGTTTGCATGACACGCTGCGAGGTACTAGCCCGACAGTGGAAACGCGACATGATTTCTGCCTCACTGCTCAACCCCCCCTTGCGATTGGCCTGGCCCTGCCCGATAAAAGCCCTGGCTTGCACATGCCCGACAGTGGAAATGCGGCTAATCTTTTCTTCATCTAATAAATGACTTGCACCTCAGAGGGTAATCCTGAAACGCAGTGAACGCGTAGTGGCTTTAAAGGTGTCAGACGCGAAGCTAAGATGCTCTTGATTCTGGAGGTCTTGAATAATATAATATAATAACACTAATACTTGAACTGTAAGGCGTTTAAGAATGACCAAAACAAGAGTTCAGATGTTTTATAATGTACTGAGCCGGCTGGTTTGTCCATTCATACACATTTATATCATCACATGATCTCTTATAACAAAATCACATGACCTTTTTAATGCACATACTGGAGTTTGTATCGTGTTTTCCATCGTGATTTTTGATCTTTTCTTATCGAATAAAACGTTTATCCTACTCAGTTATGCGCATACTTTTTTTTTTTTTGCATCATGGTGTTTCCATAAAACGTTTTTTTTTATGTGCATAAAAATAGGTGGATGGAAACATAACTATTGAAAGACAGAAATGAGTTTCTCTCTTGTTACTCGTTCTCGTGTCTTTTGTCATTATTTTATTTATTATTAGTCTCCCATTTTCTCTACCTTCTTAAGGCTATTGCTTTTCTTGTTCTCCTACTGTTTGTAAAGCGTCCTTGAGCACCAGCGCTATATAAAATAAATAAAAACAACTAATAATAAAAAAAAAACTTAAACTGAGCTGAAGATATTTGACCTACAATATTCTCATAGAAGATATCTGCTATTACAGTGATGGTGTTGGCTTAGTATTTTCCATTTGCATATGTCACATTGATCCAAATTAACTTTTTTCATCGACTTCTTTATGGGTTTAAACTTGTTTCTAGTAGTTGTTACTAGTTCTCACAGATAGTAACTGAGTTAGAATTTCATCATTATTATAATAACTAATTATCAGGGCTATTGTGTTTAAACAGGGTTTTTGCGGGGTCTTAAAATGTCGTAAATTCCAAAATCAAAGTTTTCGGCCTTAAAAAGTCTTAAATTTACTGAAATGTTGTGTTGTAGGTCTTAAATCTTTTTAAACAAGTCTTCATTTTCCTTTGTTCATGTTTTGCTACCCAATCTGGCCAAAACCCATACAATCACCAACAATCCATCTCAATAAAACTTTCAACTTTTCATTCAAAAACGTCATTTTAACTGTATTTATTATAATGGTTTAAGTATTTTCCTCACAATAACATTTGTTTAAATGTGCTCCATGTATTTACTGCTGAAGACATCAAGCACAGATTGTTGTGTAGATTTAGTTTGTTATAGTTTTTAAAACATTTAAAACATTTGTTCATTTTTAATTATTTTTTAAAGAAAGTTTATTTAGGAAAGAAGTGTGTGGATACAAGTAAAGCTTGCATGTTATTACACACAATTTAAAATATTTTGCTAAGAAATATCTATAAGATATATTTTTTATTAATTTATTATTGTATTATTAAATGTATTAAATTATCATTTTTTTAAATAGGGCAAATTTAAAATCTTTTTCATCTGGGGTATTTGAAAAATTCCTTAGCCTTTAGCCCTTTATGAGTCTAAAATTGTCATAATGGTATTAAAAATGTCTTTAAAAGTCTTACATTTAACTTGGTGAAACAAGCAGAAACTCTGGTTTAAAGTATAAAAAACATGGATGCCCCCAATATTAAACATGCTGAATGAAATGGACACTAAAGTAATTAATTATTATAAAACATTGTACAGAATTCTAAACTATATAATGTTGCTGCAGGGCGACCTGAGACTAAATGACTATTGTGAAACAATAACGTTTAACATTGCGCTGACTACAACTGGCCAACAAACTAGTCTAAAAATGACTTTTGCTGCTTAAGAAATGGATTACAGCATGCTGATGATATGCAAACATTTGAGTGTGAAGTTTGTCAGTATTGACCATATTCTTTACGTACCAGCAGGCGCTGCCATTGGAATCTTTTTGCTTGAGACTTTTATTAACGAATACATTTTTAGATCCTAAAAACAGTGTTGTGCTGCTGAGGCATGGGACGATAACCGTTTTCAAGGTATAACGCAATTTGAAAAAAAGTCAAGATTTTAAAACTGGCAAATATTTTCTGCTGTACCGTTCATCGCTATATGCAAGTTTTTTTTTTTTTAAATATTTTGTTTTAAGTTTTTCAGGACAACAGTATCTCCAGCAGAAAAGATCTCCAAAGATGCCATTTTAAATTGTAAAGAAATCTGTGTTTATGAAACAAATGAAGACAACAGAAGTCAATGATTCAATTGAGTGATTCAGCCTGACATGTTTACTGCTCCAAAATACTTTAAAAGTTTCTCAAAAGAAAATGTTTTGTGTTCTAAGAGGAAAAAGTGTCTGTTTACCCAGACATTTAAAAGAATATATTTTAGAGGAGTAATTACAGTACCATAAAACTGTGATATTTTTTATTCAAGGTTATCATACTGTCAGAATCTTATACTGACCCATGCCTAATGCTGCTTGTTGTAGCAAAGTCATATTTTCTAATTTTATTGTTTTTCTTTGTATGTATAGTCATGAACACACTTGTTTGCAGAGCAAGAGAGCCTGTCTCTGAAAGAGAGTTTTCTGTCGGTCTCCTCCCCTTTTTAAAAGATAAAGCGGTATTTCTCACTTAGCCTTACATTATCAGCCACCTAATTTTATGTGCATTTTGGGTAGGCTATAAGCATAAAAAATTGGTTGATGGAAACGCCATGATGCACATAACTTTTGAAATATAAGCATAAAGAAACATGCGCATAACTGAGTAGGACAAACTTTTTATTCGATAAGAGAAGATAAACTCTCGTAAACCTAGCAAGCACTTTTACTGAACAAATTCCAGTATGTGTGTTTAAAAAGGTTTGGTATAAGAGATCATATGATGATGAAAATGTGTGTGAATGCACAAACCAGCAGGCTGAGAACATTATAAACATCTGAAATGTTGTTTTGGTCATTCTAAAACACCTGAACCGTTTCAGTATTCATGTTATTATTTTATTAAAGACCTCCAGAACATCTGTTCTCTGCGTCTCATTGCTTCAAACGCCAACACGTGTTCACTGTGTGCCAGCATTGACCTCTGAGCTGTCATTTAAATAAAAGATTCATGTAGCTTCTTCTACCGCAGTAAATTCTGTTTTTACTGTTCTTAATTGGGGCCTGTTAATCAGGAAGTGACGATTTTGTTCTCTTTGATTCATTGGATGGAAACGCAGCTTTATTCGCACATCTTTTATGTGACATCCCAGTTTTGCGCATAAATATAATTCGCATTTTTGGATAGAAACATAGCTATTGTCTACATTTTAGTTACACAAAGAACAAAGTCACGTAGCAGAATGGCTTGTCCTTTCTTAATGAATAATTAGCTTAAATTCACTAACCTTTGACGGACATGTACTGTAACTAGATTAATGGGATTATTCGTTCTCGTTCTAAAAAGATTTTTTAGTCCTGCTTACATTCTAAATGTCATATCAACCTCTACCACTTGATAGGGCTGTGCAATTAATCGAAAATCTGGTTTCAATTTCGATTTTAGCTTCTAATGATTATGAAAAACCATTAATCGAGATAAACGATTATTCCATCATATAGAACACACATCTAGAGCCATCTTAATCTGAGCGCTTTAATGGTCAAATGCATGCAAATTTGGGTCAGAGTGCTGTGTTTAGTGAATATTCATATTAACTCTTATTTGTGTAATAAACAAACAAGTTGAGAATCAAAAGACATGTGAAAGAGAAACCATATCAGAGCCGCACTATTCTTAAAGTGACAGTGCGCAATATTCCTGCTGCTGACTGTTTTTAGCATTAATCAAACAACAAAAGGAGAAAATCCCTCACTGCTCTTGACTGAAAGACTTTTGTAGCTCAAATGTTTTTCTGAATCCGAAAACTCAGAGAATTTAATCTCTCTGTAAATCAACTCAGAGTTCAAGTTTAAACTCTGAGTTGGTTTAACCTCCTTACTGAAACAGGCCCCAGGTCATCATGACATGATTGACAGTTGTCGCTGTTTGTCATTATAATCTGTTTATCCTGACAGCTGATGCTGAGTATTCTTAGGGCTTTTCACACTTCAAATTGTTAACCCTGGGTCAATCTATACCTGGATAAATTCTGGGTTATCTGTAGTCACCTTCCACACGGCTCATGCTATACCTGGGGTTAAAAAATAATCCTGGGTGTTCATTAACAGACAGTTCACATTCGTAAACCCTGGGTTAACATTATTATTTTGTATATTTATGTTGTCACTGTCCCTGATTGGCATTTCTGCATCTTGTCTGGTATATACAATGTCACTAAGTAGATCTTCAGCCAAGCCTCAGGGCATACACAAAGGCAAGAAAACAAAGACAAAAGTACAAATAAATGAAAACAAGTAACAAAGTATTTCATCTTGCCATCTCCTCATCACTCCTTTTTAAAGCAAATGTGGCATTAAGAATTTGCATAAGTTTTATACAATAATGCAAACTTGCAAATATAAGCATGAATTATGCATACTTGCTATGGACATGCAGGATTTGTCTCAATCGGGTCTTCCAAGCAAGAGGGAACACAACACGAGTAATCTAGAGAGAGTGCATTTGATCATTTGCTTTTAAAAACAAGAGCTTGGTTTTCCTCTGACCCCCAACATTAAATATTCTACAAGGTATATGATCTGATTTTGAGCTGAAACCTCAGACACATTCTTGGAACACCAAAGACTTATTGTACATCTTGTAAAAAATGGGTAATTGTAGAAACCTTTTAAAGGGATAGTTGATGCAGAAATGAAAATAGTCTCACCATTTACTCTCCCTCATGTGGATTTAAACCTTTATGAGTTAAACACAGAAGATAAAAAAAAACACTACTGGCTTACTGTGTTCCACAATAAAGGAAAGTTTAAAACCACATGATGGAGAGTAAATGGTAAGGTAATTTCATGGTAAGACATTCAACATCCATTTCTTGCTTGTCGCTTTGAGTCTTCATACTAAAGCTAACTTTTTTTTTTTTTTTTTAGACCGGATGGTGCTGAAGGAAGAGACACATGGACAGAATGAAATAGATGAGAAATGGCAGTTTGAGAAACCACAAGAACTAACGACTGATGAAAAACCCACACTGACTAAAAAGACTTCATCACACGGAAGACCTCGGAAATCCAAATCTGGGTGTAATTTTAGCTGTAAACTGTGTAGTAAGAGTTTCAGTCAAAAGTCAAACCTTGATGTTCACATGAGAGTTCACACAGGGGAGAAACCTTACACCTGCGAACAGTGTGGACAGAGTTTTAGTCAAAAACAATGCTTAAAAACTCACATGAGAATTCACACTGGAGAGAAGCCTTTCAGCTGTAAGCAGTGTGGAAAGAGTTTTAGTCAAAAGCCAAACCTTGATATTCACATGAGAGTTCACACAGGGGAGAAACCTTACACCTGCGAACAGTGTGGAAAGAGTTTTAGTCAAAAACAAAGCTTTAAATCCCACATGAGAATTCACACTGGAGAGAGGCCGTACACATGCCAACAGTGTGGAAAAAGCTTCCGCCATGCAAGAAACTTGGAAGTGCACATGAGAATTCACACTGGAGAGAAGCCTTTCAGCTGTAAACAGTGTAGAAAGAGTTTAAGTAAAAAGCTGAACCTGATTGCTCACATGAGAGTTCACACTAGGGAGAAACCTTACACCTGCGAACAGTGTGGAAAAGAATTTAGGTAAAAAACAAGACCTTTACATCCACATGAGTATTTACACTGGAGAGAAACCTTACATATGCACAGAGTGTGGTAAAAGTTTCCCACATAAAAACACACTCAATCACCACATGAGAACTCACACCGGAGAGAAGCCGTTTGCATGTGCTCAGTGTGGAAAGAGCTTCACAACCAAATTTAGCCTCAAGAACCACATGAATGGTCACACTGGAACCATAGTGTTCACATGTGATCAGTGTGGAAAGAGTCTCACACGGAAAGACACCATTAAGCAACACATGAAGATTCACTCAAGAAAGGATCGTTTTAGATGCAGTGAGTGTGGAAAGGGCTTTAACTGTAAAAGAATCCTCAACACTCACCTAAAGCTTCACAATGGAGAGCAGAGTCCTCAACATTGAGGCCTTGTCCACACAAACACGGGTATATTCAAAACGGCAGCTTTTTCATGTAGTTTGGCTGTTTATTCAAGTGAAGTTTATTTATAAACTACTTTCGAGAGGATCACATGCTTAGCTAAAACATGATTCACAAATTAGATCATCCTTTGTTATAAAGTAGTGTCTCACAGTTAGTTACTTGAAGACAGACAAGTTAACATCACTGCTGAGGAACTGCACTATTCATTGTCTTCAATAAAGTCTTCACCCCGTAAGAACTTTGGTCAGCTTACTTATTTATTGTATTAAGAGTCCATCTATACAACTGTTAAGCCAAATACAGCAAAATCTGACAATGTGCTTTAACTTATTATGAACCGATTACCATATTTGTGCAGGGTTTCACACAATTCTTTCATGTTGTCTTAACACAAATTAAGATAACTTAACACTTTTACCAAATTATTTGGACTGAACATTAAGTTGTCCCATGTAAATCTTAAGAATTGTGTAATTAAGTAGTTTGAACAAGTAAAAAAAAAGTTTTTTTTCCCCTATTTCTGTTAAATGGAGATACGATTTTTTCGGCACATTTTTAAACATTATTGTTTTAATAACTAATCTCTAATAACTGATTAATAACTGATAACCAAAGCTCTGTGGCACAATCGGTTAGTGCGTTCGGCTGTTAACTAAAAGGTTGGTGACCCCTTTCATTAGGGTTTATATAGCAGACCTTTTGAAACAAAGTTCCGCCTCTCTACCACTGAAGGTGACCTCTAAATAAGTCTCTGTGGCGCAATTGGTTAGCGTGTTCCGCTGTTAACTGGAAGGTTGGTGGTTCAAGTCCACCCAGGGGCGAATTAGGCATTTTACTGCCTTGCAACTGCTAACACGTGCACTGGGCATAGATCCTGGGCCACATTCTGTCCAGCGTTACAAGATGAAATCAGGATTTAGCAAAATATAGTCACAGGCAGGGAAGGTATTACTAAAAACAGTGTCTAGCTCTTGAAAGGGCCCTTCATCAGCTCGACTAGCTCAGTCGGTAGAGCATGAGACTCTTAATCTCAGGGTCATGGGTTCGAGCAGCACGTTGGGTGTTTCTGTTACCTCTCTCAGCAAATTTTCATTAGGGTTCATATAGCAGACCTTTTGAGACAAAGTTCCGGCTTTCTACCACTGTAGGTGACCATTCGCTAAGTCTTTGTGGCGCAATCGGTTAGCGTGTTGGCTGTTAACTGAAAGCTTGGTGGTTCAAGCCCACCCAGCGGCGAGTTAGGCATTTTTCTGCCTTGCAACTGCTAACACTTGCACTGGGCATATATCCTGGGCCACATTCTGTCCAGCGTTACAAGATGAAATCAGGATTTAGCAGAAGATTGTCACAGGTAGGGAAGGTATAACTGTAAACGGTGTCTAACTCTTTAAATGGCTCCTCATCAGCTCGGCTAGCTCAGTCGGTAGAGCATGAGACTCTTAATCTCAGGCTTGTGTGTTAGATCCCCATGTTGGGCATTTCTGTTGCCTCTCTCTCAGCAAACTTTCATTAGGGTTCATACAGCAGACCTTTTGAAACAAAGTTCTGCCTTTCTACCACTGTAGGTGACATTTTACTAAGTCTCTGTGGCGCAATCGGATAGTGCGTTCGGCTTTTAACTAAAAGGTTGGTGGTTCAAGCCCACCCAGAGACGAATTAGGCATTTTGCTGCCTTGCAACTGCTAACACGTGCACTGGGCATATATCCTGGGCCACATTCTGTCCAGCGTTACAAGATGAAATCAGGATTTAGCAGAAGGTTGTCACGGGTAGGGAAGGTATTACTGAAAACGGTGTCTAGCTCTTGAAAAGGCTTCTCATCAGCCCGGCTAGCTCAGTCGGTAGAGCATGAGACTCTTAATCTCAGGGTCGTGGGTTCGAGCCCCACGTTGGGTGTTTCTGTTACTTTTCTCGCTCTCTCTCAGCAAACTTACATTAGGGTTCATCTAGCAGATCTTTTGAGACAAAGTTCCGCCTTTCTACCACTGTAGGTGATGTTTCCCTAACTCTCTGTGGTGCAATAGGTTAGCGCATTTGGCTGTTAACTAAAAGATTGTTGTTTCAAGCCCACCCACGAACGAATTAGGCATTTTGCTGCCTTGCAACTGATAACCCGTGCACTGAACATAGATCCTGGGCCACATTCTATCCAGCGTTACAAGATGAAATCAGGATTTAGCAGATGATTGTCACGGGTAGGGAAGGTATTACTGTAAATGGTGTCTAGCTCTTGAAAGAGCTCTTCGTCAGCCTGGCTAGCTCAGTCAGTAAAGCATGAGACTCATAATTTCAGGGTCGTGGGTTAGAGCCCCACGTTGGGCGTTTCTGTTACTTCTCTGTCTCTCTCTCTCAGCAAACTTTCATAAGGATTCATATAGCAGACCTTTTGAAACAAAGTTCCGCCTTTCTACCACTGAAGGTGACATCATACAAAGTCTCTGTGGTGCAATTGGTTAGCGCATTCGGCTGTTAACCGAAAGGTTGGTAGTTCAAGCCCACCCATGGACGAATTAGGTATTTTTCTGCCTTGCAACTGCTAACACGTGCACTGGACATATATCCTGGTCCACATTCTGTCCAGCGTTACAAAATGAAATCAGGATTTAGCAGAAGATTGTCACAGGTAGGGAAGGTATAACTGTAAACGGTGTCTAGCTCTTGAAAAAGCTTCTCATCAGCTCATCTAGCTCAGTCGGTAGAGCATGAGACTCTTAATCTCAGGGTCGTGGGTTCGAGCCCCACGTTGGGCGTTTGTGTTACTTTTCTCTCTCTCTCTCAGCAAACTTACATTAGGGATCATGTAGCAGATCTTTTGAGACAAAGTTCCGCCTTTCTACCACTGTAGGTGATTTTTCCCTAACTCTCTGTGGTGCAATAGGTTAGCGCATTTGGCTGTTAACTAAAAGATTGGTGGTTCAAGCCCACCCAGGGACGAATGAAGCATTTTGCTGCCTTGCAACTGCTAACACGTGCACTGGACATAGATCCTGGGCCACATTCTGTCCAGCGTTACAAGATGAAATCAGGATTTAGCAGAAGATTGTCACGGGTAGGGAAGGTATTACTGTAAACGGTTTCTGGTTCCTAAAAGAGCTTCTCATCATCCCCGCTAGCTCAGTCGATAGAGCATGAGACTCTTAATCTCAGCGTCGTGGGTTAGAGCCCCACATTGGGCGTTTCTGTTACCTCTCTTTATCTCAGCAAACTATCATTAGGATTCATATAGCAGACCTTTTGAGACAAAGTTCCGCGTTTCTACCACTGTAGGTGACCTTTCACTAAGTCTCTGTGGCGCAATCGGTTAGCGCGTTAGGCTGTTAACTGAAAGGTTGGTGGTTCAAGCCCGCCCAGGGACGGATCAAGCAGTTTGCTGCCTTGTAACTGGACATAGATCCTGGGCCACATTCTGTCCAGCGTTACAAGATGAAATCAGGATTTAGCAGAAGATTGTCACGGGTAGGGAAGGTATTACTGTAAACGGTTTCTGGTTCCTTAAAGAACTTCTCATCAGCCCGGCTAGCTCAGTCGGTAGAGCATGAGACTCTTAATGTCAGGGTTGTGGGTTCGAGCCCCACGTTGGGCGTTCCTGTTACTTTTCTCTCTCTCTCCCGGCAAACTTACATTAGGGTTCATGTAGCAGACTTTGAGACAAAGTTCCGCGTTTCTACCACTGTAGGTGACCTTTCACTAAGTCTCTGTGGCGCAATCAGTTAGCGCGTTCGGCTGTTAACTGAAAGGTTGGTGGTTCAAGCCCACCCAGGGACGAATTAGGCATTTTGCTGCCTTGCAACTGCTAACACGTGCACTGGACATAGATCCTGGGCCACATTCTGTCCAGCGTTACAAGATGAAATCAGGATTTAGCAAAAGATTGTCACGGGTAGGGAAGGTATTACTGTTAACAGTGTCTAGTTCTAGTGGGGACTCCTCATCCGCCTGGCTAGCTCAGTCGGTAGAGCATGAGACTCTTAATGTCAGGGTCGTGGGTTCGAGCCCCACGTTGGGCGTTTCTGTTACTTTTCTCTCTCTCTCTCAGCAAACTTACATTAAGGTTCATATAGCAGACCTTTTGAGACAAAGTTCCGCGTTTCTACCACTGTAGGTGACTTTTCACTAAGTCTCTGTGGCACAATCGGTTAGCGCGTTCGGCTGTTAACTGAAAGGTTGGTGGTTCAAGCCCACCCAGGGACGGATCAATCATTTTGCTGCCTTGTAACTGCTAACACGTGCACTGGACAAAGATCCTGGGCCACATTCTGTCCAGCGTTACAAGATGAAATCAGGATTTAGCAGAACATTGTCATGGGTAGGGAAGGTATTACTGTTAACAGTGTCTAGACAAAGTTCCGCGTTTCTACCACTGTAGGTGACCATTCCCTAAGTCTCTGTGGCAACATTATGAAGCTGCAGGCCCCGAGACCCAACCGCACGCTCAGACTTGCTCGCTCAGACCAGCACTTCCAGACCTATCATTTTCTCAGACAGTGCCACCTGCTGTTGGAAAAATTGCCTAACCTGAATTCATTGATTTATAAATTGTAAATTACACTATTTTTCTACTATAAAATATTGCACTATGATTGAATACATTATTATATAAAATATTAAACATACTAGATTATGATTTAATGCATTAAGTCTGTTGTATTTTAATTAACTGTATTTGTAAATAGATATTGTTCAGTTACTTAAATATTTTCAGTCATTTATTGTTTTTGTTGTTGTTTTTTGTTTTTAAATCATTAAGGATTTATCAAACTCTTTAGTATTGAGTTGAGGGAATGAACATTATCTTATTATTCACAGAATAAATGATAGTACTCTGAGTAATTTTCTCACACCAAACTTTATTTTTTTATAAATTTTCATGAGGTCCTACAAGTCATCGAGCTGTAAAAAATGCAGAGAAAAATTGTGAAAAACAATACTTGGATTAATAATGTATTTATTATATATAAAATAAAATGCTTTACATTCTTGTTGGGGAGATTTTTCATTTCTCGAGCAATTCTTTTGTTAAATTCCTCAACTTCACTAAAAAAATAAATGTTTTTGTCAGAAATTGTGTTTAACATAAAAACTTAACAGCTTTTGTACAAAAAAAATGTAAACATACCTTGCGTGATAAATGGGGCCCTGGAGGAAGACATCTTCAGCCTCCTGCCAAGACAAGCCTTGTAACTCGGAAATGCCATGAGTTATGGCCTGTACAAACATACAGATAAACCAATTAATAAAATAAAACACACATAAGCATGCTCATGTACATACATGTTTTGTGATTACCTCTGGGAGAAGAAATCCACAAATGAACTCCACCTCATCATTGAAGGTCAGCTGTGTTTTGGTTTTATTAAGAATTCCTCTGATGTAGTCACAAATGATTGACTGGGACTGCTCATTCTCAATGTAGACAGGCACTTGAGAACGGGGTTTTAGTGGAAACCAATTTGACCTTTTCCCACCGAGTATATCCTTTGGGCCATAGAAGGAAATTATATTTCATATGTAAATGCACAAGTAATTAATTATATTTGGCAAATAATAGTTAAATTGTCACTTGACTATATTTAAGTCAACCATACTCAGAGTCTAGAGGAGTAATTTAAAGTGGAACCATCTATACCACCAAATGCTGCTCTGCTGATTTTGATGTGATAATCGAGTCCACTAATCGTTTGTCATTCCTTTCCCGATCTTGAACTGCTTGGACATGTGCCGGAAGATTGGATGTGGTTTTTCTTTTCACCCTAAAAAGGAGCAGAATCTTTCCATCCAAGACACTTCTTGCCTCCTCAGTCCAGAAAGCAAATCTGTGCCCATAGCTTTTAATAACAAGACAAGACAAAATCCATAATTACTGTGTAACGAGGAGACTGACACGGAGGGATCCATTATGCAGTATTTATTAATCACAACTTCACTCAAACACACAATATGCACCGGAGTGCACACACACACACATCCACAGTAGTAGTATGGGTATCAAGACTGATGATGAACAGACACAGAGTGAGTTACCAGGCATGAGTGGAAGGGAGTGAGCGAGAACCAGGATCCGTTATGCAGGCTTGGGTCAAGGGCAGGCAGCAAGGATCAGAGTCCGTATAACAGGTGTGGTTCGTGGGCAGGCAGAGAGAGAGTCAGAGTCCGTATAACAAGCGTGGGTCGTGGGCAGGCAGAAGGCGAAGCAAAGTAAGAGACAGGCTGGAGTCGTGCACAGGAGATCAGGCTGGAGATAATGCTCAGAAATGCTGGCCGGGGCTAAACAAGACTTCGCCCTGAACGAGTGTTTGAGTGCGGCTTATAAGAGGTACATGGGTCATTAGCCAGATTCCAATCAGGTGTATGCGCAATCAGTGTAGATGGATGACGTAATGCTAAAAGTCCGAAGATGGTGGCCTCTGCTGGCCAGCGAGGGGAGTTACTGGGACCGAGGTAAGAGAGATTTTAAGTATGTTTTGTTATTCATGTTACAAGTTGTTGTATTGACACAATATACATTTTTAATTTTACAGATTTACAAGAAAAATAAATAAATACTGACATACCCATCAATTTGAAATCGTTCCATGAGTAGAAGGCACCACCACTGACGGATGATAGGTATATCCATCTGAAAGAAAGACTGTTTAGTCTAACAGTTAACCAACATGTTTTTGTTAATACATGATGTTGGGTGTGCTTGCAATAACCATGCCCCTTTTTTTAAAAGATATGTTGCTTAGAAGAAAGCAAGATAATTTACATTAAAATAGTTACATTTTAGCTATGATTAAGAAAAGCACCAACAAAATAAAGTTACATAAATAATAAAATAATACCTCCTGGAGTTGAAACCCAATGCCACACACCATTGAGAGGGTGTACTGAAAAGAGAGAAGCCACAGTCATTTACAATGTTTACAAAATCTTCAAATCAATTAACTCAATTTATATCTTACCATGAGTACAAAAACACCACAATCATTCCCTCTTGTCTGACGTGGCAAAGCCTAAAATAGGCAAAGCAAATTAATTTTATTTTAGAATAATGTACAAAAAATTTAATTGTTGTAAAAGCCAAATAATAATTTTTTTTTAAGTTGATTCCTCACTGGAAAATCATATCCAGTCTTTTCAGACCATGTCCCATGATCCACTTGGTAAGCAATTTTCCTGTAAACAAAACATATTAGTAGTAATACTAACAATTACAGCTCACCTCAACTCTAGAACACCATGCATAAAAAAGGCTAGATGAACATAGCCAGAAGTTTAAGAAACGGCTATAGGAACGTAGCCAAAAGTGACAGACCTATAATACACGGTTAGGAAATAAATAGAAATGGCTATAGGAACGTAGCCATATATCACATAAAGGCTAAAACATGTCTTAGTTTATTGATAGACCTAAAAATTGCCCTGTATTCCTCATCTCCAAATCATGATTCATGCTCTGCGTACAGAGAGTCTAAAAACACCATCTCTCTTCGAAGCGGCATCATTATCTATAATGTTAAAGGTGTAAAAATATTTCATTTGAACATTATTGCTTCTTCCAAGATTTTTCAGTGTTTTATTTTAGAAACACACACATTGCAATACCAATTAATGTATGCACTAGACATTTCAATATTTTCTTACACAGACAACAAAGCGGTCTGGTCCATTGGCATTTGTCCATGCTGGAAAGGCTAACAGGTCTTTCAAGTCTGCATCTTCCTAGAATTGATCAGGACAGTTATGTCGTTTAATTTAGGTTGTACTTCTCACACAGTAAATACAGTACATACACGCACCGGTAATCCAGTAACAATGTTGTTAGGAGTTTCTTTCCACACAGGGACAACATAAAAGTCCTCAATGTATATGTCCTTGCCCTACATGAATAAAAATAAACTGTTGACAATGACATGAACATTTTCACACAGTTTAGAAATTGTTTTTTTTTTTTTTTGGATCAAGTTAAAACAATCTATATAAATATTATGTTTTATAGTACATACAATTTGTCGAGCCATTTCACAAATAAGCTTCATGCAGGCGTTTCCAATCTGCAATAAATACTTTGATAAGTCAATGTTTTTAATAAAAAAAAAGTTATAATAAAAAACAGACTGATACATGGGAGTTCATGTCCCTCAACAATCCAAGGCTCCAAAATTCTTCTCGAATAAGGCACACTTGCCCCTCCTTCACAATTATTTCACTGCCAGGGCGATTTCGGTCCAGCACATAATCAAGCTGTAATAATAATAACAATAAATATGTGTGTGTGTGTGCGTTTGTATGTAATGGTAATTGTCCCAGCTATACCTCTCTTTTCATCCTGATGATCCCTCGGTTCCAGCTCGCATCTCAGCCTGCCTGTTGGATATTTCACACTGGATGAAAGATCATCATCTTCAGCTGAACCTCGCAAAAACGGAAATGCTTGTAGTTTCTGCCAACCCGACTCTACACCATAACTTTTCAATCCAGATGGATGGGGCAACCATTACTGCATCCAAAATGGTGAAAAGCCTTGGAGTAACGATTGATGACCAACTAAACTTCTCTGACCACATTTCTAGAACTGCTCGATCGTGCAGATTTGCACTCTATAAAATCAGAAAGATCCGACCCTTCTTATCTGAACATGCAGCTCAATTCCTTGTTCAAGCTCTTGTTCTCTCCAAACTGGATTACTGCAACTCTCTACTAGCTGGGCTTCCAGCTAACTCTATCAAGCCTCTTCAACTGCTCCAGAATGCAGCAGCACGAGTTGTCTTCAATGAACCTAAACGAGCACATGTCACTCCGCTGCTAGTCCGTTTGCACTGGCTGCCAGTTGCTGCTCGCATCAAATTCAAAACTCTGATGTTTGCCTACAAAGTGACTTCTGGCCTAGCACCTTCTTATCTGCACTCACTTCTGCAGATCTATGTGCCCTCCAGAAACTTGCGTTCTGTGAATGAACGTCGCCTCGTGGTTCCATCCCAAAGAGGGAAGAAATCACTTTCGCGAACGCTCACGCTCAATCTGCCCAGTTGGTGGAATGAACTCCCTAACTGCATCAGAACAGCAGAGTCACTCGCTATTTTCAAGAAACAACTAAAAACTCAACTATTTAGTCTCCACTACACTTCCTAATCTGCAATTGCCTCTTTGAATATCACACTAACTGTACACAAAAAAAAAAAAACTACTAATACTTCCCTTCTTAGACTTTACAGACCTGAAACTTGCCTTTAGTACTTATTCATTGTTGCTCTTAGTTGTGTAAATTGCTTCCTTGTCCTCATTTGTAAGTCGCTTTGGATAAAAGCGTCTGCTAAATGACTAAATGTAAATGTAAATGTTCACCAGTTTCTCTTGTAATGGATCCCAGTCCCTCTTCCAAGGCTTAGTAGGTTCCAAAAAATTCAGAAGAGTGGTAGGTTCACAAGCTGTTTTTTCTGTACTTGGTACTGATGACAGAGGAGATGTGACTGATGTTATGCCTGGTGATGCAGCGGTCGTTTGTAAAGTCACAATATTTTCTGGCAGTGCTGTCAGTGGTCCGTAGAGTACATTAAAGCACCAAAATGAGAAAATAACACATAATAATTAGAGAACAGAAACTTGACACTGAGCAACTGGAAAGAACAGTCAAATTACCAAGTGACATGTCCATGCATTTCTCTGTGGAGGATGGATTTTCTATAAATACAAATATACACATAAGTACAGTTATGGATAAATTGATGTATTTGTTACACAGTAAGGGAAACATTACCTAACACAACCTGGCTGTGGTCATTCATGTGAATGTTTGAGTTGAATTCCTTTTTTATGTCATGAAGACGTTTCTCGTTTTTTCTGACAGTGTAATGGTGGATGATGTTTCGCATGAGGAAAACATGTGTGGATGGCAATGCCATGTTCATAAAGTAGTTATTTTTCTTTAGCTTTGAAAAAAGCTGTTCTGCAGCCTGACTGTTAACTTTGCCAGCTAGTTGAGGCACAAGACGAAGCTTCCTCAGTGAATCACGAGGATCTTTTGTGTTGTCTTCGTGAAAGCGGTCATACAGAACATAGTGTTCTGCAGAACCAGTTATTGGATGACCATCCGTATCTGGACTTTGCTTTTTTGCAGTGAGCAATGGCAGAGTTACCTGTAATTTTCCTGATTTTGCTTTTGCAATATTTTCAGTGGTTGGTTCGAGTAACCTTCCCTCGAAAGGTGTGAAAGTTATGGGTTTCCTCAAATTTGTGTGGGTGGACAGTCCACGGGCAAAGTCACAAATAACAACATTAGGCAGATGCTTCCAAGACAGAAGCATATCTGCAAAATCCCGTGGACTTTCTGCTCGCAGATTACACTTTATACTGTAAACTATGCCACAAGGACACATGATGACAGCCCAACCTCCTGGAACAGACAAAAAAGATAAGCAAATAGTTAAGAAAACATAATCAAATCCCATTAATGACATTGGGACTTAAATGACCATAGGTTATGATAGAGGGCAGTGGCATTAACCTTAACAAAGTATACTTTTAAAAAATTTAAAGATGCAGTGCCTCAGAGATGTAAATACACTCCCCCACACGGAAAGCAACAATAGGTGTCAGACGAGGCCACCTCCAACACCCCCCCAGAGCTGTACACCACCAGTCACTCCCCAATCAGTGCCAAGCAGAAAACAGGAACCATTATGTCTATGTGACTTTGTACATTTCTGATTTATTTGTAATATTTTAATGTGCAACATTGAGGTTTACCTGAAGCAGCCCAAATCTTTTCAAAAACCTTGTCATAGGCCTCCCTTGACCTCATCTCCTCCGAAAGTCGCAGGAGTAGATCTGTGCGAGAGCCTTTGGCATCTAAACCACACTCTTGACACAGTCTTCTTATCACTCCCACCTATCACATAAAACACACGTTAAATGAAATGCCAACACTGACAAATAATACATATAATTAGCATTAAATATTTAACTTTCTGTTTTGAAAGTTCGTCCTTTAAGCGATCTTCAGAGACAGTTATTTCTGTTCGTTCTGCAGTTTTTGCTTTGTGCACTTTCTCAAATTCAGTGTTGAGAACAACATTCGCTATATGAGTCTTACTCCCGATCCAGGGTGCCCAAAAGTTGTAACTAGGTGTAACACAGAATGGATTGTTTTTTTGACCTTTAGGACAAACATGTTAGTACATCAGTGAATTTAGATTGTACTCCTGAAAACACTTATGAAATTAAATAATGATGACATGCCATTCCTGATATAATAAATTTCCTTACTTGAAAAAAATCCTCGAGCAATTCGTTCTTCTGTCAGTGCCTTCCAAACATATCTAAATCCACCTCTCCATTAAAATCTTGTGGAGGCTGTGAAAGATCACTCACTAAAGAAAATAATTACTTACTATAAACTTACTAATAGTTTTACTAATAAGACTTACCTCTCTGCAGTAAAAAGGAAAGATACAGGTAACATGAAAGACACAGATGGATGGTCACCACAAGATACACATGAATACTTGTATTCATGGTCAGTTAGGGCCTCAAAATGCAGATAGCCGTGGAGAAGAATAATTGCTGAGGGGAACTGTACACCTGTAGTTACCTCCAAGTACTCCACTACTCTGCTGACTGCTGTATGCACCTATGGTAAAGAAATCACAGTTAATCAGTATGTATATAGGCAAGGCAAGTTTATTTATATAGCACATTTCATACACAATGGTAATTCAAAGTGCTTTACATAAACAAGAATAAAAGAGACAAGTATAAGAAAATAAAAACAAAGAATAAAAATGATTTAAAAAAACAGTTAAAAACAGAAAACATAATAGTGTGAACTGTCGGACGTAGCACAGTGCTCATTCAGTAAAGGCACAGCTAAACAGATGTGTTTTAAGTCTTGATTTGAATGTGCCTAATGTTGCTTAACATAAAATCAACACTATGAAGAAATCCTATTGTTGTAAAAAATATTATATTGTATAACATATAATATATGAACTGGTAGGACAAAACATTCTTGCACTTTCACTGCGCTCATATGCGCAGCATTATCCTGCCCAGCCACTCCCCGCACCTGTGCGTGTGGAGCAGGCGTGTCCAAACTACGGCCCGCGGGCCATCTGCGGCCCGCAATCAGTTTTGTGGCGGCCCGCGAGGCTTTTTATAAATATCAATAGAATCTGGCCCGCTATTCAAAAATGAACGTAATTCAATAAATAACCACCGGGTGTCGCTGTTACATGCATTCAATTAAGCAGCAGTTCTTGCTATGATCTATCTATCTATCTATCTATCTATCTATCTATCTATCTATCTATCTATCTATCTATCTATCTATCTGTCTGTCTGTCTGTCTGTCTGTCTGTCTGTCTACACACAGTTGAAGTCTGAATTATTAGCCCCTCTTTGATTTATTTCTTCTTTTTTAAATATTTCCCAAATGATGTTTAACAGAGCAAGGACATTTTTACAGTATGTCTGATAATATTTTTTCTTTTGGAGAAAGACTTTTGTTTTTTTTCAGCTAGAATAAAAAGCGGTTTAAATTTTTTTATGAACCATTTTAAGGTAAAAATTATTAGCACCTTAAGTCTTCAGAACAAACCATTGTTATAAAATAACTTGCCTAATTACCTTAACTTGACTAGTTAACTTGATTAACCTAGTTAAGTCTTTAAATGTCACTTTAAGCTGTATAGAAGTGTCTTAAAAATATCTAGTCAAATATTATTTACTGTCATCATGGCAAAGATAAAAATAAATAAATTATTAGAAATGAGTTACTAAAACTAATATGTTTAGAAATGTGTTGAAAAAAATCTTCTCTCCGTTAAACAGAAATTGAGGAAAAAATAAACGGGGGCTAATAATTTAGGGGGGCTAACAATTCTGACTTCAACTGTATATATATATATATATATATATATATATATATATATATATATATATATATATATATATATATATATATATATATATATATATATATACACACACACACGTGTCTGTGTGATGTATGTAAAATTTGGCCCACGACAACGTTTGTTTTTTTGCATCTGGCCCTCGGCCCAAAAAGTTTGGACACCCCTGGTGTGGAGCATAAGAACAGATATGAGGCCTGTTACAGGGCTCAACAAGCAAACAATTCAGTGTTTTGAATGCGACTCAAAAGGTGTTGGCGCTGGCCTTACCTTAAGCTCCCTAACGCTTCCAGGACCCAGACGGTGTGGCCACACAGAAGCTGCAAAATTCCATCTGGGTCCTGCGATGCAGCTGGCACCGCTGGCTGAGGCGACGGGCAACCTCAGCCATATCCGCCTCCATTGTGGAGGGGTAGGGGCTTCATGTTCATGTATTGTATCATGTATTGTATAACGATTACCTGAAACAGGTTTCTTATGGTGAGGCAGAGAGAGAGTTCAAGGAGGACATGGTCATTGAAGTTATGCAAACCATTAGCCCACTCTTGGTAACGTTACACCATTCCACAGAAAGGAAAGAATTTGTAGTAGGTTGAAATATCTGCAGATACAGAATGTAAAATAAATGGTTTAGTATCTTTTTCATAATTAAAATAAAATATGTAAGTAACAATTATCCACCTTGGACAATTCCTGTAGTTGTGAGAATTTTCGCTTTACGTGTAATGCAGACAGGATCACTGAGCAATGTGCGGTCTGAGCAGTGGTAGCACATTGTCTCATCAGGGATTAGGTGTTTTGGAAATTCCTTATAGTCTGAAGAAAGCCTCAAATGACTGGGAATAGTAGATGGTAGCTTTTTATTCATTAAGATGTATTGTACCATGCTCTTTACTTTAGCAATGTCCTTTGGAGGGTAATTCTCACTTTCATCACTTTCCTCCATCGCTGCTGCCTGAAATTCTTCAGCGCTTTCAGTGCTCCGAACTTTTCGGAAGAGTTCAGGGTGAATTTGAAAGAGGTTCCATTTTGCTATGTATTTATGGGTACATGATCTCTGGGTTTTTGCACAGGGGCAGTGCCATGAATTCTTCTTGGTGTGATATGATACCATGACTCTGCCCAGTCTACTATAATATGATATATTAGGCTCAAAGACCGATATGAACATTTTTGTTGGTGGGACTCCAATCTTGGATTCAACTGACAGTGGTGCATTTTCTTCTTGGGCTAGTTTTTGACGATTTACACACTGTTTTATTTTGTCCTGCCCAAACCACTTGCTTTTAACCATTTCTTTTAAACTTTCTTCTGTGAGTGAAGGTGAGGTTAAAAATGTTTTGCAGTATGAAACTGACCGGAGGTGAACACATTTGTATGACAGCAGTCCACTTCTCCAAGCCAACTCCATATTAGTCTGGCACTCATTTAATTCACATGAAACACGATGTGGTTCCCGCCATATTTATATTTGCACATGGAGTGGAGTAGAAGCTCCATGAAAACTTTTGTGGACCATATAGACTCCATTCTGAGGGTCTATGCACTCACTGTCAAGATGAGATGAGGAAGTGATGTCCATCATTTTTGGGGTGTGTTTACGTTCTATGTGTCTTTTTAAATTTTTAAAGTGGCATATCAAATCACATTTGGGACATTTCTTTAGTTGCTTTGGTTTTTTCCGACAATTTTTTTAAGGGCCTAGAAATGCCAGAAGTGGTGGGCAGAGCCATGTCAGTGGATAGAGGCACATGTGTGGCGGGCAGAGCCGTGGCAGTGGAGAGAGGCACATGTGTGGCGGGCAGAGCCGTGTCAGTGGAGAGAGGCACATTTGTGGCGGGCAGAGCCGTGTCAGTGGAGAGAGGCACATGTGTGGCGGGCAGAGACGTGGCAGTGGAGAGAGGCACATGTGTGGCAGGCAGAGCCGTGTCAGTGGAGAGAGGCACATGTGTGGCAGGCAGAGCCGTGTCAATGGAGAGAGGCACATGTGTGGCGGGCAGAGCCGTGGCAGTGGAGAGAGGCACATGTGTGGCGGGCAGAGCCGTGTCAGTGGAGAGAGGCACAGGTGTGGCAGGCAGAGCCGTGTCAATGGAGAGAGGCACATGTGTGGCGGGCAGAGCCGTGGCAGTGGAGAGAGGCACATGTGTGGCGGGCAGAGCCGTGGCAGTGGAGAGAGGCACATGTGTGGCGGGCAGAGATGTGATGAGAGTTGTGATGGCTTTAGTGTGAGGGGTTGGTGGTTGTTTTTGTTTGCAGAGTCCTAAATGTTTAACAAAATCAGGTTTTCTTAAAATGGTTGATTTGCAGAAGAGGCAGTGATAATGTGGCTGACTTCTGCAGAGGCGTCCACATCTGTGTATTGTAAATTCTGAAAAAAAAGCAGTATAAGATTGCACTTTAAGTTTTCTTACAATTTTTCACTATAATCAGATGTAAATTTTCAAATATTACCTTCATGCTGGACTGATCTATTAAAATGTGCCTGCAGATGTGATTGCACTTTTTTTTAATCGTGTTGGTTGGAAAACCGAGGCATCACAAAATGGACAATGAAAATATGTGCAGCATTCGGTGCACTGTACAGGTACTGGCAGAGACCCCCCTTTTTGAATTGTAATATCCATCTAGGAAAAAATACACAAGTCACAAGCAAATTATATTTGTTTTAACCTAAGAGAGCTCACAATGTAAATGTTATGCAGATTAATTGATATTTTGATTTCCAGAGATCTTATTTACAATTGTTAAACTGTTATTGTGTTACTGTTATTGTCTGAACTTTCAGATAGATAATACAGTAATACGTTCAGTAGACCTACATAGCACTTTAATATGTTACAATTAATAATTGCTTTATATACACAATACATTTTATTTTAACATTTTTACTTTAAAGTTTTTTATTTTGCCAGAAATCCTTGCTAGAAAAGTGTCCCAGAATGGTACAATAACAGAAAATAAGAGCACGCTGTAAATATCATAAAATAATGCTATCTTTTGACTAATTCAAATCAAACACTGAAATATTGTTTGTTAGTGTAATAAGATGTCACATTGATTTATGCCATAAATTTCAAGAATCGCTTTAATAAAATGAATAACCTTACTCACGTGTCCGATGTTGCTACTTCCTAGAAAGTGCTGCTCTGAGCGTGGGTCTCGATACCTGCCGCTTCACCCAACCCAACAGCAGGTGGCACTGTCTGAGAAAATTATAGGTCTGGAAGTGCTGGTCTGAGCGTGCAGGTCTGAGCGTGCGGTTGGGTCTCCGGGCCTGCAGCTTCACCCTACCCCCAAATGTGGGAATCTCGACTGCATAATTTCTGGTAGTGGGGAACTGCGTTCGTGCTCTCCCCTGAGCACAGTGGTTCAAGACAGAGTTCAGGCGGTAGCGTCGGACCCGGCTGGAGCGGTGCTTCCCTCTCTTCCTCGTCCTTTGCTAAGCCTCTTTTGCTCCAGTAGAGCTGCGCGCGCCTGTGGAAGGCCTGCCCACCCCGTCGCTAGAAGAGTCTGTTCTGACGCCAAAAACTACTCGAAAGGTCCCCCCTCAAAGCGGTTTGACCAGGTGAAGGAACACGCAAAGAGAGCCCCCGGTGGCTTTTGTCTGCCAAGCGAGTGTGCCCTGTGGAATGTCAGAATTTTATTTGCCGGCCTGCCGCTGTTACTGACGGAACGAATGCAGACCGTGTGAAAGGTCATCATTTTATCTGCCATTAAGTAAGCGAACGCTTCTGCCCGGATCAGAGGTAACTTTATTTCAAGGACTGCAATCTTTTGCAGACGTCTGTGGCGTTTTGGGCAGAGGGACGCTTCTAAACCAATCTGAACCAGAGGCAATTTGGCAGCCAGCCGTCGGTGGTTTGCCGTCTCAGGAATGTAAGGTGCTTGCAGCGGGAGGTTGTTTCGTTAGCGCTTCCACTTTCGTTAGTAAAGTTCTTTTGCGGAACGTTTGTAGATCCCGTCGTGTTCTTCAAGCTATGTCGTTTGAGCACTGTGCTGATAGGCTGACGTAAGAAAACAGGACACAAAATATACAAGGCAAGAGTGCAAAGCACGGAGCTCTAGGCAAAGGCGGTCCGAACCGCAGCAAAGCAGGAGGTCGACATGTCTAAATAGACCAAATCAGAAACTAAGCAGAGAAAAACGGCATCTGTAGAGAAAGAAAACAGATGGAGGAAAAGAAAGAAAGAACAGGAGGATCCCCTCCCCTCCCCCCATAGAGGGTCTGTTATCCCCAGATCGAGTGCGTCCAGTGGAATCCATGTGTTGGCAGCCCCAACTGATGACAAAACACAAAGCAAGCATCCGGAGGATGTTACTAGCGAGTGGTTTGCAAGCACAGGCATGTCTGCTGCAAGTACAGCGCCGTCAGGAGACAGGGGTTGCTGGCCCAATCCCCATGCTCGGTGGCTGGGCATCACCGTCCTGGAGTATGGCCGATAGAAAACGGCGGCTGACGGCTGAATTTTTTGAAAAATAACAAAAAATAAAAAAAATTTGAAAAATCGCAAAAAATGAAAATTATTTGAAAAATCACAAAATAGGAAAATTTTTGAAAAATCACAAAAAAATGAAATTTTTTGGAAAAATAACAAAAAATGAAGTTTTTTTGAAAAATCACCAAAAATGACATTTTTTTGAAAAATAACAAAAAATCGAATTTTTTTGAAAAATCACAAAAATGAAATATTTTTGAAAAATAACAAAAAATGAAAATTTTTGAAAAATAACCAAAGAAATGAAAATTTTTGGAAAAATAACAAAAAATGACATTTTTTTGAAAAACAACAAAAAATGAAAATTTTTTGAAAGACAACAAAAAAATCGAATTTTTTTTGAAAAATAACAAAAAATCGAAATTTTTTGAAAAATCACCAAAAATGACAATTTTTGAAAAATAACAAAAAATGAACATTTTTTTGAAAAATCACCAAAAATGAACATTTTTTGAAAAATCACAAAAAATTTAAATTTTTTGAAAAAAAACAAAAAAATGAAAATTTTTGAAAAATCACAAAAAAATGAATTTTTTTGGAAAAATAACAAAAAATTAAGATTTTTTGAAAAATCACTAAAAATGACATTTTTTGAAAAATAACAAAAAATTGAATTTTTTTGAAAAATCACAAAAATGAACATTTTTTGAAAAATAACAAAAAATCGAAATTTTTTGAAAAATAACAAAAAATGCAATTTTTTTGAAAAATCAGTAAAAATGACATTTTTTTGAAAAATAACAAAAAATCGAAATTTTTTGAAAAATAACAAAAAATCAAAATTTTTTGAAAAATCACCAAAAATGAAAATTTTTGAAAAATAACAAAAAATGAAAATTTTTTGAAAAATAACAAAAATGAAAATTTTTTGAAAAATAACAAAAAATTGATTTTTTTTGAAAAATCACAAAAATGAAATTTTTGTGAAAAATAACAAAACATGAACATTTTTTGAAAAATAACAAAAAATCGAAATTTTTTGAAAAATAACAAAAAATGCAATTTTTTTGAAAAATCACAAAAAAAACAAATTTTTTTTTGAAAAAAAAACAAAAAATGAAGATTTTTTGAAAAATCACTAAAAATGACATTTTTTTGAAAAATAACAAAAAATGAAAAATTTTTGAAAACTAACAAAAAATCGAAATTTTTTTGATAAATAACAATAAATGCATTTTTTTGAAAAATCACAAAAAATCGAAATTTTTTAAAAATAACAAAAAAATCGAATTTTTTTGAAAAATCACCAAAAATGAAAATTTTTGAAAAATAACAAAAAATGAACATTTTTTGAAAAATCACCAAAAATGAACATTTTTAGAAAAATAACAAAAAATGCAATTTTTTTGAAAAATCACAAAAAATTTAAATTTTTTGAAAAATATCAAAAAATGAAAATTTTTGAAAAATCACAAAAAATGAAAATTTTTGGAAAAATAAAAAATGAAGATTTTTGAAAAATCACTAAAAATGACATTTTTTTGAAAAATAACAAAAAATGAAAATTTTTTGAAAACTAACAAAAAATCGATTTTTTTTTGAAAAATAACAAAAAATGCATTTTTTGAAAAATAACAAAAAATGAAAAATTGTTAAAAAATAACAAAAAATCAAAATTTTTTGAATAATCACAAAAAATCGAATTTTTTTGAAAAATCACAAAAAATGAAATGTTTTTTGAAAAACCAAAAAAAAATGTAAAATTTTTGGAAAAATAACAAAAAATGAAGATTTTTTGAAAAATCACTATAAAATGACATTTTTTTGAAAAATAACAAAAAATGAAAATTTTTTGAAAAATAACAAAATATCGAAATTTTTTGAAAAATAACAAAAAATGCAAATTTTTACAAAAATCACCAAAAATGAACATTTTTTAAAATATAACAAAAAATGAAAAATTTTTGAAAAATAACAAAAAATCAACATTTTTTGAAAAATCACCAAAAATGAAAATTTTTTGAAAAATTAACCAAAAATGAAAATTTTTTGAAAAATAATAAAAAATGTAAATTTTTTGAAAAATCACAAAAAATGCAATTTTTTTGAAAAATCACAAAAAAGAAACTTTTTTGAAAAATCGCCAAAAATAACAAAAAATGAGTCTTTTGAAAAATCGCAAAAAATGAAAAATTTTTTGAAAAATCACAAAAAATTAACATTTTTTGAAAAATCGCAAAAAATCACAAAAAATTAAAAATTTTTGAAAAATCACAAAAAATGAAAATTTTGAAAAATCACAAAAAATGAATTTTTTTAAAAAATAACAAAAAATGAATATTTTTTGAAAAATCGCAAAAAATGAAAATGTTTTGAAAAATAACAAAAAAATTAACATTTTTTGAAAAATCGCAAAAAATCACAAAAACATGACAATTTTTTTAAAAATCGCTAAAAATCACAAAAATGAACAAATTTAAAAAAAAAAATGAAATTTTTTTGAAAAATCGCAAAAAATGAAAATTTTTTGAAAAATAACAAAAAATCAAAATTTTTTGAAAACTCACCAAAAATGAATTTTTTTGAAAAATAACAAAAAATGAAAGTTTTTTGAAAAATAACAAAAAATCGAAATTTTTTGAAAATTCACAAAAATGAAATTTTTTTGAAAATTCGCAAAAAATCCCCGAAAATGAACATTTTTTGCAAAATCGCAAAAAATGAAATTTTTTTGAAAAATCGCAAAAAATGAACATTTTTTGAAAAATCCCAAAAAATCCCAAAAAATGAACATTTTCTGAAAAATCACAAAAAATAATTGTTTTGTAAAATCGCAAAAAAATAAAATTATTTGAAAAATCACAAAAAATGCAAATGTTTAGAAAAAAAATGAAAATTTTTGAAAAATCACAAAAAAATGCAATTTTTTGGAAAAATAACAAAAAATTAAGATTTTTTGAAAAATCACCAAAAAAATGACATATTTTTGAAAAATAACAAAAAATGCAATTTTTTTGAAAAATCACAAAAAATCGAATTTTTTTGAAAAATAACAAAAAATGAAAATTATTTGAAAAATCACAAAAAAGAAAAATTTCTGAAAAATTGCAAAAAATAAAAAATGAAAATTTTTTGAAAAATCGCAAAAAATGAAAATTATTTGAAAAATTGCAAAAAATAACAAAAAATGAAAAATTTTTGAAAAATCACAAAAAATAAATTTTTTTGAAAAATCGCAAAAAATAAAAAATGAAAATTTTTTGAAAAATCGCAAAAAATGAAAAATTTTGGAAAAAATCGCAAAAAATGAAAATTATTTGAAAAATCACAAAAATGAAATTTTTTTTTAAAAATCACAAAAAATGAAATTTTTTTGAAAAATCGCAAAACATAACAAAAAATTAAAATTTTTGAAAAATCGCAAAAAATGAAACATTTTTGCAAAATCGCAAAAAATTAAAATTATTTGAAAAATCACAAAAATGAAAAAATTTTTAAAAATCACAAAAAATGAAAATTTTTTGAAAAATCGCAAAAAAAGATTTTTTTTGAAAAATAACAAACAAATTAACATTTTTTGAAAAATCGCAAAAAATCACAAAAAATTACAATTTTTTGAAAAATCGCTAAAAATCACAAAAAATGAAAAATTTTTGAAAAATCGCAAAAAATGAAAATAATTTGAAAAATCACAAAAATGAAAAAATTTGAAAAATCACAAAAAATGAAAAATTTTTGAAAAATCGCAAAAAAATAAATTTTTTTGAAAAATCGCAAAAAATGAAATTTTTTTTGAAAAATAACAAAAAAATGAACATTTTTTGAAAAATAACAAAAAATTACAAAAATGACAATTTTTTGAAAAATCGCTTAAAATCACAAAAAATGAAAAAAAATTTAAAAAATAGCAAAAAACAATTTTTTTTTAAAAAATCGCAAATAATGAAATTTTTTTGAAAAATCGCAAAAAATCACAAAAAATGAAATTTTTTTGAAAAATCACAAAAAATCACAAAAAATGATTTTTTTTGAAAAATCACAAAAAATCACAAAAAATGTTTTTTTTTGAAAAATCACAAAAAATGAAAAAATTTTGAGAAATCACTAAAAATCACAAAAAAATGATATTTTTTTGAAAAATCGCAAAAAATCACAAAAAATGAATTTTTTTTTAAAAAATAGCAAAAAATGAAACATTTTTGAAATCACGAAAAATCATGAAAAATGAAAAAACTTGAAAAATAACGAAAAATCATGAAAAATAAAAAAATTTGAAAAATCATGAAAAAAATCTTGAAAAATCACCAAAAATCATGAAAAATGAAAAATTCACCAAAAATCATGAAAAATTATCTGTACAAACAGTAAAAAATACAGATAGTGCAAAAAAATGACAGTGCAAATACAACGACAGTACAAATAACAGACAAATAAAATGACAATGTGAAATTGACACCGATATGTACAATGAATAGGTGTCCACATAGTTGTAGGCAGTGTTGTTTCAAGTATGGATTGGCTAAAGGTCAGTGCATGCTACATATCGATGGTGTGCAGTGAGGGTATGGAAGAGTCTGTGTGTTGTGTATTAAGTGTTCATCAGCCTGATAGTCTGAGGGAAGAAACTTTCCTTTAGCCGGCTGGTGCGTGACCAGATGCTGCGGAACTATCTGCCTGAGGGTAGCAGACAGTTTTGTCTGTATAATTGTACATGTTAAACTAATTTAAATTAGAAGTCCACTAAATGTTCATTAACTAAAGTCACAGCAAAAGGTGCTACAATTAATGTAGAAATGCCAAAGTTCCACTGCTTTTTCAGTGACAGCTGTAGGGCTCGTCTGGGGATTGAACCCAGGACCTCTCGCATCCTAAGCGAGAATCATACCCCTTGACCAACGAGCCCTGAACAAAGACCCTGCAGTGCCAAAAAAAAATTCTTACTTTTTTATAAATACTTTTTGTTCTTGTTGTTTTTAGTATGGGCCACCTGGGTTGCCTTTGATGCAGTTCCTTTTAAGTTGGCTGTGCAGCACAATCCAGTGTGACCTTCAAAAGCTAGGTTCATACCCTTAGGTCAAAAAGACATGACAATGGAAAACTCTTCAGAGAAGCTGTTTTGTCATTAGGTGTACACACCAGATCGTCTGAATGCAATATGGTATAGGGATCCTTAAGTGCTGTTTTTCTGAGTTACAAGAACTTCCTAAACCGTACAACAGATATGGCAAATGCTAGTATTGGCCCAGTGGCCTAATGGATAATGCATCAGCGTTCGAAGCTGGGAATTGTGGGTTTAAATCCCATTTGGGTTGTGTTTGTTGGGTTAAATATAAATTGTGTGGAAAAAATCCTCACTTGTCCCCTCAAACCTTAGGCGTGATGATCTGAGGTCAATAGTTAGCTTCAAATTCTCAGACTTGCTGCACACTTCAATTAAGATTTATCCAATCTTGCTTAAATTATCCAATCACTTTACAAACATCAAAGGTTCTGAAAAGCTCTGGTAATGGAGATCTTGACTTCAAGTACCCCGTGGCTTTCAACTAATGGTCTCATGTTAGGTGGATGATAATGAAATGCAAACAAGAAAATAGCTGCAGAAAGGTTGTGATTTCATGTTAATGAGAGTTGCCTTGTCTGGAATTTGAAACCCAAGATCAGTCACACCATAGCCCAGGACCAATAAGACACGAATGTGAATGATTGCACAAAGAAAATGTTTGTCCATTAGTTGCACACATCTTATTTGACGAAATGCAAACTGGCATCGAGATCCTCAAGTGCAGTTTTCCATGCGTTGGCATCTTGTTGAAGGCATACAAGAGCTCCATGACAAAATCTTGGCAACATGGCCCAGTGACCTAATGGATAAGGCATCAGCCTCTGGAGTTGGGTATTGTGGGTTCAAGTCCCATCTGGGTTGTCTTTGAAGGTCCACTATAGATTTAATTACAGATCATTTCAACCAATTATTGCAATGAAAAAAAAACTGATGCATCTACACATCAAAGCACTCTCTTGCTGACATCAGGGCTTTCCTGTTGCAGTCGGGTGTGCACATCTCCAACACCACTATAAGACGACACTATAGACATCAAAGCCCTGTAGGCCTTCCTAGAAAAACAACTGCAAGGCAAGGAAAATGAACAGGTATTGTGTATTATCATCTTGTCAAATCAAGTATTTCAGCAACACTTATGTCAAAATGTTAATAAAATTAATTAAGAAAATTATTGTATGTGTTTGTTGTATAGTGCTGCACTTAAAACGATTGACGAAAAACTGCACAAGGACAATGAGCGATCTGCTAAAAAGATTCAGAGTGAGCTTCTGTTTAGAATACAGTTAAAAGCATCAGTCTGCAATATTAGAAAACCAGTAAAACAACTCAGGTGGACCTATAGAAAAGCCAGGTAAGCCATTTTGAACAATGCCATAATGAAAAGATTTATTTATTTACATTAATCCATCATCTCTTTATTTAGGCTATTTGCTTTATGCGAGCTTACATGTCCTACAAATTTATTAATAGGACATACCCTATTAATAAACCGCCATGTTGTGAAACCTAAAGCAAAGCATCCAGTAAAAATTCATGTCTGGGGAGCCATATTCCATCAGGGACCTGGACCGCTAGTTGTGTTAGAAGGTTAGTTCAATCTCTTTAATATGATTGAATCGTTTCTTTGCAGTTTCTTTATTTATATATATTTTTTTTCTATTTTCAGGAATTATGGACAGATGTTTTTACGAAGACACTATAATAAAATTCAATCAGGCTCCATCACTTCTTCCAAGGTAGATACAGTATGTAGGCCTACTGTACCAACTGTGTGTGTGTGTGTGTGTGTGTGTGTGTGTGTGTGTGTGTGTGTGTGTGTGTGTGTGCAAAAAGAGGCTCTTGTACAACAAATCCAAAAGGCTTGATCTCAACAATAGCTGATAGTCACTTTTGCTGGAACTTGATTCCAGGGTCTCCTGTTTACAAGACAGGCACTTTGACCAACTAAGCTACAGCGCCAAACGACCTTGACAGGGGCTAATTTTTTAATAGAAAAAAGAAAAAATAACCGACAACTGTACCGCTGCTCTTAACAAAAACCCACCCTGGCACCTGTACATTAGGCACTGCTGGGATTTGAACCCAGGATCTCCTGTTTACGAGACAGGTACTTTGACCAACTAAGCCACAGCGCCAACCCTGTAAAGCAGCCAACACGTTTTTGCACACAGAGACCAAAAAAACACAGCGAGTCTAAAAATGGCAAGCAAAGAGGTTGTTTAACTCTATTTGTCGCACTATTCATTTCGCCTCAAAGCTATACAATTTTATAATTCGATCCGGCAAGCTCTATAAAACAAGCACACGCACCACCTGTACAAAGGCACTGCTGGGATTTGAGCCCAGGATCTCCTGTTTGCAAGACAGGCACTTTGACCAGCTAAGCCACAGCACCACAAAAATTGACAGGAAGAAACATTTGCCCGATAGCAAAAATCAAAGGAGAAAAAATAATACACAACAAAAACAGCATGTCAGGATGCAAAAAATGCCGACAAGATGGACGTGGTCTTTTAGAGTCTCGATGATCATGTCTCAAACCTGACCGGTAATCTGGTAATCTCTGTAATCTGGTAATCTCTGTTCAAGATCAAAGCAAAAAATGTGTGAATTTATTTTTATTTAATCTATCCTTAATCATGTGTTGTGTTTTTTGGAACCTCCAGTTTCATTACATCCAAACCCAGAGTCAGCTTGGAAAATGGAAATCAGGACAAACATATGCTATCGGCCATTGAAAGAGTTTCAGATCAGAAAGCCACTCTCCCATAATCTGAGGGAAAGGTGCAGTTTGGATTTGAACCTAGCACCTGCTGTTCCCAAGACAGGTGCTCTGGCTAACTTAGTCTTAACACTAAAAGAAAAAAACCTCTGGATACGATACTTCCAAACGCAGTTTCATCTAAGACAGTGGGGGGGGGGAAGCAAAATTTACTGTGCCTTCTACTCAGTTACTTTGCACATGCATAAAGAGGCTCTTGTACGACAAATCCAAAAGGCGTGATCTCAACAATAGGTGGCAGTTACTTTTCCCCAAAACCACAGGTTGCCTTCGAGTCATTCCTCAAGCCCACTAGGCCCTACACTGTTTTCTAATCTTCCTTATTTAAAACAGCTCAATTAAGTCATCGGCTTTATTGTAGAGTACCCCTAGTATCTGAGCCTGCACTGCGCAATGAAAGAAAGAAGCAAAACGGGATGGACAGATGAATAAAATGTTAGAAACGCACCACACCTTAAGTCAGTGAAGAAAAAGAGCCAGGCTTGCGATTCTGGTGGGACTCGAACCCACAACCTCTGAATGGCTCAGCTCACAGCCTAGAAGTCCAATGCGCTATCCATTGCGCCACAGAGCCTGAGTGCTCTGCTGTCTCTAGCACTGTTGCACAGAAAGCACTTTTTAGTACTCTCTGGCCCATGAAAGAACAGCCAACTGCTGACAAGGTACTGATGGGATTCAAACCCAGGATCTCCTGGTTACTAGACAGGCACTTTGACCAACTTAGCCACAGCACCAAACAACATTGACAGGGGCTAATTGTTTAATTGGGAAAAAGAAAAAAAAACTAACAACGGTTGCGCTGCATGTGTGAATGTCTGGACTTGAAATATTAAAGTCCAATTGGTTAGGCATTACCACACTATGCTAGATAAAGCCAACATCCAAAGCCCTCTTGAACGAGCAGCGTTCTTAAGGATTTGAATTTTGTTAAGAAATCAACTGCTAAACATCCCGCTGCGTAAACACTCGTTACTCTTAACAAAAACCAAGCCTGGCACCTGTACATTAGGCACAGCTGGGATTTGAACCCAGGATCTCCTGTTTACAAGACAGGCGCTTTGACCAACTAAGCCACAGCGCCAACATCAAAGGAGGTAAGACGTTTTTGCACACAGAGACTAAAAAAGACAGCAAGTCTAAAAATGGCAAGCAAAGAGGTTGTTTAACTCTATTTGTCGCACTATTCATTACGCCTCAAAGATATGCAATTTTATAATTTATTCTGGTAAGCTCTATAAAACAAGCACACGCAACACCTGGACTAAGGCGCTGCGCTGCTGGGATTTGAGCCCAGGATCTCCTGTTTACGAGACAGGCGCTTTGACCAACTAAGCCACAGCGCCAAACAACCTTGATAGGGGCTAATTGTTTAATTCGAAAAAAGAAAAAAAAACTAACAACGGTAGCACTGCATGCGGGAATGTCTGGACTTGAAATATTAAAGTCCAATTGGTTAGGCATTACCACACTATGCTATATAAAGCCATCGTTCATAGCCCTCTTGAACGAGCAGCGTTCTTAAGGATTTGAGTTTTGTTAAGAAACCGACTGCTAAACATCCCGCAGCGTAAACGCTCCTTACTCTTAACAAAAATCAACCTTGGCAATTGTACATTAGGCACTGCTGGGATTTGAGCCCAGGATCTCCTGTTTACGAGACAGGCGCTTTGACCAGCTAAGCCACAGTGCCACAAAAATTCACTGTAAGAGACATTTGCCTGATAGCAAAAATTGAAGAAGAAAAAATAATACACAACAAAAACCAGCATGTCAGGATGCAAAAAATACTGACAAGACGGACGTGGTCTTTTAGAGTCTGGATGATCATGTCTCAAACCTGAGCGGTAACCTGGCCTCTGTTCAAGATCAAAGCAAAAAATGTGTGAATTTATTTTTATTTAATCTATCCTTAATCATGTGTTAAGTGTTTTTTGGAACCTCCAGTTTCATTATATAAAAACCAAGAGTCAGCTCGGAAAATGGAAATCAGGACAAACATATGCTATCGGCTATTGAAAGAGTTTCAGATCAGAAAGCCACTCTCCCATAATCTGAGGGAAAGGTAAAGTTTGGATTTGAACCTAGCACCTGCTGTTCCCAAGACAGGTGCTCTGGCCAACTTAGTCTTAACACTAAAAGAAAAAACCTCTGGATACGATACTTCCAAACGCAGTTTCATCTAAGACAGTGGGGGGGGGGAAGCAAAATTTACTATGCTTTCTACTCAGTTACTTTGCACATGCATAAAGAGGCTCTTGTATGACAAATGCAAAAGGCTTGATCTCAACAATAGGTGGCAGTTACTTTTCCCCAAATCCTCAAGCCCACTAGGCCCTACACTGTTTTCTAATCTCCCTTATTCAAAACAGCTCAATTAAGTCATCGGCTTCATTGTAGAGTACCCCTAGTATCTGAGCCTGCACTGCGCAATAAAAGAAAGAAGCAAAACGGGATGGACAGATGCCTAAAATGTTGGAAACGCTCCACACCTAAGTCAGTGAAGAAAAAGGGCAAAGCTTGTGACTCTGGTGGGCCTCAAACCCACATCCTTTGAATGGCTCATCTCACCGCCTAGAAGTCCAATGCGCTATCCATTGCACTGCACAGCCTGTCATTTTTATGCCATATGATTTACAAGCAAAATGCATATTTCATCCCTGGTTGGGCTTGAAGGGCCAACCTTTCAGTTAACAGCTGATATATGATATATGGATGACAGATATTTAGTGCAGGGTCACCTACAATGGTAGAAACGCTGAACTTTGTCTCAAAAGGTCTGCTATATGAATCGTAATGAAAGATAGACAGAAAGGTCACAGAAACGCCCAACGTGTGGCTCGAATCCTCAATCCTGAGTTTAAGAGTCTCATGCTCTACTGACTGAGCTAGCCGGACTATTTACAAACTAATTCAAGAGCTAGACACCATTTACAACAATACCTTCCCTACCCGTTACAATATTCTGCTAAATCCTGATTTCATCTTGTAACGCTGAACAGAATGTGATTTTTAACCTTTTAAAGAAGAAATTTAAACTACACACAAACACATATTAATTACAATTTATTACAATGTTTTGTGCAGGATACATTAGCATATTTTACATACCACTAGTTTTTTTTCTTTAGATTTCATTTATAAAAAGTCTTACAACTTTTCACAGTAGTTTTATTCTAAACCTACAAACATAATGTCATAAACATCTTATGCATATCACCACAAGACAACAAGAGCTTGTGACATACAAAAAATACTTCCTGTCAAAAACATTAAAGCCAGTTTTAACTTATCAATTTTTAACATTTTTTGTCACTTTTAGGTGTACTTCACTTATCTTCATTTACAATAATATGTTCTATTTGTTCACAAACAGCAGACCCAGAGTGTTCACTGTAAATACATGGTCTCACATTCTCATTGCTGTCAACTGCTCTTTCAAATCCAGTAGGAAAATGAACAGCTTTGACAAAGGTCAATTATATTTTGACCGTACATCCTCGAACCAGCTTCTGCATTGTACAGTTTCCAAATCTGCCAACTGCATACAGGCGATGCTGGTCATCACTGACTCTGACAAAGTCTGATATCTTGAAAATACTGTCATCTTTCAAAATCATAACTGAGTTGTTTATTTTCTTTGTCTTTGTATATGTTTAGCTGTGAATGACTTCTCCATCGGCAACTATTCTGCTATAGTACCTGCCAGTTCAGGTCCCAGATAAATCTAACAATGTATGCAATGCATTTACATCCTTTTCGGACACTGGCCTAATCTATGGGATTACAAGTGCAGTCACCCTGTCATATCTAGCATAGTTCCTTACATTATGTGTACTGGAGGTCATTTCTGTGTAGAATGACTTATTTTCAGGTGAGACATCAGATGAGCAGGCTTTAGCTATGCGTGGTAAAGCACGAGATCATGCTCCCCGTTTGCAAATCCGCTGAAGCACTGCATTGCTGCTTTTTACTTGCTTGAGCAAGTAGCCATTGTAGTTCCCAAACATGAAAGCAGACTGGGCCCAGAGTGGACCCAAATTCTCTACACTTTTAGTCAAATGCAGAAGTGAATGCACATTGTAGGCCATCTGATCTTCACCATACAAAGACTGAAGCGATTTAACATACAGCTCAAGAGCCTCACGAGCATGTTTAAAAGCCAGTTTTTCCATTCATGAGCTTTCCAAAAATGCTGCTGAACAATAGAATGTGGAATTCGTGGAAAAATGCTTGGAGGCTTAATTGCTAAAAGATTTCCATCAACTCTTTCAGTATTCAAACCAACATACCATGGCTTACAGTAGCTTTTGGAATCAAACCATAAAGTAGACATTTGTCTGCAACACACAGTGCATGTAATCAGGGACCATGCCATTGATCAGGTAAAAATTTGGCAAGTCCACGATTGGAGATGGTCCTTTTATGCCCAAAATGCTCTGTTCGTTACTTTTGGCAATTTCACCTATTTGCACAGTTGTGTTGTGATCTCTAAGGTCTGGCACCTCTTCCAAACAAAGATACACTCTCACAGACCCATTACCATTACCTTTTCTTACCTGAATATCTGGATGAAGACAGTGCCCACACCCATACTCTCCATTAAACTGTTTGAAATTTTGCAGTAAAGGACGTGCAACAGCATCACAAATAGCACATAATGCATAGACCTTTGTGGTTTTGACTGAGTGATTTTCTGGGTCCTGCCACTGAAGTCTTGTTTGTCCAAGACTTTTGCATTCCTCTACAAAAGGTTTGAGGAAGCTAGTCATCAGTGGCTTAGATGAGCCAAACCACAATGCACAAAGTAGCACATTTTTATCTCTTTCCTCTGGGGGCAATTCATTAACAGAACATAGTAAGGGCCAAATGCTGAATTTAGATGACTCGAACACAGGCACTCCATCCCAATTGAATGAGAGAGAAAAGAAAGAATCATTAAATGATTTTAGATGTTTCTAAAATCTCCACCAGAGATATCTGTGATATTATCTGAATTTCATTTAATTATGTTTATCAAGGCTACATTTATTTGATCAAATATTTAGTAAAAACTGGAATAATGTGAAATAATAATATAGGCAAATTAAATAAATAAAGAATAATTTATTCAAACAATTCAAATCAAATAAAATCCACTTAATTGATGAGCAAATCAAACACAATAGAATTCTTGCAATATATGAGTAATATTAAGCTTTTATATTTTAACAATAATATTTTTTTGAACATTAGTGTATATCACATTACATTTCAAGCAATTAGAAACTATCTTTCTATATGTCAGTTGTACAATCAGTTTGATTTCTCTACAGTGTTTCGAGTTCAAGCTGTTTTTTACTACCATGCACCCTCTGCTACTTTTACAGGTAGAAATAAGATATAAGTTAGAATAGATTTAATTAGACAACTGGTTCATTGCAAATAAATGTGACACATTAGGCTTTGATTAAAATTATAGTTTTCTGGATCAAGGAGCAATATGCAAACAAATATTTTTTTTTACTACCAAAGGAATAAAGTATTGCATTATGTTATATACAGTATTATTGTACTATTATTACATCATGCATTTCAACAAAAACATACATTGTATATTACAACATCACACTATGTGTTATATACAGTTGAAGTCTGATTTATTAGCCCGCTTTTTAATTTTTTTCCACCAATTTCTGTTTAATGGAGAAGATTTGTTCAGCACATTTTTTTAAACATCAAAGTTTTAATAACTCATTCCTAAGAACTGTTTTATTTTATCTTTGCCCTGATGACAGTAAATAATATTTGACTAGATATTCTTCAAGACACTTTTATACCACTTAAAGTGACATTTGAAGGTTTAACTAGGTAAATTAGGTTAAATAGGCAGGTTAGGGTAATTAGGCAAGTTATTGTATAACGATGGTTTGTTTTGTAGACTATGCCAAAAAAAAAAAAAAAGCTTAAAGAGGCTCATAATATTGACCTTGAAAAATGTATTCGAAATAAAACAAATAAGACTTTCTCCCAGAAGAAAAAATATTATCATACCTGTGGTAGCAAAAAAAAAAATATTTTTTTTTTTAAATAAGTACTTTGTCAAGATAATACCTCAGACTCGTTGTTTAGAAAAAGTACAAATTTTAGCTTACACTTAAAATCAAAACAAAGTATTTACTATTAGTGTTTATTATGTATCATTATCTGAAGACAAGAGGTTAAAATGTAGCTTTAAAAACTGTGACCCTGACCATGACCTGACCATGTAATTTAATCCAATCACAGAAACTCAAACCGACCAATCAGCAAATGTCTGCTACCCCCCCGCTGTACAAGAGGTGTGAAAAGAAGCAGGTCTCTAGCAACACCTCAACTTTTTTATTGCTTTTTGTTCTTTTCTCTCCTATGTTTGAACTTTGAACTGAACTTTGAACTGAACACCTTGAACACTTGAAACACTGAAATTGTCATTTCTTTTGATTTTTAAAAAAATGTACCATTGACAATTGCGGTGAAATCTGTGATGCCACTGATGGAGTAGACGGGGGCTGGGGCTGGGCCTCAAGTTGTCTCGTCTCCATCACCTCCTGAGCAGGTACAGTAGGGGCAGGTTGTTGCACCGTTTGTGCTGGAGCAGCAGAAGCAGTACTCTGCTGAAAATAAATCACAAAAATACATATAATCATGAAAAAGGAAAGGCATTCTAGTAAATAAAAATATACACATATTGACTCAAAAATGTACCTTTTGAGTGTGAAAACCACATGTGCATTTCAGCACACCTCCAAGCAAAGTCCTCTGCCCACGAGATTGCAATGGGCATTTCTCAATCTGAAAAAATCATGAAAAATATATTAAATAATTTTATACAATACAAAAAACTTTTATAACTAAACAAGAATTTTAACTCAATGACTCCCTTAATAAAGCACACAATAGCTCTGTAAATTAATTTACCACTGTTTCTAGAATGTGTTTAATATTTGTCTAATATGTAATCGTACAGTTTGTATCTCCAAAAACGAAAAGAAGAATAAAAGGAACTGGACAAGAACATTTCAGGCCTTAAAACCACATGCTGTATACTGTACTCATAATCCCTTCCCCCACCTTTTCAGATCTCTCTCATAAACGGTCAAACTTTCTAAATTATTCGACGTAAATCTCAAAATACATGCAATTTAAAACACTTTAATATTTAAAAACAAGTATGACATGTTTTACACAGATACTGTACTGAATGTACTGAAGCCTAACAAGTTAACGTTACTCTGTCAAGCAAATTTCAACAAACGTTATATCATGTAAACGAAATACACACCCTTTGATAAATCTCATGCCACTTTTTTTGTCGAGGAGCTGGCCTGTTTCCCTCATTTGATGGCCAAACTCCTGTGCTGGCAAACTTTTTCAAACGTGAAATCCAGTCAGCGTCTGACATGGCTTTATGAGATTTTCCAGACATTTTTTCTCCTATAAATAAAACGGTTTTGAATTAAAGTATCCAAATTTGAAATACAACACACTAAAACATTAATTCGTGCAATTGTGTAGTTTTTCCTACCTTTTTTAAGAAATCACTATCGGAAAAAATCCTTTACTGTAAGCAAAACGATGCTGTGCTCTGTCGAATGATGCTGTTCGTTGAATATCACTGATGGTCAATGAACTTTTTTGACCTCTGACCCGCCTCCAGAGGACCGCGTCATTCCTTCGTGTACCTTCGGCTCAGTTCGGAAAATTGATTGACATCTGACTAACCTGTTTGACTGCACACCTAGCGGTGATTCTTGGAACGGTTCCTCCCCCCGGCTTCAACATTGTCTCTACTCTGATTGGTCAAATGTTGAAAATGTTGAGAATTCCGGTTCCGGGATTGGCTGCAAATGTTGAAGCGCTGCAACGTGATTGGCTACAATGTTGGAGCGAATCGCTCCGATTGGCTCTCATCTTCAACATTTGTGAAGTATTGTCGGACTATTCTTCGGCAGCTGGCGTTCTAATCCATTGTGCTCTGCACACGTGGGTTCGAATCCCAACCTCGTCGCTCATATCTTCTGGCATTCGAGAAATCATGGTGTTTCTGTAGAAGTTCGTTTATTGTCACTCTTTTAGCGTTTTGAAGGATGTTGTTGCAAAATGTTATGTCATCTTTATCGAAAATAGCTGCAAATACAAACATATATGCCATAGTCCAGCCCCCATCATGAAAGTAATTACATACATGCTGAGGTGGAAGAGTCCATCGAATCCCATCCTTGTCGTTCAAATCCTCTGGCGTTTGAAAGAGGCCGGTGCTTCCGTGGAAGGTGTTTTACTCGCACGCTCTTATCATTTTGAAGGATGTTGTTGCAAAATTTAACGTCATCTTTACCGAAAATAGCAGCAAATACATACAGAAATGCCATAGTCCAGCACCCAACAGGAAAGTGAGTACAAACATGACGAGGTGGAAGAGTCCATCGAATCCCATCCTTGTCGTTCAAATGCTCTGTTCATTTATTCTCACTCTTTTAACGTTTTGAAGGATGTTGTTGCAAAATTTAACGTCATCTTTACCGAAAATAGCAGCAAATACCTGCAGAAATGCCATAGTCCAGCACCCAACAGGAAAGTGAGTACATAAATGACCAGGTGGAAGAGTCCATCGAATCCCATTTTTGTCGTTCATTTGATCTGTCGTTCATACGGCAAAACTGAAAGTCATCTTACCGAAAATAGTTGCAGAAACATACATATACAAATATGTGCCACAGTCCAGCCCTCACTAGAGAAGGCAAATACATGACGAGGTGGCCGAGTGGTTAAGGCAATGCACTGCTAATCCATTGTGCTCTGCACGCGTGGGTTCGAATCCCATCCTCGTCGCTTTTATGTTCTGGCATTCGAGAGATCATGGTGTTTCTGTAGAAGTTCTTTTACTCTCACTCTTTTAGCGTTTTGAAGGATGTTGTTGCAAAATTTTATGTCATCTTTATCAAAAATAGCTGCAAATACAAACATATATGCCATAGTCCAGCCCCCATCATGAAAGTAAGTACATACATGACGAGGTGGCTGAGTCCATCGAATCCCATCCTTGTTGTTCAAATGCTCAGGCGTTTGAAAGAGGCCGGTGCTTCCATAGAAGGTGTGTTACTCGCACGCTCTTATCGTTTTGAAGGATGTTGTTGCAAAATTTAATGTCATCTTTACCGAAAATAGCAGCAAATACATACAGAAATGTCATAGTCCAGCCCCCATCATGAAAGTGAGTACATACATGACGAGGTGGAAGAGTCCATCGAATCCCATTTTTGTCGTTCATTTGATCTGTCGTTCATACGGCAAAACTGAAAGTCATCTTACCGAAAATAGTTGCAGAAACATACATATACAATTATGTGCCACAGTCCGGCCTTCACCAGAGAAGAAGGAAAACACGTGATGAGGTGGCCGAGTGGTTATATCGATGGACTGCTAGTCCATTGTGCTCTGCATGCGCAGGTTCAAACTCCATCCTCGTCGCTCATTTGTTCTGGCTTTCGAGAGATCATGGTGTTTCTGTAGAACTTCTTTTATTCTCACTCTTTTAGCGTTTTGAAGGATGTTGTTGCAAAATTTTAAGTCATCTTTATCGAAAATAGCTGCAAATACAAACATATATGCCATAGTCCAGCCCCCATCATGAAAGTGAGTACATACATGACGAGGTGGAAGAGTCCATCGAATCCCATCCTTGTCGTTCAAATGCTCTGGCGTTTGAAAGAGGCCGGTGCTTCCGTGGAAGGTGTTTTACTCGCACGCTCTTATCGTTTTGAAGGATGTTGTTGCAAAATTTAATGTCATCTTTACCTAAACTAGCAGCAAATACATACAGAAATGCCATGGTCCAGCCCCCAACTGGAAAGTGAGTACATACATGACAGGGTGGCCGAGTCCATCGAATCCATTTTTTGTCATTCATACTGCAAAACTGAAAGTCATCTTACCGAAAATAGTTGCAGAAAATACATATACAATTATGTGGCACAGTCCGGCCTCCACCAGAGAAGAAGGCAAGTACATGATGAGGTGGCCGAATGGTTAAGGCGATGGACTACTAATCCATTGTGCTTTGCACGCGTGGGTTAGAATCCCATGTTTGTTGCTCATATGTTCTGGCATTCAAGAGATCATGGTGTTTCTGTCGAAGTTCTTTTACTCTCCTTTAGCGTTTTGAAGGATGTTGTTGCAAAATTTAACGTCATGTTTATCGGAAATAGCTGCAAATACAAACATATATGCCATAGTCCAGCCCCCATCATAAAAGTGAGTACATACATGACGAGGTGGAAGAGTCCATCGAATCCCATCATTGTCTTTCAAATGCTCTGGCGTTTGAAAGAGGCCGGTGCTTCCGTGAAAGGTGTTTTACTCGCACGCTCTTATCGTTTTGAAGGATGTTGTTGCAAAATTTAACATCATCTTTACCGAAAATAACAGCAAATACAAACATATATGCCATAGTCCAGCCCCCAACAGGAAAGTGAGTAGATAAATGACCAGGTGGAAGAGTCCATCGAATCCCATTTTTGTCGTTCATTTGATCTGTCGTTTATATGGCAAAACTGAAAGTCATCTTACCGAAAATAGTTGCAGAAACATACATATACAAATATGTGCCACAGTCCGGCCTCCACCAGAGAAAAAGGCAAATATGTGACAAGGTGGCTGAGTGGTTAAGGCGATGGACTGCTAATCCATTGTACTCTGCACGTGTGGGTTTGAATCCCATCCTCATCGTTCATATGTTCTGGCATTCGAGAGATCATGGTGTTTCTGTAGAAGTTCTTTTACTCTCACTGTTTTAGCGTTTTGAAGGATGTTGTTGCAAAATTTTATGTCATCTTTATCGAAAATAGCTGCTAATACAAACATATATGCCATAGTCCAGCCCCCATCATGAAAGTAAGTACATACATGACGAGGTGGCTGAGTCCATCGAATCCCATCCTTGTCGTTCAAATGCTCTGGCGTTTGAAAGAGGCCGGTGCTTCCGTGGAAGGTGTTATACTCGCACGCTCTCTTCGTTTTGAAGGATTTTGTTGCAAAATTTAACAACATCTTTACTGAAAATAGCAGCAAATACATACAGAAATGTCATAGTCTAGCCCCCATCATGAAAGTGAGTACATACATAACGAGGTGGCCGAGTTCATCGAATCCCATTCTTGTCGTTCTTATGCTCTGTCGTTCAGATGGCAAAACTGAAAGTCATCTTACCGAAAATAGTTGCAAAAACATATGTAACCCTAGTGAAATAGTTAAATAATTATTTATAATATTATTTAGAGTAGTATAATCATATTATTATTATATCTACAAGTCTTTATAAATATAATAAATGAAATAAAATTCATGTATACAAATGTAGATTGAGGTAAAGTAACAACCAATCGTAGGAGCGGGTTGTTAGCTCCGCCCCTTCCAGCTTGCCGGTGTTCCGGAGAATTCAGTTCCCCCTTCACAGCGCATGCGCAAATGCAGTATCATGACGTCATGATTTTGTGTACTGAATCAGCTCATAGTGGCTTTCAAACAATTAAGGCCTTGGAAAAATAAACGCTACTGCATTTTATAATTACCTGTGTCTTTCATTATTTTAGCTAACTCATGATGATGTTTGTGGTGTTTAAAATGAGTTATTTATGTAAAATTTTTCACTTATATGGAGAGCATGATTTTATACTGAAAACACGGGAAACATATTTTTTTTAGACTGAGGAAAATGGTCTCCCTATATATATATATATATTAATTTCTTAAGATTTATAGCACAGTAACGCAATGCTGGTAATGTTATTTTATAATTATGTCATGTCATGACATCATTTATATGATTTTGATCACTATTTTAAACAAATGGAACAGTTTTTTCCAGAGGCTGAGGAAAATGGTTTACCTCTATATATGACTTTTTACGATTTAAAGTACAATACAGCAATGGTGGTGATTTTGCTTATGTTGTAATTATGTTTAGCTATTTCATTAACAGAACACTTATAGTGAAAACACAAATTATGTAAATAAAAACAATTTGTATTTTAAGGATAAAAATATTTACAATTGTTGTTTAAATTAATTGAATTTAATTAAAAAAACTTTGTCAGTTAATTAAAAGTTGGAAGTCCTTTAAAAGCACTAAATTGCTTAAATGATGGATTATTACAAATAAACAAAAGCATGCACCTGATTTTGTCCAGAAAGCACCTGGAAGTCTTTAACCCATCAGATTTTTGTCTATAAAATGTATCTAAGTTGTAACACTTTGGCTCTGTGTTCTTCAACACATTCTTTCAATGTTCTGCATGCTATTTGACATTCATTCTCCTGGCAGCTAAAAGTAAGGCCACATGTAAGTATCAGCTTTTTGATAATTTAATTGTGCCAATGTAAGCAGTGTAAAAAAAATTAAATTATGTTTTTATTCCCAGAATGGATCCAACTCCGTTTGATGTTTTGTTAAATTATAAATGTCAAGGTATGTATCCTCCTGGCATTTCAAAAGTTGAGAAATATGTCATTCGACGGCGTGCACACCAATATGTTGTCCAGGGCAAGACTCTGTACAGTTTATTGTTTGTTCTTTATTCCTGTGCTTAAACATATTGGGCCAAAATGTATAGGGTATTATACATATGGTTTTATTTGAGCTATTTGTTTGTTTGTAATAAATGGAATGCTGTTTTATATCCGTCATAAGGGCTCTGCTATACAGCTCTTAGTAAAAGTTTTGAAGGGTGCTGCAGAAGCAGACAGCATTTTCAGAGAATTTCATGCCAGTGAAGCCAGGGGTCACAGTGGAAAAGAGAAAACCATACAAGCAATTTCCAGCAGGTACTACTGGCCTGGAATGAGTGTTGATATCGAAAAGTGGGTATGTTGCTGATAATTTTCATAATGAAATTGTAATTTAACCGTGGTAGTTTTTACCAAAAGCAATGTAATAATTACTTCATTTATGCTCTCTGTAGATCAAACAGTTTTCTGCCTGCCAGGTCAATAGACCCATCAAGCTCCAGGAGGAGTACGCTCCAATAGTTGTATTGAATTATTATATTATATTGTGTTATATATTATATGATATTCTATCCCTCTGTATACCTTTATTCTGTGTAGGCGAATGAACCATGGGAATTGGTTGGAATGGATTTGGTTGGGAAGCTGTCCATGACATCTTAAGGGCACCAATACATGTGTGTGCTTAGACTATTTTACAAAATGGGTAGAAGCATATCCCCTCACCTCAAAATCCGCAGAGGAGGTCTCCTGGTGCATTGTGAAAACATTTTATAGATTTGGTGCACCAGTGAGAATCCTTACAGATCAAGGAAGGGAGTTTGTTAATCAGGTCTGTATGGTAACTTGCTCAACATTTGAGCATTTTAGTAATGTTATGTCTGTACCAATGATTTTTTTTTTCTTTCAGATCAACAAAGAAATCTGTAAACTGTTTGGGATTGAGAGAAGTCTTTGTTCCCCATACCGTCCACAAACAAATGGGTTGGTGGAGAAAATTAATGACACAATACAGAGGTAAGATTGTGTCATGTTGAGCATGGCTGTGGCTTGGTTATTTCAAGTGGGTATTATCATTTAAGTGTTTTCTTAACCCCCCCACCCCCCAAAGTGCTCTTGGAAAACCGTGTCAGGAAAAACTGCAGACATGGGACCAGTATCTTGACGCCGTTCTCTTCAATATCAGGACCAAAAAACAGCTAACCACGCTGTTCTCCCCATTCCGATTGATCTTTGGAAGGGAGGCTCGTTATTTTTCACAGGTTCCTGTGTCTTTTGATGTAAGTTTTATTCACAAAAATTGCTTCCATTTTGTATTATATGTGTATTACTTATTGGTTTTATTTATCAGGTCAATGATACTGTGGAAGATGTCCTGCAGACTGAAATAGTTATGCCTGCCATACAGCTGCAGGACCAAGTATTTGAGGCCGTAAAAAAAACATGCAAGCCTCAAGACAAAAGGTCAAGGGCAAGAAAAGAACATCTGGGGCTGTTGTGCATACTTTTGCTATTGGGGAAAGAGTGCTCCGAAAAAATGTGGGAAGTCAGCAGAGGAAAGGGGGAAAACTTGATGCTGGTTTTTTGGGGCCATTCACAATTTTGCAATTGGAGGGGAAAAGTGCCCATTTAATAAATGACAAGGGCGTGGAATTTCCTAAAATTAATTTAGATCATTTAGTTCCCTTTTATAAGAGAGGAACCTAGAATTCCACAAAAGATAAAGAGGCTTAGCCTAACACGGTCACCAGCCCTATGCACAAGCCCTCTAGACCTGAGCGCAACTCCTCCCGCCCCATGCTCAGAACTTTAGTCAGCTGCACCTTCTACAGCCCCATGCACAAGCCCTCTAGACCTGAGCGCAACTCCTCCCGCCCCATGCTCAGCACTTTATTCAGCTGCACCTTCTCCAGCCCCATGCACAAGCCCTCTGGACCTGAGCGCAACTCCTCCCGCCCCATGCTCAGCACTTTATTCAGCTGCACCTTCTCCAGCCCCATGCACAAGCCGTCTGGACCTGAGCGCAACTCCTCCCGCCCCATGCGCAGCACTTTATTCAGCTGCACCTTCTACAGCCCTATGCACAAGCTATCTGGACCTGAGCGCAACTCCTCCCGCCCCATGCGCAGCACTTTATTCAGCTGCACCTTCTTCAGCCCCATGCACAAGCCTTGTAAATTTGAGTGTCGCACCTCTGGTCACCTTGCCATCTTTTCCAGTCTCTGGGAAATCACTACCAGGCCATAGTGACTCTTTTGTCCACAACCAAAATGTTTGCATTTTGGTGGCTAAAATTGGGCCATACAACATTTTTTTTTTTCTATGGACTTGGCACGGCTGAACCCTGGCTAAGAACTAGAAGTTACCAAATTTGATGTTGTAATCGAATAATGCCAATCTTGCCTCAGGATTAATTGTAATTCTGAAGTAACCAAGATCCTCGTAAAATCCTGGAGGGTTTTATTTAATGATTTTTTAAAAATGTGTAGGTTATCAATGCATACATCTCTTTATGCGTACGGCGACATAACCAATGTCAAAAAGGGAAGGCATTTATGATCGATTGCTTTGAAATTACCAAAATCTGGCATGGGTCATACAAAGGCTTAAAGAAGGTATGTTCTTGAAATTCTAAATTGAATCTATGTGCTAAATATTTTATACAAGATTTGTATGTAGCAATGTGATTTTGTTTTTTAATAATTGATTTGCTCTATTTTGTAGCTTGATCCAGCCAAATATGAGCTGATTCTGGGGGTGATAAATGAACATAATCACTGGACTCTTGCTGTGAGTATTAATTGTACATCTAAACGTGTGTGTGTGTGTGTGCTTATTTATTTATTTTTTGTTTAATAGGTAATTTTTCCTTCCCTAAAAAAAAAAAAAACCTTTTTTTGGATCCATTGGGAGAGTCCCCCGAAAAAATAAAGAGGTGTCTGGAAGCAACAAGGTAAGAAATGTTTATTTATTTTTTATAGTAACAGACACCATAATGATATTTGTTTTTAAGAACTTTTATGAGGAGTAAAGGCTGCAAAGTGTCAAGGTGGACCTGTGACAAAGTTCCTCATCCACTGCAAAAAGGCAGCACATCTTGTGTTTTTTTGTATGCAAGGTATGGAAAATAAGGTTGCTAAATTGACTTGTATTTGTTTTTAATGTTTTTTTTTTTTTTTTAAGTTTGCAGAAAAAATCTTACAGGATGACGTGATCACCTTTTCTAATTCAAAGAAGGGCATAGACAAAATAAGAAGAGAAATTGCGGACACTCTTGTGCAGGAATCAGGTAAGTTAAGATTAGTTACTGCAAAAACATTGGTTTGTAAGTTAATTGAAGTTCAGATGCTCTTATTCTGTATTAACATGACTTTTAATATAAATCTGATCCTTGTGAATTGCTGATTTATGTTGGTGTATGTATTTACTAGAAGATTTAACAGAGCTGTGTCAGTTTTGTGGACTCAGTGATCCAAGTGATAATGACCAAACCTCAGCTTGGGTATTATTTTAAACACCACACTTGTGTTGTGTTAAGGCCTTGCTAAAGTGGCTGAAATTCTTACAACTTTTAATGTTTTTTTTCTTTTTGTGTGTATGAATCTTTCAGATTGCCTGTGACGGATGTAACCGGAGGTACCACCAATCATGAGTTGGCAACCCGCCAGTATGCAAAGAATATTTCTGCCCAGCTTGCACTAGTTAAATCCATAAGATGAAAACAGTTTTTTTCTTTTTCCCGAAGTCCATCTAAATAAATGTTTGTTTTTCTTAAGTTGTCTTTTCCTGTGCTTTCATTGTTATGACTGCATGCTTTACAGATGACAACGATCTGATGTCGTAACATCCTAAATGGTGTCTCTGTATTTTGCTGTATAATTCTAAAAGTCTTAGATAGACACCTTGACCAAAGTTTTCCTCTGAATGTTGCACTGTACACTGCATAAGTGTTGCTGTGTGTACGTGTATAAATCATAACATTTGCATTAAATAAGAATTAGCAATATGATTAAAATATAGTATGGATTTTTTTTAAATTTAGGAATGTTTTTGGCAAAGTCACGTTTACAAATATTAATTCTTAATGTTTAATTTAACATAACCGGTTTCACGCACCACACTGCTGATTCGGTCCGCTGGAGCGACTTCATTGCGTCATCATTCATGATACTGAATTTGCGCATGCGCTCTGGAGGGGGAACTGAATTCTCCGGAACACCGGCAGAGAGAGACAGAGCAGAGACGAGACCGGTTGGCAGAACAATAGAGAGGAGCAAACTTGAACAAAAAGATTAAAATACAGTAAGTTATGATTCCTAAACAGTTTAAAAGTGATTGCAGTTGTACTAAATCGGTCCGTGTATCATCCGTTCATTTGATTATTCCTTTTATTACGGAAAACGAAACATCAGAAAAACGATGAATATTTTGTTTTTCTGTTTATTCTGTAGGCATAAAAAACGGAAACTCATCAGTTATTCTGCTTATTAACTTAAAACGAAATATTAAAACAAACACAAAACCAAAAAAGTCAAAAAATGGTCCGTGTACATTTTGTTCATTTGTTTTCCATTTTCAAACGGAATAAAGGAAATGGAGAAAACGGCCGTTTTTCCGTTTTTCTTTTGCTCACGAGAAAACGAAAAAACAAGATTTTGGCTGGATTTTCGTTTTTTGGTTTAGGGTAGGAAAACGGATTAACGACTTTAAAATTCATTTTACACATGTAGGCGGTGCTGAAACGCCCACTTTCCTCTAATTGGTCAACCAAATCTGCGCTCGTGACGTCGTCCTCAAAATAAAAGCCTTACACGCAGGCTTTTATTTATTATTATTTAATTATATATATAAACAAAGTTTACATATTCTATCATTTGAACCACACACAGTTAGCAGGCTTACATTCATTGCGTATGTATAAATTAAATAAAAACGTAAATCAGCAGTATTCTTAGACATTTGTCATTAAAATAAGATCATAGTTCACTGCCAAGCTTCTTGCTCCCTGGTGCTGCGCCTGTTTTAAATAGCCAACTCTTGACAACCTCTTTCGCTTACGGCCATACCACCCTGAGCACGCTAGAGGGAGCTAGAGTGCAACGAGGAAGTGTAAGGCTGCAGACAGGAGAGAGAGGCTCTCCATTTTTTTGTGTTATTTTGAGTTTATTTAGTGTCTTTTTTGTGATAGTGGACTTTTTTTTATTTTTTTGTCTTTTAACCACCTGACAGCAGCACGTGTGCTGGCTGGAAGGTGGTTAGCACAGTTTTTTTGAGAGAAAATGATGGACTCACAAAGCAACAGCACAGATTTGTTTGATGATGCACATGGGGAAAACATCACAGGAAGGAGTGGAGAAAGACAAAAAGAAAACAGCACTGGATTACAAGGGGAAAGACAATTGGAAAACAACACTGGACAGGAAGGAGAAAGAAACATGGTAAACAAAGAACGACAAGAAAACCAACAACAGGAGATGCAACAACAAAGAAGTGGAAAAAAGTACATGAAGGAAGCAACAGTGATTCTAAATATGGACAAAGTTAAAGAGGTGAGAGTTTTGGAAATAATTAATGCAGTAACTGAAAAGTGTGGACTTGGGAAAATTCTTGCGATAAGGCCGAGACAGGACAAAGATTATGAACTAACTTTAGAAAATGAAGAAACATGCGATAAACTGATGGATGGACTAATAATAAAAGGAGAAACCTGTGAAGTGAAAATGCTACAAAATAGAGATTACGTGGTTTCCTTCATGCATTTGCCCGCTTACCTGGATGATCAATTAATATTAGATAAATTAGAAGGCTGGGGAGTATTTCCCATAACAAAAATTAAAAGAAGGGTATATCCGGGCACAGAAATAGAAGATGGAACTCGATATCTCAAAGTGAGATTCCCCAGAGAAGTGATATCTCTCCCTTACAGCACAAGACTGGAAACGGCAGAAGGTCAGCAATATTTTAGGGTGATGCACAGCCACCAGGTTAAGACTTGTAGGCTGTGCATGAGCCCTGACCATATGGTCAAAGATTGCCCAGACTTTAAATGCCATAAATGTGAGGAAAGGGGACATTTTGCCAGAGACTGCGATGCTATTAAGTGCCCGGACTGCCAGAACTATTTAAGTAAGTGTGAATGTTGGATGGAGGAAGAGGAGGAGGAGGATGAGATCCAGGTGAGTGGGCAAATGCATGAAGGAAACAGTGAAAAGGAAAGTAATGAAGAGGAACAAACAACGACACAAACAATACAAACTACAACAGAGGAAATAACATTGAAGGAGGAGAATGCAAAAAAAGAAAAGGAAAAAGAAACAGAAACAGACAGTCAACAAATAGAGCATGAAGAGGAGGTAGCATGGACACCAATGGACATAACTTCTAGCTTCAAAAACGTTTTGGATGTAATTGAAAAAGAGGATCTTAAAGAACAAAGCAAGGGAACGGACAGAGAGACTGGAAAACATGAGGAGGAAGTAGAAAAAGACAAACTTGAGAAAAGACAAACAAGACGATCGGCAAAAGTTTTATCAAAATTAGAAACTGCAAGAAAAAAGGGTTTGAAAAAAGGACAACTGAAAAGCCACAACAGATATGATTCTTTGAGAGGTTTGGGAGAAGAAGAGGACTAAGATGACGGTTTTTATTTCCTTTTTCCTTCTTTTAATGGTTTTAAATTGCGTGTCTTTTAATGCAAGAGGTTTAATGGACTTAAGAAAATTTAATAATGTAAAGGAAAAATGTAAAAGAGAAGAAATAATTATTTTACAAGAAACAAATTGGAAAAATGAGGTGATGGACATATATAAAAAAGAATGGGATGGGGACTTTTATTATAGTAATGGAGATACGAAAGCTGGGAGAGGAGTAGCAATTTTAATAAAGAAGAATGCACTGCAAATGAGTAAAGTAATATATAAAGACAAACAAGGAAAATGTATGATCTTAGAAATAAAATATGAAGGGAAAGATATTATTTTAGTTAATGTGCATGCACCAAATGAAGAGAGTGAAAAGAAAAGTTTTTTTAACATATTAAGAAGGTTTTTAAAAAACTATAAACAAATAATAGTATGTGGGGATTTTAACACTGTTTTTAGCAGACAGGACATAACAGAAGGTATGGTTTTTAAATCAGACACGGGAAGGAAAGAACTAAAATCACTAATAGAGGAAAAAGGAATGATAGACATTTGGAGAGAAAGAAATGGGAAGAAAAAGGAGTTTTCTAGAAGACAAATAGTAGGGAATTTTGTAAACCAATCAAGAATAGACTATGTGTTATGCACAAGAAATATAGAAATTTATATAGAAAAAATAAGGTACGATGAAACTGTTTTAAGTGACCATAAATTTGTATTTTTTAATTTTAATACAGATGAAATACAAAGAGGCCCAGGGGTATGGACATTAAATAGTGATATTTTAAATAACGAAGACTATGTTAAAAAAATAACAGAAATAATTGAAAAGGAAAAAGTAAACCAGATTTATAATGAAGACAAAAGACTATGGTGGGAAAATGTCAAATTTCTGATTAAAAAATCAACATTAACATTCTGTAGGATAATACAAAAGAATAAAAGACACAAAGAAAAAACAATCAAAGAAAACTTAGAAAAAGAACTAGGAAAAAATGAAAAAGACATTCAAAAAATAAAAGAAATGGAGGGAAAACTGAAAGAAATAGAAGAAAAGAAATATGAAGGAGCTAGACTAAGAAGCAAAGCAAAATATGTAGCAGAAGGAGAAAAATGCACAAAGTTCTTCTTTGATTTAGAAAGACAAAAAGGAAAAGCAGAAACAATAAAGATAATACAAGGAGCAAAAGGAGAAAGCATAGAAGGAAATGAAGAAATTTTAAAAGAAATCAAAAAATACTATGAGGAGTTATTTAAAACACAGGGAGTTGATGAAGTACAAATGGCAAAATTATTAAAACAGATAAAAACAAAAGTAGATGAAGAGGATAAAAAAGAATGCGACCAAGAAATAGGGGAAGAAGAAATAAGAAAAGCAATAGAAAGCTTGAACAAAAAGAAAAGTCCAGGAATAGATGGTTTAAATAGTGAATTTTATGTATGTTTTAAAGAAATTTTAATTCCAATTTTAATTGACGTTTTTAAGGAAATACTGCAAAAAGAAGAACTAAATGAAAGAATGGGAATGGGATTAATGAAATTAATACACAAAAAAGGAGAAAAGACATTGTTAAAAAATTACAGACCAATCACAATGTTAAACACAGATTTGAAGATTTTAACAAAAATTTTAGCAAATAGATTAAAAGAAGTGATGCCAAAAATAATTAAAACAACACAGGCCTATGCGATAAAAGGAAGAGACATAGCAGACATAACAATGAGCATAAAAGACATCATAGAATATATGAAGGAGAAAAAAGAGGAAGGATATATAATAAGTCTGGATTTTGAAAAAGCTTTTGATAGAGTTGAACACCAGTTTTTATTCAAAGTACTCAAAAAGTTTGGTTTTGGAGAAGTTTTTAGAAAATGGATAAAGATTTTGTATAAGGGTATTTTAACAAAAGTTAAATGTAATGGCTTTTTAACAGAATGTTTTAAAATAACAAGATCGATAAGGCAAGGATGTCCTCTGTCAGCACTTTTATATTCACTTGTGGCAGAACCCCTGGGCTTAGCTATCAACGAAGAAGAAAAAATAAAAGGAATTGAGATTGAAGAAAATAAAGTAAATAAAAAAATGTTTCAATATGCAGATGACACTACATTAATAGTAAAAGGAAAAGAGAGTGTGAAAGAAGCCATGAAAATAGTACAACAATTTTGTAAAGGATCGGGGAGTAAAGTAAATGAAGACAAAACGGTTTATATGAAGTTTGGAAAGGAAACAGATTTAGCAGAATGCACCAATTTCAAAGAAGTAGAAGAAATCAAGATTTTAGGGGTTTTATTGGGGAAAGATGCCAGAAAAGCGAGAGATAAGATGTGGGAAGGTTTTTTAACAGATATAGAAAGGAGGTTAAATTACTGGAAACTAAGAACACTAACATTAAAAGGAAAAGTTTTGATTTTAAATGTTTTAATGGAGTCTAAATTGTGGCATGTTTTATATGTTTTAGAAATGCCAATGTGGATAGAAAAGAGGTTGAAAAAATGTTTTACTGATTTTTTATGGGGAGGTAAGCCACCAAGGATTGCTTTTAATACAGTCGTAGGGGAAATAGACAAGGGTGGTCTGGGTTTAATAGATGTAGAACAAAGAAAAAATAGTTTAAGAGTGAAAAGAATAAAGAAGTATCTAGAAAAAGAAAACAAAGCAGAGTGGAAAAAAACAATGAAATATTTTTTAAACAAATGTGGTAATTTTAACATGGGAGATGGGATTTTATGGATGAAAACAAAAGCTTGGATGACAGAAAACTTACCTGAATTTTATAGAGAAATTTTAAGTGCGTGGGGGAATTTTTTAAAACAAGTGGAATATAGTCCACATGGAAGGGAAAACATTTTAAACCAACCTCTTTTCTTGAACAATAATATTTTAAGTCAAGGGAAGGTTTTATACTATAAGAAATGGATAGAAGTTGGGATTTTAAAAGTGCGGGACATTTTATATGAATTTAAAGAAGGCTTTTTAACTGAACAATATGTTATAGACACAATGGAGGAGGCGAAAGAGGAATACAACAGAAAGGAAATTGAGAAAAATCTTGACATAATTAAACAGGCGATTCCAAAAGAATGGATAAAAAGCATAGAAAATTTTGAAAAAGAAAAAGAAACAAAAGAAGTGTATGTGAAAACAGGTGAAAAAATATGCAATTTTAATGAATGTACTGTGAAAAATATTTATTGTTTTTTTAGAGAGAATGTTTTTAAAGAACCAACAGCAAACAAATACTGGATAGAGAAATACAAAAATGTAAAAGCAAATGAAATATGGGGAAACATGAAAGGAAGGTATGTAGAAACAAAAGTCGAATGTCTAGAATTTTTAATAAGGCACAAAGCAATCTTTTCTGATGTCATTTTAAACAAGATAGGGATGGAACAAAGTGGAATGTGTAAAGTATGTCAAAAAGAAGAAGAGGGTTTTTTACACATGTTTTTATATTGTCAAGAATTGGAAGGTTTTTTAAAAGATTGTAAAGTTTTAATTAAAGGACTACTTGGAGACTGGGATGAAAATGAAACAGAATGGAACAGAGTAGTGATGTTGGGATGGAATAAGAACAATGAAAATAAGAAAATAGTAAACCTATGTATAATGCTGATGAAAAATGCAATGTGGGAAAGGAGAATTGTGGCAAAAAAAGAGAAAATGGTGATGGATGTATGGGGAATTTTTAAGAGGAAAATGGAGAGATATGTGGAAAAACTGTATATATATCATAAAAATGAGAACATTTTGAGTGAGCTGCACAAAATTCTGACGGACAAAGCATGTCAAGTTTTTAAAGAAATGAACTGGAAACTACCACATTTTTAATGTTTTTGAATATGAAATGATTTTTTAATGTCTGTTTTATTATGATTTACTGTAAAAGATTGTAATTGAAATTGGTTCAATAAAAAAAAAAAAAAAAAAAAAAAAAAAGAAATGCCCGATCTCATCTGAACTCGGAAGTAAAGCAGGGTCGGGCCTGGTAAGTACTTGGATGGGAGACCGCCTGGGAATACCAGGTGCTGTAAGCTTTTCGAAAAAAAAAAAAAAAAAAAAAAAAAAAAAAAAAAAAAAGAAATGCCCGATCTCATCTGAATTCGGAAGTAAAGCAGGGTCGGGCCTGGTTAGTACTTGGATGGGAGACTGCCTGGGAATACCAGGTGCTGTATGCTTTTGGAAGTCCTTCATTTGGCAGCTGATAGACTTCCCCGTGTCACAGCTTCGCTGGCATTTTTTTTTTTCACCTTCAAGGGCATTGTTTCTGTCGGTGCTGTGTCGAAGCCAGCTGAGCTGCGCTCGGTCCCTGGTGCTGCGCCTGTTTTAAATAGCCAACTCTTGACAGCCTCTCTCGCTTACGGCCATACCACCTTGGAAATGTCCAATCTCATCTGAACTCGGAAGTAAAGCAGGGTTGGGCCTGGTTAGTACTTGGATGGGAGACCGCCTGGGAATACCAGGTGCTATAAGCTTTTCGAAGTCCTTCTTTTGTGTTACAACCTCTTTAATGTTAGTCTAGGGTAAAGGTAATAACATTTAAAAGGTGTGGTACTGTTACAAGATGATGGGTAAAAGTAAAAGACAAAAACAACAAAACTGCCAACAAAAGTGATTTAATGTACAAAAAAGTGAAATCAGAATAATGCCCAAATATGTATACAATAAGAAAAAATATTTACAATATTAAAGTAACAAATTAAACAAAGTATCAAACAAAATTAGGTCAACTTAAGAGTAAGGGGACGCTAGTGAAGCCAAATCAAAGAAATAAATATAACAAAACAATTCTAACTCATAAGCAAACCCCTTACCTCGCTAGAAACATAAAAAGAATTCTATTCTGAACTAAAACAAAACAAATACAAGTGGCATTCACTTCCTTACCTGGGGCCTGTTTCAGTAAGGAGTTTCAAACAACTCGGAGTTTAAACTTGAACTCTGAGTTGATTTACAGAGAGATTAAAAACTTTTTGGTTTCAGAATAGCTGATCTGAGTTAGATCAATCAACATTGAGTAGACCAACTCAGAGGCTGTTTCTCAATTCCAAGAACGCAGAGAATGGACTTGCGTTCTTGTAGAGTGCGGTCTTGCCAGGTGTCCTCGGAAGAACGAACTCAGGAGACCGCGAGGGCAGAGAACGCGTCCTTTGAGAAATGGGATGCTGCGTTCTTCCTGATGGTCACGTGACCTTCACGCGTTTTAAATGGAAATTATTTAAACATAACTGCCTTCATACAAAGATTTATTGTTTCCCCCTTCTTCAAAATATATACTTTGCATAAAAACATTATAAATATACTCTGCACAATATAAATAAAACAAATTTTAATACGAATTTCATCAACCAAACACCCTTAATGTGTTTATTCCTTTAATAAGATGTTGATGTTAATGTTTACTTACACCGTTTCATTTAGGGAAACTCCTGAGGTAAATAAGTGATATCTCTGAACTTTAATAATAAATCTAAATAAAATGCTGCGCTTCCCACCTCCAGTCGCAATGACTTCTGGGACTTCCAGAGCGAGCTCGCTGCTGAAGTCTGCATTGGTGCGTCCTCGATATCAAGAACACATCCGGGAAGTTTCACGCGTCCTCCGTACTTGCGGTCTTGAGTATTGGAACTGAACTTAGGCAGCTGATGATGACGTTTCACGAGAACACGAGGACGCAAGACCGCTGAAGAACGCATATTGAGAAACAGCCATTGTTAAGCGCGCACACTGTGACTATAAAAAGACATTATCAATGGAGCGCAGATATTACGAGTGACCATGGCAACATCTTAAAAAAGAGATCACCATTTCTTTCTCCAGCTGAACTTGATCTGCTCATGCAAAGTTATAGCAAATATGAGCGTATATATTTAAAAAGAAGCAACCATCGGTGAAACAGAGACAGTTAGCCTGGGAAAACAGCTGCTCAAGTTAATGCATAATTTTTAATTTAAAGTATTTAAATATTTAAGTATAATAAAATGAGTAATGTAATGTGTGACGTTTATAAAATGTTTCTAAACTTTTATACACGTTTATCAGTTTTAATAGATTTAACAGTGTACTTGTGTCTGCCTTTTTATTGATCAAGTGATAGAGGTTGATAACATTTAGAAGGTATGCAGTACTAAAAATACTTTTTAGAAAGAATAGTAATCCCATTAATCTAGTAACAGTACATGTCAAAGGTTAAGCTAATTATTTATGAAAAAAGAACAAGCCATTCTCGTACGTGACTTTGTACTGTGTGTGACAAAAATTTAGGCAATATCTAAGTTTCCATCCAAATATATTACATAAATTTGTGCACAACTGGAATAACACCTAAAAGATGCGAATAAAGCAGTGTTATCATCCAACAAGTCAAAGAGAACACAATCGTCACTTCCTGATTAACTTGCGCCAAAAATCAACAGTAAAAACAGAATTTACTGTGGTAGAAGAAGCTGCGGCAATAATTGTTTATTTAATAAATGTACTTGCACCTCAGAAGACAATGCTGACACACAATGAACACGTGGGGGCGTTTGAAGCCATCTTGACATGCTCCAGACGCTCTGAGGTAATTAATAATATACAATAATACTGAAACAGTAAATGCATTTTAGAATGACTAAAACAACATTTAAGATGTTCTGCAGTGTGCTCAGTCTGCTGGTTTGTCCATTCACACACATTTTCATCATCATCTCTAACAAACCTTTTTTTAATGTACATGCTGTAATTTGTTAAGTGTTTCCTTCGTAGTTCATGCGCATCTTTTCTAATCAAATAAAAGTTTAACCTACTCAGTTATGCACATGTTTTATTATGCGTATTTTCAAAAGTTATGTAAATCATGACGTTTCAGCTCTTCGGCAGCTGCTGCAGAGATCAACCTATCTCTGTCTATTCTATCTAGTTACACATGTCTCTCTATATACAAATACACTTGTTAAACTTTTCATCTGCACCAAGACTCACGACAACTTCATCCTATGCTGTTTCTTTAACCTGCAAATGTTTATTTTACACATTTTATAGATCAAATAGTACTGTATGCTTTTTAAGCAAACTTATATGAGAAGCATCTACAGTCAGAAGACAATCGCCTGTGATGTCATGTCATTTGTTTTTTTGATTGTCAGGTTGCTGTAGACCTAGTTATAATCATATTTATACAATATAGTTATAAAGATATTTATACATGATCAAACTAGTGTTACTTTCTCCGCTTCAGTGATGTCCAGCGGCAGAATAACAGCTCGTTAATTCATGCTCGTGCAGATGATGAGACAGACAAAAGTAACCAATGCATGCCATTCTTTTACTTATTTTCGTGTTGTCAGATTCACAGTGCAAACAGCTCCCGGTAGGAATAACTCGAGTGAACATAAAACAAAGCTCATGCCTCGCTCTGACGCGCTGCTGCTGCGTGCGGTATGAAAGCTTTAATCTGTTAACATGGACGCCGAAAACACACGCGCTGCTCACCCTCTGCTCACGCGCCGCTGACGCTTGCGGTGTGAAACAGGCGTTATGTAGAGATTATATAATGACAAATTAACAACCTTTTTTCCCGATTTTTTCTAAACAGGTTGCTGAAGGTGTGAGGCTGGCCGGATTAACTTGACAGTCAATATAGGGGTGTAAAACGGCCTGGAGCTAGGCCCAGGCCGAAAGGGGGATAAAACACCAAAAGGGGATATCTGACTAATTGGAGTGTGTAAGCATATATTGGTGTGGGAGCTGAACACGCTGCAACACCAATGCATGAGGCCAACTGTATATTAGATACAGGGCAACACAAAAAGGGGAACCGAAAACCACATTAAATTCTAAAATAGAAAGAGAAAATAAGACTGATTTACTAGCAGATGACAATCTGACAGAAAGTGTGTGATTAAGTGTGTATGGATGTTTCCCAGAGATGGGTTACAGCTAGAAGGGCATACGCTGTGTAAAACATATGATGAATAAGTTGGCGATTCATTCCACTATGGTGGCCCCAGATTAATAAAGGAACTAAGCCTTAAAGAAAATGAATGAATGAATGAATTAATTGGACAAATTAGATTGGAGAAAATTTAGGAAAAATTAAATAAATAATTACATTTTAAAATTATTTTATTTTACACACGTTAGTTTTTTTAAAAGTTTTTTTTTATTATTTTTATTCTTTTATTTTAGACAGAATTTTTTTTATCTTTTATGAGAAGACATTCTTTATGTTTTTTTATTATATTTTAGTTTAAGAAATTTTTATGCTTTTTATCTTTTATTTTAAAACATTTGTATGGTTTTTTCGTAATCTTTTATTTCAAGACATTTTAAGATTATTTTATTTTAAACACATCATTATGAGTTTAAGATTCTTTTATTTGAAGAGGATTTTAAGATTCTTTTATTTGAACACATTTTTGAAGAGCCATTGTTGTTTTTAAATCTTTCATTTAAAGACACTTTAAGATTTTTATTTTAAGCCATTGTGGTTTTTGAACCTTTTATTTGAAGAGATTCTTAAGATTTTTATTTTATTTTAATCACATTATTGTGTTTTTGATTTTCCCATTTTAAGACATTGAGGAAAAAAAAAAAAGGAATCTAGTTTAAATATGTTTGAATTTTGGTTTTAATCATTTGATGACGAGTTTGAGTTGTTAGTTTAATAACATTGTTTAAGTTCGATTAAGTACGATTAAGTTCTGAATCTTTCATTTCAATAATTGTTGAGTTGAATCCTACTTTGAAGTTGTTGATTTTTCATCCTAAATCTCAATTGTAATTTTTGTGCTGTAATAAATTTAAAATGTTGAAATTCAGTTTGAACTATTCAGGGGGGTTATAATTTTGTATTAGTGAATTTCTAATTCCAATCACATGTGTTTTCACAGGTGTTAATCTTTGATCGTAATTATACAGTGGGATTTTTTATTAGAGCATATCTTTATGGGTGTGGATTTCATTTTAATCAGATTTTTATTTTTTATGTTGGAGTTTTTAAATTTTGTTTACATTTTTATTATTGTCATTCTTATTCTAATTTTGTTGGGGAAGAAGAAGAAAAAAAATACCTTTATTAATAAAGTGTATAAGAATGGAAAATTTTAATGATTGGTTAATTGGAAGTTAATAAGAGTGCTGGGAGTAATAAGCCTAAATATAGCAAATAAAATCCTTATTAAAAGAAGATATCGGAGTGACTTCAAGAGGGAAGAGACTGCACCACTGAAGAGGAGAACCAAGAGTGTAGAAATTATAAACTGAATCTAAAAAAGTTAAAGAAATTTAGTTGAAAGGGGTTATAGGCATCATCTAACATAATGAATGAGCACTATGATGTTAACGATTGTTTTGAATAAGAGGTAAAACAAAGATTTAGGCAAAGGCCTGCAGTAATGACAATGGGACATTTTTGTGGGGATTTGATTATCTGTTTTTGTTTTTGTCTGCTCCAGAGAGGAGCAGAAAAGGGGAATTGTTGGAGAAAATGAATTTATTTTTATTACTTTTGTGTTTTTTTTATTAGGAAAATGTTTAGACTAACAACAGATTAATCAATCTTTTCTATTGTATTATAAAACATCTTGACCAGACAAACTTCCTCTTTTTTACTGTGCTGCATACTTTTTAGAAGAACTGCTGACAAGTGGAAAAAGCAGAATAAGAATAAATTTATGTTTGTTCCAGAACTATAGTCTAGACATGTCACAAGTTGTCATGATGCTTGTAGAAGTGTGAAATATATTAAAGATGCACGGAAGTGTTCAGTTCTGGTATGCAGAGAAAGGTTGCAGAAAGAGGAAGTAATGTCCAGGGGTTACAAAGGGCCAAGGGACTGCAGAATGACTGATAAGTGACGTTAAACCAAAACTCCACCTGTTATGGTCAGTTGTGTAAATATGCTGGAGTCAGGAAATGTATGTTAGTTGCAAACATCTTGAATGTAATTCTTGTATTGCATTGGGGTAACGTAACCCAGAGCTCTGTCATCGAATTATTCATTTGTATCTAATAAATTACTAATATTTTTAGCATTGAAGAAAACCCTCTCCAGACCTTTTCTTATTGAACACGCATGGAATTGGCAAGATATTCCAACAGTAGAGCATGAGACTCTTAATCTCAGAGTCCTGGGTTCGAGCCCCATGTTGGGCATTTCTGTTACTTTTCTCTCTCTCTCTCAGCAAACTTACATTAGGGTTCATATAGCAGACCTTTTGAGACAAAGTTACGCCTTCTACCACTGTAGGTGACCTTTCCCTAAGTCTATGTAGGGAAGGTATTACTGTAAACGGTGTCTAGCTCTTGAAAAAGCTCCTCATCCACCCGGCTAGCTCAGTCGTTAGAGCATGAGACTCTTAATCTCAGAGTCCTGGGTTAGATCCCCACGTTGGGCATTTCTGTTGCCTCTCTCTCAGCAAACTTTCATTAGGGTTCATGTAGCAGACCTTTTGAAACAAAGTTCCGCCTATCTACCACTGTAGGTGACCTCTTACTAAGTGTCTGTGGCGCAATAGGTAAGCGCGTTTGACTGTTAACTGAGAGGTTGGTGGTTCAAGCCCACCCAGGGATGAATTAGGCATTTTGCTGCCTTGCAACTGCTAACACGTACACTGGGCATATATCCAGGGCCACATTCTGTCCAGCGTTACAAGATGAAATCAGGATTTAGCAGAAGATTGTCATGGGTAGGGAAGGTATTACTGTAAACGGTGTCTAGTTCTAGAAAGAGCTCCTCATTAGCTCAGCTAGTTCAGTCCGTAGAGCATGAGACCCTTAATCTCAGGGTCGTGGGTTCGAGCCCCACGTTGGGCGTTTCTGTTACTTTGCCAAATTCGACCTTTTGAAACAAAGTTCCGCCTATCTACCACTGAAGGTGACCAGTTACTAAGTCTCTGTGGCGCAATCGGTTAGTGCGTTCGGCTATTAACTGAAAGGTGTGAGGTTCAAGCCTACCCAGAGACGAATTCTGCATTTTGCTGCCTTGCAACTGCTAACACGTGCACTGGGCATATATCCAGGGCCACATTCTGTCCAGCGTTACAAGATGAAATCAGGATTTAGCAGAAGATTGTCACGGGTAGGGAAGGTATTACTGTAAACGGTGCCTAGTTCTTGAAAAGGCTGCTCATCAGGTCGGCTAGTTCAGTCAGTAGAGCATGAGACCCTTAATCTCAGGGTCGTGGGTTCGAGCCCCACGTTGGGCATTTCTGTTGCCTCTTTCTCTCAGCAAACTTTCATTAGGGTTCCTATAGCAGACCTTTTGAAACAAAGTTCCGCCTTTCTACCATTGTAGGTGACCTCCTGCTAAGTCTCTGTGGCGCAATCGGTTAGCGTGTTCGGCTGTTAACTGAAAGGTTGGTGGTTCAAGCCCACCCAGGGACGAATTAGGCATTTTGCTGCCTTGCAAATGCTAACACGTGCACTGGACATAGATCCTGGGCCACATTCTGTCCAGCGTTACAAGATGAAATAAGGATTTAGCAGAATATTCTCACGGGTAGGCAAGGTATTATTGTAAATGGTGTCTAGCTCTTGAAAAAGCTCCTCATCCACCCGGCTAGCTCAGTCGTTAGAGCATGAGACTCTTAATCTCAGAGTCCTGGGTTAGATCCCCACGGTGGGCATTTCTGTTGCCTCTCTCTCTCAGCAAACTTTCATTAGGGTTCATATAGCAGACCTTTTGAGACAAAGTTCCGCCTTTCTACCACTGTAGGTGACCTTTCTCTAAGTCTCTGTGGCGCTATCGGTTAGCGCGTTTGGCTGTTAACTGATAGGTACTGAAAATGGTGTCTAGCTCTTGAAAGAGCTTCTCATCAGCCCGGCTAGCTCAGTCGGTAGAGCATGAGACTCTTACATTTACATTTAGTCATTTAGCAGACGCTTTTATCCAAAGCGACTTACAAATGAGGACAAGGAAGCATTTTACACAACTATAAGAGCAACAATGAATAAGTGCTATAGGCAAGTTTCAGGTCTGTAAAGTGTAAGAAGGAAAGTATTAGTAGTATTTTATTTATTTATTAATTTTTTTGTACAGTTAGTGTGATATCTAGAGAGGCAATTGCAGATTAGGAAGTGAAGTGGAGACTAAATAGTTGAGTTTTTAGTCGTTTCTTGAAAATAGCGAGTGACTCTGCTGTTCTGATGCAGTTAGGGTTCATTCCACCAACTGGGCAGATTGAGCGTGAGCGTTCGCGAAAGTGATTTCTTCCCTCATTGGGATGGAACCACGAGGCGACGTTTATTCACAGAACGCATGTTTCTGGAGGGCACATAGATCTGCAGAAGTGAGAGCAGATAAGGAGCAAGGCCAGAAGTCACTTTGTAGGCAAACATTAGAGCTTTGAATTTGATGCGAGCAGCAACTGGCAGCCAGTGCAAACGGATGAGCAGCGGAGTGACATGTGCACGTTTAGGTTCATTGAAGACCACTCGTGCTGCTGCGTTCTGGAGCAGTTGAAGAGGCTTGATAGAGTTAGCTGGAAGCCCAGCTAGTAGAGAGTTGCAGTAATCCAGTTTGGAGAGAACAAGAGCTTGAACAAGGAGTTGAGCTGCATGTTCAGATAAGTAGGGTCAGATCTTTCTGATGTTATAGAGTGCGAATCTGCACGATCGAGCAGTTATGGAAATGTGGTCAGAGAAGTTTAGTTGGTCATCAATCGTTACTCCAAGGCTTTTCACCATTTTGGATGCAGTAATGGTTGCCCCATCCATCTGGATTAAATAGTTATGGTCTAGAGTCGGGTCGGCAGAAACTACAAGCATTTCCGTTTTTGCGAGGTTCAGCTGAAGATGATGATCTTTCATCCAGTGTGAAATATCCAACAGGCAGGCTGAGATGCGAGCTGGAAGCGAGGGATCATCAGGATGAAAAGAGAGGAATAGCTGGGTATCTTCAGCATAGCAGTGGTAGGAGAATCCATGTCTCTGGATGACTGGTCCTAGAGATGACGTGTAGATGGAGAAGAGAAGTCGCCCAAGAACAGAGCCTTGAGGTACCCCAGTGTTTAGATGCTGTAGGTTGGACACCTCTCCCCTCCAAGACACCCTGAATGACCTGTCAGAGAGGTAAGATCTGAACCATTGTATAACAGTGCCCGCAACGCCCAGTGACTCGAGGGTAGATAGCAGGATCTGGTGGTTGACAGTGTCAAAAGCAGCTGACAAGTCCAGCAAAATGAGGACTGATGATTTTGAGACTGCTTTAGCCAGTCTGAGATCCTCCACGACCGAGAGCAGGGCAGTCTCAGTTGAGTGGCCTTTCTTAAAGCCGGATTGCTTGTTGTCCATGAGATAGTTTTGAGTAAGAAAGTCCAGGACTTGATTGAACACTACTTTCTCCAGAATCTTGGCCAAGAATGGAAGCAGGGATACTGGTCTATAGTTTTCAAGTAGCGTATGGTCCAGGTTGGGTTTCTTTAGCAGTGGGGTTACCCTAGTCTGCTTAAATGAAGTGGGGAATAAACCAGAGTCAAGAGATGTGTTGATTATGTGAGTCAGTCGGTATGACTGCAGGAGAGATGGCTTGCAAGAGATGAGAGGGAATGGGATCGAGTGGACAGGGGGTTGCATGGCTAGATAGCACGAGTTTGGACACCTCCGACTCAGAGAGCTGAGAAAAAGAGGTGAGTGTGTGTGGTGTTGGTGGTGTATCTTGCGTGTTTGTTGTAGGTGCAGCAAATTGAGCACTGATTTTTGCAGTTTTGGTGCAAAAGAATGTAGCAAAGTCATCAGTAGTAAGTGTGGAGGATGCGGGTGGAGGAGGAGGATAGAGGAGGGAGGAAAATGTTTTAAAAAGTAGGCGAGGATTTGTGGCATTGTTGATTTTCAGACGGTAATATGTCTGCTTTGCAGAAGTAACCTCAGCTGAGAAAGAGGACAGAAGAGTTTGGTATGTTAAGAGCTGTGCAGGATTTTTAGTTTTCCGCCAAATTCTCTCTGCAGCCCGAAGTTTTGAGCGATGCTCACGGAGAGCATCCGAGAGCCAGGGTGCAGGAGGACTGGCACGGGCTGGCCTGGATGCAAGAGGACATAATCGGTCTAGACATGATGCTAGTGTGGAGCAGAGTGTATCAGTGGCACTGTTCGAATCAAGTGCAGAGAGTTTGCAAGATGGAGGAAGAGAGTCTGAAACAATGGTGGATAGTCTATTGGGTGAGAGAGATCGTAGGTTTCTGCGAAAGGTAACCAGTGTTGGAGTGTGTGGCGGCTCAGGAGTAATGTGGATGTTGAGAGACAGAAGGAAATGATCCGATATTTGTAGTGGAGTTACTATTGTTTGATCAGCGAAGCAGTGTCGTGTGTAAATAAGGTCTAGCTGATTACCTGATTTGTGGGTAGCAGAGGTAGGTGCTCTTTTTAGGTCAAAAGAGGCAAGCAGAGTCTGAAAGTCTGCAGCTTGCGGTTTGTCAACGTAAATGTTGAAGTCACCTAGCACCAACAAGGGAGTGTCAATATTAGAAAAAGATGAGAGAAGAACATCCAGTTCATCTAAGAAGTGACCTAATTTACCTGGCGGGCGGTAGATGACAACCACATTTATGTAGAAGGGGTGGATAATGGTGACTGCATGGAATTCAAAGGAGCTGATTGTTGGCAGGGACGTTATCAGAGTAAATTTCCATTCTTTGGAAATTAGTAGTCCAGTCCCACCCCCTCTCCCTGTGTGACGAGGAGTGTGGGAAAAAGAGAAATTAGCAGAAAGAGTAGCATGTGTAGCAGTGTCCTCCGGCCTTAACCAGGTCTCAGTTAGAGCCATGAGATTATAGTCAGAATATGTAGCTATGGAGGTAATAAAATCTGCCTTGTTAACAGCTGATTGACAATTCCAGAGGCCCACGGAGAGAGAGAGTTGTGAAATAGCAGATACATGTATTGAACGAAGGTTGTGAGGATTACGCCTGCAGCGTACCTCCCGTGTTTTGCGAGTGTTAGTAACAACAGGAATTAGAAACACATAATAAAAGTGCACTGACAACAAAAGATAAAGTAAAACAAGAAAGTAAAGTACTCAAGTGCTTTGTCGGTGTCTTTGCTCGGTGGAGTCGCGCAGGTAGAGTCGATGGTCTTTACACTCGCAGGTAGAGTCGATGGTCTTTACACTCGTCGGCAGGTAGAGTCGATGGTCTTTACACTCGCAGGTAGAGTCGATGGTCTTTACACTCGCAGGTAGAGTCGATGGTCTTTACACTCGTCGGTCTTCACACGAGGCGGTCTTCACACGAGGCTGCCGCGACCGCTGCCGCGGTGAACTAGTTGTTTATATAACCCCAAAGCACTAGCTGATTGAATTCAGCTGGACACGCCTCCCGAGTTAAAACAAGGGCTGAAACTGAGGCGGATGACGCGAAACCATCTGCGTTCGCTACACAAGCTCTTATAGTAACCAAGGAAACAGTGGCTAAACACTTCTAGTATGATACACAACTGAAAGCAAGTTTAAATGTCCTACAACTTTGCACAAACAGCTGAAAACAAGTCCTCAAACCATACACAACAACTGAAACAAGTCTTAAATGTACTTACAGGCTGCTGGTCTCGATGTTAAAGTGCTTCTCCTGCCGACTAAGCTAGCGTGCTCACTATATAGTGGTTACCTGGCGTTTGGACACGCCTCCCGAGTCAAAACAAGGGCCGAAACTGAGGCGGAAGACGCGAAACCGTCCGCGTTCGCTACACAAGCTCTTATAGTAACCAAGGACACAGTGGTTAAACACTTCTAGTATGATACACAACTGAAAGCAAGTTTAAATGTCCTACAACTTTGCACAAACAGCTAAAAACAAGTCCTCAAACCATACACAACAACTGAAACAAGTCTTAAATGTACTTACAGGCTGCTGGTCTCGATGTTAAAGTGCTTCTCCTGCCAACTAAGCTAGCGTGCTCACTATATAGTGGTTACCTGGCGTTTGGACACGCCTCCCGAGTCAAAACAAGGGCCGAAACTGAGGCGGACGACGCGAAACCGGCCGCGTTCGCTACACAAGCTCTTATAGTAACCAAGGACACAGTGGCTAAACACTTCTAGTATGATACACAACTGAAAGCAAGTTTAAATGTCCTACAACTTTGCACAAACAGCTGAAAACAAGTCCTCAAACCATACACAACAACTGAAACAAGTCTTAAATGTACTTACAGGCTGCTGGTCTCGATGTTAAAGTGCTTCTCCTGCCGACTAAGCTAGCGTTTTTCTCTTATATCATATCCCTAGTCTTCCACACTTTAGGAAACGTAAACATTCAGGACGTGCCATTAGCACAGCCTGCACTAAAAGAAGGCTGGAGATAACGGATGGCAACACAGAGTGCGACACCAATGTCACCTTGAAAAACCTGCCGTGACGCAGATTCGAAGCGGGGTTGCTGCGGCCACAACGCAGAGTATTAATCACTATACAATCACAGCGAGCTACGAAACAGCCGTTGTGGCCTATGTGTGGTATGTTCCTGCCTGTTGTAAGCCTCTTTCTCTTCAGTGAGAAGACTCTGTTGTTTTTCTCCTCCTACCAGCACAACACTTTTCCCAAGAAACAATAGAAATGCAAACAATTGACGACTGCTGCAATTTTAAAAAGGGGGAGGACATAATCGGCAGGATTCGAACCTGCGCGGGGAGCCCCAATGGATTTCTAGTCCATCGCCTTAACCACTCGGCCACGACTACAAGACTGACTGTTCTGCCATTTCTTTATGCCTAGTACACATATTGTGCATCCAGATGAAACTTTCATCGAACGATAGCTCAACGGCAAAAGCTGTGGCTCCACAAAATTAGCGTCATACGCCCGAACAGTGACTTGAACCCTGGACCCTCAGCATAAAAGTCTGATGCTCTACCGACTGAGCTATCCGGGCTACACAACAGTAATTTATAAGTAGGCAAGGTTTGGGTTGTGGTCGGCGCAGACCTTTACAATACACTAAAGTTTACCGTGAGATGGGGTTTTAAGCTTATGGTTGGTGTGGATGTTGCTAAAACACGACAGGTTACTTTGAGGTTGGGTTTATGGTTTTTGTAGGTGTAGACATCAGTACAACACAATATTTTGAACTTCATGTCATGTAGGAGACATTAAATAGTTCAATGATAACTGCAGAATGTCTTTCTGCTGTTGTGGCAATGAATGGACACTCAACAATTGAAAAGATTCCTTCCATGCCTTAGTAGCGTGACTTGATCAGTACTTATCTACACAGCATGCTGGCATCAAAGATCCTATTTCTCTTATATCATATCCCTAGTCTTCCACACTTTAGGAAACGTAAACATTCAGGACGTGCCATTAGCACAGCCTGCACTAAAAGAAGGCTGGAGATAACGGATGGCAACACAGAGTGCGACACCAATGTCACCTTGAAAAACCTGCCGTGACCCGGATTCGAACCGGGGTTGCTGCGGCCACAACGCAGAGTACTAACCACTATACGATCACGGCGAGCTATGAAACAGCCGTTGAGACCTATGTGTGGTATGTTCCTCCCTGTGATAAGCCCCTTTCTCTTCAGTGAGAACACTCTGTTGTTTTTCTCCTCGTACCAGCACAACGCTTTTCCCAAGAAACAATGGAAATGCAAACAATTGACGACTGCTGCAATTTTAAAAAGGGGGAGGACGTAGTCGGCAGGATTCGAACCTGCGCGGGGAGACCCCAATGGATTTCAAGTCCATCGCCTTAACCACTCGGCCACGACTACAAGACTGTCTGTACCGCCATTTCTTTATGCCTAGTACACATATTGTGCATCCGGATGAAACTTTCATCAAGCGATAGCTCAACGGCAAAAGCTGTGGCTCCACAAAATGAGAGTCACACGCCCGAACAGGGACTTGAACCCTGGACCCTCAGATTAAAAGTCTGATGCTCTACCGACTGAGCTATCCGGGCTCCACAACAGTAATTTACAAGTAAGCAAGGTTTGGGTTGTGGTCGGCCCAGACCTTTACAGTACACTAAAGTTTACCGTGAGATGGGGTTTTAACCTTATGGTTGGTGTGGAGGTTGCTAAAACACGACAGGTTACTTTGAGGTTGGGTTTATGGTTTTTGTAGGTGTAGACATCAGTACAACACAATAGTTTGGACTTCATGTCATGTAGGAGACATTAAATAGATCAATGATAACTGCAGAATGTCTTTCTGCTGTTGTGGCAATGAATGGACACTCAACAATTGAAAAGATTCCTTCCATGCCTTAGAAGCGTGACTTGATCAGTACTTATCTACACAGCATGCTGGCATCAAAGATCCTATTTCTCTTATATCATATCCCTAGTCTTCCACACTTTAGGAAACGTAAACATTCAGGACGTGCCATTAGCACAGCCTGCACTAAAAGAAGGCTGGAGGTAACGGATGGCAACACAGAGTGCGACACCAATGTCACCTTGAAAAACCTGCCGTGATCCGGATTCGAACCGGGGTTGCTGCGGCCACAATGCAGAGTACTAACCACTATACGATCACGGCGAGCTATGAAACAGCCGTTGTGACCTATGTGTGGTATGTTCCTCCCTGTGATAAGCCCCTTTCTCTTCAGTGAGAACACTCTGTTGTTTTTCTCCTCCTACCAGCACAACGCTTTTCCCAAGAAACAATGGAAATGCAAACAATTGACGACTGCTGCAATTTTAAAAAGGGGGAGGACGTAGTCGGCAGGATTCGAAGCTGCGCGGGGAGACCCCAATGGATTTCAAGTCCATCGCCTTAACCACTCAGCCACGACTACAAGACTGTCCGTACCTCCATTTCTTTATGCCTAGTACACATATTGTGCATCCGGATGAAACTTTCATCAAGCGATAGCTCAACGGCAAAAGCTGTGGCTCCACAAAATGAGCTTCACACGCCCGAACAGGGACTTGAACCCTGGACCCTCAGATTAAAAGTCTGATGCTCTACCGACTGAGCTATCCGGGCTCCACAACAGTAATTTACAAGTAAGCAAGGTTTGGGTTGTGGTCGGCCCAGACCTTTACAGTACACTAAAGTTTACCGTGAGATGGGGTTTTAACCTTATGGTTGGTGTGGAGGTTGCTAAAACACGACAGGTTACTTTGAGGTTGGGTTTATGGTTTTTGTAGGTGTAGACATCAGTACAACACAATAGTTTGGACTTCATGTCATGTAGGAGACATTAAATAGATCAATGATAACTGCAGAATGTCTTTCTGCTGTTGTGGCAATGAATGGACACTCAACAATTGAAAAGATTCCTTCCATGCCTTAGAAGCGTGACTTGATCAGTACTTATCTACACAGCATGCTGGCATCAAAGATCCTATTTCTCTTATATCATATCCCTAGTCTTCCACACTTTAGGAAACGTAAACATTCAGGACGTGCCATTAGCACAGCCTGCACTAAAAGAAGGCTGGAGATAACGGATGGCAACACAGAGTGCGACACCAATAGCCGCATTTCCACTATCGGGCCAGTGCGAGCCAGGGCTTTAATCGGGCTGGGGCGGGCCAATAGCCCGGGAGGTTGAGAAATGAGGCTGATATCATGTCGCGTTTCCACTGTCGGGCTAAAGCTCACAGCGCGTCACGCAAACACCGCCCACAGAACGTCCCCGAATCAAACGTCACACAACCCGCCCACTTCAGCGGGAATCAGGCAGATAAAGCACACCATAAATCATCACGAAACGAAACCATTAAAATGAAGACAACCGAAACAAACAAACGACACGTTACTGTACAGCAGTACATTATATGTCTATACGCACAGACCTGTGTATTTCCATTTATTACATTTGTTTACTCGCCGACCGACTGCATTGTGCATGGAGTGCTCTCGCCACTAACGCAGGGACCCATCACAGAGAGCGCACACATCCATAATATAAAGCCACAGAAATTCTCCTTTATAACTCGATATGGCATGTATATTTTAACATCCTCGTGTTGATAGAAGTCGTGTTAAGTTTTCAGCACAAGAGCGAGTAGCCTAATAAAATATAGCCATAGGCTATTTGTTGCGCTCGGCAGCTATTCACTAAAACTCATCATTTAAAGTTTCATTTATAAATTTAACCACGTCAAATAAAAACATAAACAGTTGTTTGAGGATATAGAACACATTTTGTGTTTGGACTTTCCCCCATATGCGTTTAAAGCAGCGAGTGCTGCGCAGGACTGAGTGACAGAAAAAAAGGTATAGGAGATTCTGCTTTCACTCACCCAAATATTGCTCTGTTTGCGCGATTTGATTAATATCATCGTATCCAAATACTTTATAAATATTTACTTATATAAATATTTACTTTATATAAATATTTCAAACCTTCTCCGGTGTTTATTGTTTTTAAAAAATATCGAAAATCTTTTTTTTTTTTCAGACAGGTCTTTGCAAAATGAAAGTTAGGCTATGTGTGGCTTTAAAACGGTTTGATTTGTATATTGTATATAGGCTACCTACATTGCTATAGTTAGCTTTTGTTTATTTTATATTGGTTAATTTATTTAATGTGATTATATATATATCCGATATTTGTAATTCTTTAAATTAATTTCAATATAGGCTACCTTAGGCTATTTTATCAAGATATGACAATATATTGTTTAAAGTCTACGAAAGTGGGCACGTATTTTGTTAAGTTTATGTCTTTCTGTTGTATTTATATGTGTATTATCTCCAAAATAAATGAAGAAAAAAGCCGCTCGCGGCATAACAGAGCTGTGAAGGAGCGCTTTTGCCCGGTCTCACACACACATACAGGCATCTAAACGTGCACAAACAAACAAACATTTTAAACTTGACAAAAACTCTCGAAAACCTTTACTGTCTGATGTGTTTTTAATATGGTGTAAAGATTATTATGCGTTATTGAAACATAAAGGAGGACGCAGCAAAGAACGTCACTATAAATTAAAACTACTTTATTATTTTATGCAGCAGCCTTACATTTAAAAGGGAAACATAAGGGTGATCATACGCAAAAGGACCCCAGACTATAAGGCTAGATGTTTTCTTTCCCTTATTTCTTTATTTGTTTGGCGCATGTACTCATGTGCAATCAGAAAACTGCCCGCCTCTCCTTTCACTCCGCCCCGAAGCCCCAGCTGGCCCTCCTTGGCCCAAGGTATTCGGCGGGCCGAAAAAGGCCAGCCGCTGGCCCCAAGAAAGCCCCGCTTTGGCCTGATTAGGCCACGGAAGTGACAGTGGAAACCCCACTGGCCTTGGCTCGCCCTGGCTCGCTTGCTTTAGGCACGATAGTGGAAACGCGGCTATTGACACATTGAAAAACCTGCCATGACCCGGATTCGAACCGGGGTTGCTGCAGCCACAACGCAGAGTACTAACCACCATACGATCACGGCGAGCTATGAAACAGCCGTTGTGACCTATGTGTGGTATGTTCCTCCCTGTGATAAGCCCCTTTCTCTTCAGTGAGAACACTCTGTTGTTTTTCTCCTCCTACCAGCACAACGCTTTTCCCAAGAAACAATGGAAATGCAAACAATTGACGACTGCTGCAATTTTAAAAAGGGGGAGGACGTAGTCGGCAGGATTCGAACCTGCGCGGGGAGACCCCAATGGATTTCAAGTCCATCGCCTTAACCACTCGGCCACGACTTCAAGACTGTCTGTACCGCCATTTCTTTATGCCTAGTACACATATTGTGCATCCAGATGAAACATTCATCAGGCGATAGCTCAACGGCAAAAGCTGTGGCTCCACAAAATGAGTGTCACACGCCCGAACCGGGACTTGAACCCTGGACCCTCAGATTAAAAGTCTGATGCTCTACCGACTGAGCTATCCGGGCTCCACAACAGTAGTTTACAAGTAGGCAAGGTTTGGGTTGTGGTCGGCGCAGACCTTTACAGTACACTAAAGTTTACCGTGAGATGGGGTTTTAAGCTTATGGTTGGTGTGGAGGTTGCTAAAACACGACAGGTTACTTTGAGGTTGGGTTTATGGTTTTTGTAGGTGTAGACATCAGTACAACACAATAGTTTGAACTTAATGTCATGTAGGAGACATTAAATAGATCAATGATAACTGCAGAATGTCTTTCTGCTGTTGTGGCAATGAATGGACACTCAACAATTGAAAAGATTCCTTCCTTGCCTTAGAAGCGTGACTTGATCAGTACTTATCTACACAGCATGCTGGCATCAAAGATCCTATTTCTCTTATATCGAATCCCTAGTCTTCCACACTTTAGGAAACGTAAACATTCAGGACGTGCCATTAGCACAGCCTGCACTAAAAGAAGGCTGGAGGTAACGGATGACAACACAGAGTGCGACACCAATGTCACCTTGAAAAGCCTGCCGTGACCTGGATTCGAACCGGGGTTGCTGCAGCCACAACACAGAGTACTAACCACTATACGAGCACGGCGAGCTACAAAACAGCCCTTGTTACCTTTGTGTGGTATGTTCCTCCCTGTGATAAGCCCCTTTCTCTTTAGTGAGAACACTCTGTTGTTTTTCTCCTCCTACCAGCACAACGCTTTTCCCAAGAAACAATGGAAATGCAAACAATTGACGACTGCTGCAATTTTAAAAAGGGGGAGGACGTAGTCGGCAGGATTCAAACCTGCGCGGGGAGATCCCAACGGATTTCAAGTCCATCGCCTTAACCACTCGGCCACAACTACAAGACTGCCTGTACTGCCATTTCTTTATGCCTAGTACACATATCGTGCATCCAGATGAAACTTTCATCAAGCGATAGCTCAACGGCAAAAGCTGTGGCTCCACAAAACAAGCGTCACACGCCCGAACAGGGACCTGAACCCTGGACCCTCAGATTAAAAGTCTGATGCTCTACCGACTGAGCTATCCGGGCTCCACAACAGTAATTTACAAGTAGGCAAGGTTTGGGTTGTGGTCGGCGCAGACCTTCACAGTACACTAAAGTTTACCGTGACATGGGGTTTTAAGCTTATGGTTGGTGTGGATGTTGCTTAAACACGACAGGTTACTTTGAGGTTGGGTTTATGGTTTTTGTAGGTGTAGACATCAGTACAACACAATAGTTTGAACTTCATGTCATGTAGGAGACATTAAATAGATCAATGATAACTGCAGAATGTCTTTCTGCTGTTGTGGCAATGAATGGACACTCAACAATTGAAAAGATTCCTTCCATGCCTTAGTCTTCCACACTTTAGGAAAACGTAAACATTCAGGACGTGCCATTAGCACAGCCTGCACTAAAAGAAGGCTGGAGGTAACGGATGGCAACACAGAGTGCGACACCAATGTCACCTTGAAAAGCCTGCCGTGACCCGGATTCGAACTGGGGTTGCTGCAGCCACAACGCAGAGTACTAACCACTATACGATCACGGCGAGCTACGAAACAGCCCTTGTGACCTATGTGTGGTATGTTCCTCCGTGTGATAAGCCCCTTTCTCTTCAGTGAGAACACTCTGTTGTTTTTCTCCTCCTACCAGCACAACGCTTTTCCCAAGAAACAATGGAAATGCAAACAATTGACGACTGCTGAAATTTTAAAAACACGGAGGACGTAGTCGGCAGGATTCGAAGCTACGCGGGGATACCCCAATGGATTTCTAGTCCATCGCCTTAACCACTCAGCCACGACTACAAGACTGACTGTACCGCCATTACTTTATGCCTAGTACACATATTGTGCATCCAGATGAAACTTTCATCAAGCGATAGCTCAACGGCAAAAGCTGTGGCTCCACAAAATGAGCGTCACATTCCCGAACAAGGACTTGAACCCTGGACCCTCAGATTAAAAGTCTGATGCTCTACCGACTGAGCTATGCAGTCTCCACATCAGTAATTTACAAGTAGGCAAGGTTTGGGTTGTGGTCGGAATTGATCCGTTCATCTCTTGAGTCCTCTATCGCGTCTGAGTCACTCATTCATCATGGGCCAATCATACGCATTTAGAGCCGGAAAAAGAATTGATCCGTTCACCTCATGAGTCAGGTCTGAATTTGGAGAAAAGCTCTGCCACTGCACTTGACACCACCAACACTGGTTTGAAGTGCAGCTCAGGTTAAATACTCTCTCTCCACTCTAGAAAGATCCAATGATTGCTACCAGGTGGACACAGTTACCTGCAGGGAGAGAGAGAGAGGAAAAACACAATGCTCATTGTCCACCAAAAGATATGTCTCAGGACGCAAGCCCTGGGATAACCGTTATCACCCTCCTGGAGCATATACAGGCAAGAAATCCATTAATTAGTTGTTATGGAAGTTATTAATTAAGCCTTTAATGTACTACACAAAATGGTAATCTAAATGTTTATTTTATCATTAGTTTTATTTAATATATGTTTTTTTAATTGTTTTATTTTTTTAAGGTGAATTGCTGGGAATGGAGCACCTTTACAGCCAGACCGGCAAAACCCTGACT